>NC_025685.1:2178045-2252757 GCF_000633955.1 Camelina sativa | reverse complement strand
AGACTCTGACCTCGTTGTGGTAGACGACATAGAGAAGCTCTGGCATGTGGAGATGGAAGGTAAAGTCGTGGCAGCTCCCGAGTACTGCCACGCAAACTTCACCTACTATTTCACAAAAGCATTCTGGTCAGACCCGGTGCTTGTGAAAGTACTCGAAGGGAAACGCCCGTGTTACTTCAACACAGGGGTGATGGTAGTTGACGTAAACAAATGGAGGAAAGGATCATACACACAGAAGGTGGAAGAGTGGATGACGATTCAGAAGCAAAAGAGAATATACCATTTGGGATCACTGCCTCCGTTTCTGCTCATTTTCGCGGGTGATATAAAAGCGGTTAACCATAGGTGGAACCAGCACGGTCTCGGAGGGGATAATTTCGAAGGAAGATGTAGAACGTTGCATCCTGGTCCGATAAGTCTTCTTCATTGGAGCGGGAAAGGAAAGCCATGGCTGAGACTAGATTCAAGAAAGCCTTGCATCGTTGATCATCTATGGGCTCCATATGATCTATACCGTTCATCAAGACATTCGTTAGAAGAGTAGAGGGCAAAAAGACAAAAACATTTTAAACCATGGCACATAAATAGGAGAGGAGAAGATATACAACAAGAAAGCAGGGTTTTTTTTTAGCGACGAGATCAAATAGAGGCAAAAAAATGTTCATTACGAGTGAAAGAAAGTGTAATGTTAACACAATACATTGTGCATTTGAGAGCTCAGTGTGTGTTTCAGCACAAAAGATGGTATTATCATCATCATCATCATTTTTTTTTGTCACTCTCTTTGATTCAACCTTTAGAATATTCCGCGTGTAATGTACATAGGTACAAACAAAAATTGGAGGATTCAATTCATTCCTTTTTTTTTTTTGTTTTAAATTCAAAATCTCTCTAGTAGTAACTGATACTAGTAAAAAAACAGAGCAAAGATTCATCTAGATTCTTTAGAAATCATCGAAATTTCGAAACTTTATCACAAAAACAAAACGATCAAACACAGAAACAAGCTCCACCGTTTCGAAGTCAGCGTAACCAATTATTTACCAGAATAAGGCGATACAGAGACGTCTCGATTCTGAAGGATTGCTTCTCTTCGATACAGTTATAACCTTCTCTCTCTGCTCTGGTCGGAAGAAGATTCTGAAGGATCGCCCGATTCGATTTGTATCGTCCGGGGAAGAATAAATGTGTTTCCTTTTTGTTAAATCTGTAAAAAAGGCGATTTTTTTTTTTTTTTTTTTGTTAGTGAGAATGAGTTGGATGGAGACAATGGTGGTGGGACGCCCATGTCCTTTGGAAAGTTAATTAAATTTGTTGTGTAAATCTTTTGAAGTAATCAAATCTATTTTGTTTAATTTATTATTACATCAAAATCTTAAAAATTTGGTCAATTGACGGATAAAAAAAGGAAGCTTTTTTGCTTTTGCTTGCTTCTCTCTCTCTCTCTCTCTCTCTTTCTTCTTCTTCTTCTTCTTCTTCTTCTTCTTCTTCTTCTTCGTTTCAATCCCTAAATTGTGTATCTTCTTCGTTGCAAATCACCTCTACAAGGATAATGGTGACGGTCAAGAATTGAGACTCGTTATAAGTGAAGTCTAATTAATCGCCACACAAACCATTTGAACCCTTCCGAGCTCTGTCTCGCAATCTCCGTCCTTGTTAAAGTAAAGGGTCTTGCTGCTTCTCTCTTTTTCGTTCGTCTCTCTGTTTGCTTCGATGGATATGGAGAGGTAATCTTTTGAATAAACATATCCATTTTTGCTGATTTGTGTTTCGTTATGTTTCCTTGGAATTTTATTTCTTCTTCTGGAGTTGTTGGCTTGCAATTGGGTTAGATGTGAGGTTTTTGATTTATATGCACTTCACTGCTTTGTTTGATTCTCTTTTCTCATTGTTTCTTCTTTTAAAGTTTTCCATTTTAGCTATTTTTGTTACATAAGAAAGCAAGAATGTGTAAAAATGATTTAGAGATCTAAGCTTAATGGGATGAGATCGATTAGTAGTGTCTTCCAATCCAATTCAGTACCAACCTGTATCGGTTTTGTATTTACCGTTTCTGTGCCTGTCTGTGTCCAACATTTATTCCTTCTCATTTCATTTTTTTTTTCTGTAGTACTCACATGGCACTGAAGGCTAATTAATTGTTCCTAGAATAACGTCTAGTTAGGTTTTAGCATCATTAACATTGGTTGGATAGTAGATAACTGTCGTTTACTTGTTGTTTTGATGCAGTGCAGATACTGAGCCTAACAACATGGTTGTCAAAGCTTACCCATTAGGTATGCGGATTATGAATAACAATGGCATTGGTGAAGATGAAGGAGACTCTGGAGTTGAACCGTATATTGGACTAGAGTTTGACACTGCAGAGGAAGCAAGGGACTACTACAATTCTTATGCTACGAGGACTGGTTTTAAGGTTAGGACGGGTCAGTTGTATAGATCGAGGACCGATGGAACAGTTTCTTCGAGGAGGTTTGTTTGCTCTAAAGAAGGTTTTCAGCTTAATTCAAGAACCGGGTGTCCTGCGTTTATCAGAGTGCAGCGACGAGATCCTGGGAAATGGGTTCTTGACCAGATTCAGAAGGAGCACAACCACGAGCTTGGAGGTCAAGTAGAAGAGACTACTCCTCGTCCTTCAGTACAACAGAGAGCACCTGCTTCCACGAAGCTAGGCATATCTGTTCCACATAGACCCAAGATGAAAGTTGTTGATGAAGCTGATAAAGGAAGGTCATGCCCTTCTGGTGTGATCTCTTTTAAGCGCTTCAAAGGAGCTGAAGAGAGTGATGTGCAAACGCAGCCCAAGGCTACTGAACCTTATGCAGGGTTGGAGTTCAGCTCAGCTAACGAAGCGTGCCAGTTTTATCAAGCGTATGCAGAAGTTGTAGGTTTTAGAGTTCGGATAGGTCAGTTGTTTCGATCAAAAGTAGACGGATCAATCACATCAAGAAGATTTGTCTGTTCAAAAGAAGGGTTTCAGCATCCTTCGAGAATGGGCTGTGGAGCTTACATGAGGATCAAAAGACAAGACTCTGGAGGTTGGATAGTGGATCGTCTCAATAAAGATCATAATCATGAGCTTGAACCGGGAAAGAAGAATGCTGGTATGAAAAAAATAACAGAAGATGTGACACGAGGGTTGGATTCTGTGGATCTTATTGAACTAAACGACTTCAGCCATCACATCAGTAAAGCCAGAGAAAACACCATAGGAAAGGAATGGTATCCATTGCTTTTTGATTACTTTCAGTCAAAACAGGCAGAAGACATGGGATTCTTTTACGCCGTCGAGCTTGATGGTAACGGAAGCTGTATGAGTATTTTTTGGGCAGATAGCAGATCAAGGTTTGCCTGCAGTCAGTTTGGTGATGCTGTTGTTTTTGATACTTCATATAGAAAAGGAGAATACTCTGTTCCGTTTGCTATGTTTATTGGTTTTAATCACCATAGGCAACCCGTGCTTCTCGGGGGTGCCTTAGTTGCTGATGAATCTAAAGAGGCTTTCTCATGGTTGTTTCAGACATGGCTTCGTGCCATGTCAGGGCGTCGTCCCAGATCTATTGTAGCTGATCAAGACTTGCCTATCCAACAAGCTGTGGCTCAAGTCTTTCCCGGGGCACATCACCGGTTCTCAGCGTGGCAGATAAGGTCCAAAGAACGAGAAAATCTCAGGTCATTCCCGAATGAATTCAAGTACGAGTACGAGAAGTGTTTATACCAGTCGCAGACAACGGTTGAGTTTGACACTATGTGGAGTGCTTTGGTAAACAAGTACGGCCTTACGGATAACATGTGGCTCAGAGAAATATATGAAAAACGAGAGAATTGGGTACCGGCATATCTAAGAGCCAGTTTCTTTGGTGGAATCCCTGTAAACGGCACCTTCGAGCCATTTTACGGAACTTCTCTTAGTTCTCTAACGTCTCTCAGGGAGTTCATCTCGCGGTATGAGCAAGGACTAGAGCAGCGCCGTGAAGAGGAACGGAAAGAGGATTTCAATTCTTATAACTTGCAGCCGTTTCTACAGACGAAAGAACCCGTTGAAGAACAATGCAGAAGGTTGTACACGCTCACCATTTTCAGGATTTTCCAGAGCGAGCTTGCTCAGTCTTATAATTACCTTGGTTTAAAGACCTATGAGGAAGGAGCTATCAGCAGGTTTCTGGTGAGGAAATGTGGGAACGAGAATGAGAAACACGCTGTAACTTTCAGTGCATCGAATCTCAATGCAAGCTGCAGTTGTCAGATGTTTGAGTACGAAGGACTTCTCTGCAGACATATCTTGAAAGTGTTCAACCTCTTGGACATTCGAGAACTCCCATCTGGATATATACTGCATCGGTGGACCAAAAACGCGGAGTTTGGGTTTGTACGCGATGTAGAATCAGGCGTGACTTCTCAGGACCTTAAGGCCTTGATGATCTGGAGCCTGAGGGAAGCAGCTTCAAAGTATATAGAGTTTGGGACATCTTCTCTGGAGAAGTATAAGCTTGCATATGAGATCATGCGCGAGGGTGGGAAGAAACTGTGTTGGCAGAGATGAGGAAACCAAGTAAGGTCATTGTCCTGATTCTCTTTTGTTTCTCGAGTTTATAATCTTCAAAAGTGTGGGTAGTAGCGAGGTTGTTTTTCTGTTCTTGTCCTTGTCAGTTTCTCTCATTTGAGTTGTGTTGTTGCCTCATCGGCTGCAAACTTCTCCCTCTGTTCTGCCTCCTTATGAATTCACACTATTTCATTTATGTCTGAGCTCTTGGAATCATTTTGCCATTAGATTCAAGTTTATAGTTTAGCAGTTAATGACGTTCGGGCTTATATATCTGTATAAAGGATTGATACAGTTTCATGTGACATAGCTAACCAGTCGACATATTCCGAAATGAGTTTGCCGTGAACCAGAGGGGCTTTGTATCTATAGTCCCTCATTTATCTATTTTCTTCAAGGCTTCCTTTGCTCTGTTACAGATTGAAAAACAAGAAGACGATGAAGCCTTACTTTATTAGTGAAGATGAAATTCGGGCCGCCAGTGTAAATCCTAACCCTTCTGTTAACTTAAAATCATCAGACAAGGCGGTGGCAGTGGTCGTCAAAGTCGTGTGGCCAGTTGTATTCTTTCATAAAATCGGTGGGTTTATTAGTGACTACATGTATGTTCGTTCTCGTGTTTTGTTCACGTTTGTTTCCTAAAAAAAAATCCTAGGAAAGTGAAGAACCTACCAACTTAGAATTTTTGGAAGATTTGGAGTAGAAACTTAGGTCATGTAAAATCATTATCGAGTTCTCACTATCTATCGTATTGAACTTTTTGCAGCATGACTTTAGAACAACATTACATATATAAACAGAGAACTATACGATCCAAGATGGATATAATAATCTTTAACAAACAAAAAGGAAGTGACGAAAAGTTAGGAGAGGCAGAAGCGAATTAAGGAGAAAGAAACTTCAGTTTTCATTGACCAACCATTCGTTAATTATATAATAAACCTAGCAAAGGCTTTAGCTTAAACTAGATTTAAGACAATTTGTTATCTCATCACGCAGTAGTCTGATCATACCAGGATATTTAGATAGTTTTTTTTTTTCTGAACTTAACAACAAGGCACTGATGGGAATGTTTTGTTGGCTATATATATCTTTTAGAGAAAGCAGACTTCCTCGGCGGCTCTCTTTGCCATAAGAGGTAGGTGATACGAGGCTCTCTACGTATGTATCGGCCTCGAATCCAACACCTTCCTTGAACCCGCGAATTGTGATTATCCTCGATGCATCAGTCTTGAGGTTGTACAAGACCATGTCTCCATCAACGTCCAGGAGAAACTCTTGATCGTTCTTAGTTGAACATTGCGGTTTCATACACCAGAACAACAAGCTGGTCCGGATTCTGGTCCATGATTTAGCATCACCGTACTCATCCATCACCCACATATCATCGTGGTGATCGTAGCAACTATTGACCACACACAGACGTCCGTTAAGACTTGAAACCACAAAATTTAAGTCTTTCTTCGTATGGGAACAAGCAGAAACAGGCAATGGCATCTCTCGAAACTCCTCAGTATTTAGATCAAACGCTACGACTACTCGCTGGTTCCGGTTATCCTCCTCCTCCTGTACAAGAGTGAGCACCCAGTGAATGGCACCGTTTAAATGCACACCGCGAGTGCAGAAGGCTTTACTGAGTTTATAATAATGCAAAGAGCAGATCCGTCTCCATGAGTTTGCCTTCAAGGAGTAGACACTGGCGTCGAGAACATGTGGATTAGACCGACTAGTAACACCAAGTCTCACCACTTTGTCATCATGACTGAGATGATCGAAGCCAAATCCAAACGTTTGGAAACTATAAACTCCGTCTGGAGCGTCGTCATCTTCTTCTACGGGAGCGTCAGGTTATCCCTTGGAGTCTCCGGTGGTTGGGTTAAACAAGAAAACACAATCTTTTCTAGGATAAGATTCAATACCGATACCGATACACACTAAACCGTTGGATGATCCAATGATGGTGACCCAGTTTCTTCTACACTCATGTCTTGACACCTTCTTCATGTCGTCTTTTAGCGGATAATTGAGTTCCACGGCCGCTACTAATTCCCTAGTTCCTCCTCCTCCTCCTTCACATCCGTCACCGATCGAATCAACATCCAACGAGAATAGATTATACGTAGACACGATGATTTTCCGGTGGTTCGTTCGTTCTAGGTGACTCTTCACGAACCCCTGATCCGACGATAAAGAGTAAAACAGCTTCGAAACGCACCTGAATCGCCCTATCGATTTCGCCGGTAATCGGAGAATAATTTCCGTGATTATATCAAGAGGAAGAACGAGAGATTCACGTGAAGCTTTGTCCTCCTTGGTCTCTTCTTCGCCGCCGTCTTCATCTACTCTTTTCGCCGCCTCCATTGTCGCTTTCGTAAAACGTCGTTGCTCGTCTGGTGTTACTCTTCTACTCTTCTTCACTGTGAACCTGAAACCTAAACATTGGATCCGGTTCTTATTCGGTTTTCTCAAAATCGATTTTAGTCCCAATTTCCCGGTTTAATAGTCAGACCGGAGATTTACATTTTTTTTCTTACTGATTTAGATACCAAATCATACAACTACGTACACTACAATTTGCCATTCCGCGGTATTATTAATTTTCATCTCTCTCGATGATACATATTACAATGTGAATACTAAATTTGTGTTTCTGAACTAAAACCATGCACATCTGAATGTTATCTATCTTTTAGAGAGAGAGAGCAGAGAGCAGAGAGCAGAGACTTCTTTAGCTTTTCTATCCCATATAATAAGAGTTTGGTGATATGAGGCTCTCTAGGTATGTATTGGCTTCGAACCCGTCGCTGAGCTTAACACCGCGAATTCTCAGAACACTCGATGCAGCGGTCTCAAAGTTGTACAACACCATGCCTCCATCAAGCTCCAGAAGAACCTCTTCATCGTTATTAGTCGAACACTGCGGCTTCATCGACCTATACAGCCAGCTGATCCTGATTCTGCTCCATGATTTAGCTTCACCGTACTCATACATCACCCATATGTCATCGTGCTCCTCGTAGCAACTATTGACAACACACAGACATCCGTTGAGACAACCGACCACGAAGTTTCTAAACCTATGTTGACAATCCTCAGCTTCATCAGGCAATGGCATCTCTCGAAACTCCTCTGTTCGAAGGTCAAATGCTACGACCACTCTTTGGTTATTATGGCTAGTCTGTGTGAACACCCAGTGAATCGCACCGTTGAAATGCACACCTGACGTGTAGAAGCCATCGTTGTGCTCATAATTCAAACTGCAGATCCTTCTCCATGAGTCTGCTTTCAAAGAATACACACTAGCATCGAAAACATCGTCGCTACTAGCAACAAGCTTCACCACTTTGTAATCGTCAGTGAGATCATCGAAACCAAATCCATTACTTTGGAAATTATCTATTCCGTGTGGTATAGTTTCAGGTAATCTCTTGGAATCTCCGGTGGTTGGATTATACAAGAAAACAACACCTTCACCAGGAGAGATGCACACTAAACCATTGGAAGATCCAACGATCTCAACCCAGTTTCTTCTATAAGGTTTCACATTCAGCGTCAGCATCACACGACGATCATCTTCGTCAACACCATCAGACTGATGATCCCTAACGTAACTCCTAATCATCTCAGAGAAAAGACTCGCATCGTCCTTAAGCGGATAATTGAGTTCTGTAGCCGCTAAATCCCTAATTCCTTCACAGCATCCAATCGAATCGAAATCTAAAGAGTAGAGATTATGCGAAGATACGATAAGCCTGCGGTGGAGAGATCGTACGGCTTCGTTTCGGAGGATTAGATCGAGATGACTCTTCGCGAACCTAGGGTTCGACGATAAAGAGCAAAAGAGCTTTGACACGCACCTGAATCGCCCGACCGATTTCGCCGGTAATCGGAGAAGAATTTCTGTGATGATCTCTGGAGGAAGAACGAGAGATTCTAGATAAGCTTTGTCGCTGGTCTCTACTTCTCCGCCGTCGTCGTCATCTTCTCTCCATCTTCCTCTCTTCGTCGCCTCCATTATCGCTTCCCACAGCAACTGGATCGCTTTCATCGTTTGTGTCTGGTTGCTCTCTGCTATGAACCGCAAATCTTAATCTAAACCGGTAAACACTGGATCCGGGTCTAATTTCGGTTTTAATTAACTCCCAATTTCCCGGTTAAATAGGTAAACCGAGTTCTTGAGCTATAACTATTTGCTCTATACAAAACAAATTATTTTCTCTTAAAATTAAGATATGGAATTTTGTTTAATTTAGTGAATCAATTTGTTCTGATTTAATTTGATTTGAAAAAATCAAATCCAATTTTTTTTTTCTTTGTAAAAACAGTTTTAACTTTTACTTTCCAATTTTTTATCCTAATTAACTTTTCCCTAAAGTGATCGTTAATGTGTGTTAATGCGGAGGGATGGACACTCATGCTTAGTCGTTTACTTTCATCACTCTCTTCCGTTTGTAAGATATGTGATCATCATGATCGAGCTTGCAGAAACGTGAAAGACACAAAACAATTTAACGAGTTCAAATCTCCAATGCGGAGACCCTACATCTCGCCGGGAGTTTTTATTAGCTCCCGGAAATCCACTAGAATCATCGTCTTCATCTCTTTTACAAGTGGTACGTAGGCAAACCTAAGTTTGTGTGTATCTTTTGATCACTTTGGATCATTCACATTCGAATAACGGAGATAACCCTAACCCTAATCTTGGTGTTGAAGAAAAGGGTGGTTGAGAAGCTGTGAAGCTGTCCACCTCTCGCTAGCTTTCTTACGTAAACAGCAGTCGATGAAACTCTTCAACTCGTCAGAGCATTCTTCGGGGGCTTTCGGTGGTTCTCCAAAGCACACGGCGCATATTATCGCGGCCTGGTCTGGTTTCTGTCCTTGAGGAAGCAGCGGGTAGTAACCCACCAAGATCTCGAGCATCGTAAGCCCAAAACTCCATATATCTCCTGCATAAACGTTCGATCTGTCTTCTTCTGTAACACCTTCAGCTTCGCTGTCTAGTCTTTCGGGACTCATGTAAGCGTACGTCCCCACGAACGAGTTGCACTTGTTTAAAGACTTGGCCACGATCTTGCTTACTCCAAAGTCTGCGATTTTGACTTCTTCTTTCGAGCTACGTAGCAAATTTGCTGGCTTGATATCTCTATGAACGATCTTGAGCTCGTGCAAGTAATTTAAACCTTGTAAAATCTGACGAGCCATCAAAGCTAGTTGATCCTCTGTAACGACTTTGCCGCGTAGAGACTCTAGCGTGCCGAGATCCATGTAGTCCATCAAAATAGATACTTCTCCGGAAGTATTCTGGAAGATGTCGTGACACTTTACGATGCTAGAAGAGTTGACGAGACGGAGGATCTCGATCTCGCGGAGGAGTTGCTGGCGGGAAGTTGAATCCATGTCTTCTTTGATCTTCTTCAAGGCGTAGATCTCTGAGGTTGTCTTGTTCTTAACTTTGAATACGGTTCCGCCGTTTCCGCTACCGAGAACATTGATCCTATCCAGATCGGTAGTTGAGATGTTGTTGCTTGCACAGGAAGTAACCATTGAAGCGGCAGCGATGGGGAAATAGCTGGGGAAAGTAGGTGGAGTAGTGGTGGGAGGTTGTAACTTGAGATTTAGGAATCCAGGATTTCTAACAAGAACCATCGTGTTGTTGCTCGAAGGATGGATCTTGAAGAGGTTTGGTTTTTTTTTCTTTCTGAGAGAGTTAGTTTGGTTTCTGAATAATGACCGTCTCTGTTACTAAATTGATTGATATATACACAAATCCTATTCCCACTTCCATCTCGAAATAGGATAAATTGTTTCTTATTCGTATTTGTATTTCCATCTCGAGATAGGACAAATTGATATATACACAAATCCTATTCTGTCTATGAAATTTATATATCTAAAAACTTGTGATTTATTAAACATATCTATCATATACTCTATTCTGTTTTCTTAACATTTATCACATAGCTTATTTATTTAATTTTTCTAAAATATCAAACCACGTGAAAAAATTGTAATTTTATTATAAATATAAAGAGATTATTAGTGACAAATATCCCCTAACTAACATAACAATGTTAAGTCTGAAATTAACTAATTAAGTCCCCCATGCATCAAACTCTAGAAGAGAGCCTCCATTTTTATGGAAGTGTGCATGAAACCAAAATTCGGATCCTGCTCCATGATCTCGCTACACGTGCACTCGTTCACCACCCATGAGGCCAGCCACCACTACAACGTCATTAGTCAAAGCCTATTCTTCAATCCGTTGATTTCCAACCTTTACCATAAGACTTGGGTGATATGAGTCTCTCTAGTCTCTACATACTTATTATTGGCCTCGAATGCGCCACTAAGCTGATTCCTAGCAAATTCTCTTATTCCTACTAAAGTTTACACTACCTAGTACCAAGTTATGAGATTCTTGATTTGAGTAAAGATAGAACAGATATTGTAATTTGTGCCTAGTTAAGTTGTGCCTATCTATAAGTATAAGAACAGATAGTGTTAGTTCTCTAATAGAACAGAGTTAATTTCACTCTAGTGTAAAGTTCTATTATGAGAATCTTAATTTGGGTAACAATTTTGATGAGTACAGATACAGTATGTGCCTAGTTAATTTCTGGTATGAGATTCTTAATCACATTGTTTTGTCCGCAAGTGTTTAGATAAACAAAACCAGTAATACAGAAAATGTTAACGGAGCCTAAGCTAACGAAATCATATCTTCACTAATCATAATTAAAAAAAAAAAAAAACTCAGTGATTGGTTAACTTACTAAGGTTATCCATTGGTTTGTTTCTTCTGACTGAACATATTTTTTTCCAATGAGAATATCAACAAAAGTTAATTTGAGTGCAGAACTCGATAAAGCTTTTACTCAAAGACTCAGATTTTGGTGTTGACTCTTCTTTTTCTATTTACTGCTCTGCTATCATTGACTCTTGTATAGTACAAAATGTGGGGTTGTTTTGAAAATCAAATGGTAATAAAGTAAAAAGTAAAACAAACCAACACCATCTCTCTCTCAAGTCTCTGTCACACTCGCTTTATTTTAATTTTCTTTTCACTGATAGTGAAATTAACATTAGCTAGTAATGCTAAACAGTTAAAGAAGCTCCTCAATAACCATAATCTCGAATATGTTGCTGGCTAGACTCTGTTTTGACATGCAACATTAATAACTCCCAAGCTACTAAATCTCTTTTTCAAATCCTAAGAAAAAATAAAGAACAAAATAGAAGAAAGTGGTAAGAGCAATGCTACTTTCTCATTGGCTGTACCAAGAGAAAGGACATACATTAACTGTGTTCTGCTACCATTTCTCTCTCTCTCACTTTGATATCCCTCTCTCAATTCCTCTTGTTCGTATCACAATCAAAGAGAAGACTAGAAAGACTAGCTTCTTGGTAAGAATCTCTTCTCATGGTTCCCAAACTCTCTTAAATTTTCCTAGCTTTTCATATTTTTCACTAACTCCTCTGCTCTCTTTCTCTCCGTCTCTCTCTCACAGTTCCTACGACCTCCATGGCTTCCGGTGATGTTCTTCCTCGTTTCTTCAGTGTCTATTTTCCTCGTTTCTTCAGTGTCTATCTTTCCCATTACAGCTCTGACTCCTTGGTGAGTTTTTTTCTCTGTCTTGACTGGTCTTTTCATGGAAAAATCTGTTTTTTTTTGTGCATATGTTCTGTGGTGATGTGAGTGAGATCTGAACCAACATTGTAACTTTCTTTACTACTTAAAGCTTAAGATTTTATGTTTACATCAGACATGTTTGAATATGGTTGAGAATGAGTCAAAAAGTAGATATGTAGAGGCTTACTTTGCTCAGATTTTTCTTTAATGTTCAAATTTTTTTGAAGAAGAGGGTTGCTTGCTTGTACAAATCCCTAGTTTAACCGCATCTTGTAGGGTTTTTGAACTGTTTGTTAACCTTATTGTTTCTTTTTGGATGTTGAAAGCCTCGGCTGCAGACAGAGTCTCTGGTTTTTCTTTTTCTGCTGCTGATGAGTCAATTTTTGTGTGTTGAGCAGATGATACCAGTTTCGTACTACGAACACTTGCCGCGTCCGTTGCCCAAGACTGCCATTCTCATGGGAACTGGTGGAAAGATTTGGAAAGTAGCAATGAAGAGCAGGCAAGAGCAAGTGTATTTTGAACGAGGCTGGACCAATTTTGTGGCGGATAATGACCTCAAAGATGGTGAGTTCTTGAGTTTTGTCTTTGATGGTTACAGACGCTATGAAGTGAGTATATTCGGTCACGGAGGCTGCAAGGAGATTCGTGCAGCCGTTGAAGTGGAAGAAATCTCTGATGGGTCAGAGAGTGAGAACAATGAGGGTTCTCTTGAAAGCGTCATACTAGAAGAGGAAGAAGAGATCAATGATGCTGATCAGACAAAGAGTGACCCTGACTATTCTCCTGATAGTCCAGACACAACAACGATCTCTGTTGAATCTGCTGAGGTGTTCAATTAGTCCGCCACCACAAGCAGGAAGAGAGGTTATAAGAAACATTATCCTTAAAAACGTTTACTTGTTAGGATCAAACTCTTCTCTGTTTCAGCTTTGTTAGGATTAATTAAACTCTGTTTGAGTCTTGTTATTCTCACTCTTTGTACTCTCTCTCTCAATGAGTAGCACCTCTTAAACTTGCTTACTCTTGGGAATCTTGCTTCTCTTTTCTAATATGATCTAACTTTAAAATCAAAAAAGACACGGGGAGTTTTAATGAGTTCAGATCTCAACTCACTTATATATTCATCTCCATCATCTTTACAAGAGTTACATCAAAAACTTCGGTGTCTTTTGAATCACTCAGAGTTCTTGAAGATCTTGAAGCAGATTAAGAGCTTGATCAAGCCCTTAAGATATTCCCAGTTAGTTTTATAGGAGTAGTTAAAAACATTCTAATACAGAGAGCTTGGAAGATGATACTTATGATTGTTCATCCTCGAGCCTTTTTAAAGCCAATTCAGCTAGCCAGTGAACCGTTCTGCTCTGGCGACTCACTCCAACTGCACCAGAGAAAACATCGAAGTTCTCGAGCTCAGCCGTAGTTTCCAGAACTTTCTCGAGCTCTCTCTCCATACTCAAATCTCTGAACATCAGAACAGTCTCCACATCATCTTCCATCATCCATATCGCAAGCTCGACCACAAACCTCCTGATTCTTGGAACTTTGATCGCTGGCTTGTCATGCTTTTTCAATATCGAAACCAGTGAGTTCGCAAGTTCTAGCTTTGTGATCCCTGAATCCGTCAGAACAATGCTTGCTTCTTCTGAACTCATTAAGTTGAACACTTGTGCTGCTAATCCTAGCATCACTTCCAGTAATTTGTTGTCTCCTGATGTTATTGACTTCAACACCTGCAAGTAAACATAACAAGTTTTATATAGTTTTAAACATAACGAGGTTGGCACAGTTTTTGTTCCGACAGACATGCATACTCACCGTAGGCGCTGCTGTTTTAATGAATCTCAGGTCGGGAAAGCATTCATGTCCAGAATATATGCACAAGTTTCTCAAGACTCTAGCTGCATTGACACGGATCAAAGGAACTTCAAGTGCCTCCACGAGTCTTCCCAAGACTCCGAGCTTTAGAATGTGGACGCAGTTGCTTCTGCTCTCCAAAGCAAGCATCGCTATAGCTTCACCTGCAGCGATTCTGACTCGGCTCTCATTCTCATCCACATGTGTTTTTCTTTCCAAGAAGATGTTAAACAACTCTTTCAAGACACCTCCAGTAACACCAATTCTTTCCCGCGCATCAGCCTCAAGCGCGAGGAAGCTCAGGATCTCAATCCCTAACTTCTGTAGTTTTGGGTATCTCACTCCATGGCGCAGTATGTCTCTCAAGCTGCTGATTGTGAAGACGATTTCTGAGATCTCTCTCCTTAGACATTTCCCGGTGTTGCCACTTGTGCTTACTAACATTTTCACTAGCTGCAGGGACCGTTTCACTGTCTGGACTCGTGACAGAACCATATCTGCATTCTCTTCTTTCAAGAGTGTTACGTCTGTGTGCGTGAAGTCAATGATCTTTGGGAGAAGCCCTCTTGTGTTACCTATTTTTCCACAGTTGTCATGATCTCTGGATAATTTCTTTAGAATCAAAAGGCCCAAATTGTTGAACCTCCAGAAATCGTACTGTAGATGATGGTCGTGGAATATGTCCTTCTCTCCAATCTCATCAGGAGCTTCACCTAAAGATCTGGTGTTCTGTAACAGTGATGAAATCGATTCCATCGCACCAGAGATTCCGGCAACTCTGAGAGAGTTCTGTTTTTTGCCAGCGAGTTTTGAGAGTATCTCAGCTGAGGATCTCCTAATCTCTTCTTCTTGCATATCTTTCCAGTTCAGCATCTCCACCAACCTGGAGGATAAAAGTTCAGAATTTTCAATATTTATTGAAAGGAAGAGATCTGCTTCGTTTCATTTTCCAACCTGCAATCGCAATATAATAAAGTTCTCTACAAAATTTGACAATTTAACTTTGTAAAGAACAAACCTTTCAATGACGGGTAAGTTGATTCCAATCTTCTCAAGTGTATCCTCTGCGAACCGCTCATTTACCACAAACTGCCTAAGAATCCTAGCTCCAATGAGCTGTTCATCAGAACAGTTGGATCCCACAAGCTCCATAGCAAAGCTCACCATATCCATCTTCACACCATNGTAGGCGCTGCTGTTTTAATGAATCTCAGGTCGGGAAAGCATTCATGTCCAGAATATATGCACAAGTTTCTCAAGACTCTAGCTGCATTGACACGGATCAAAGGAACTTCAAGTGCCTCCACGAGTCTTCCCAAGACTCCGAGCTTTNCACAGACTTTGAGTACGCATCATAAAAGAATCTCTTGATCGAAACCATTCCAGTAACCCCAAACCCACACTCTCTAGTCACATTCTCAAGCAAGTTACACACACTAACCTCCCACTCCCAGTAAGCTTTCTCAGCAAGAAACAACAAAGCTTCAGCAAGCGAAAGCGAGTAAAAGATACTCAAAGCAGCTTGCCTGTTCCTTTTGTCCAAGTCTCCGTCTTGAACATCTCCGTAGTTGTGCCTTACGAGCTTGTAAGAAGACAGAGCCACACAAGAAATCGCTGACAAGAGCTGGAGCCAATAGAGAAGCCTGCTCACATAGCTGGAGATGTAAAGCCATCTCGCATAAGGAAGAAGAGGAACTTCTGAGTTCTTCCATGTCAGAGTGGTTCGACGATCAAAAGTCTCTTGCCGTCCGATTCCCGTCGTCGCTTCTCTCAGTCCGTTCTTAAAGACCCCATCGCTGCAGAGATACACAACCATTACTCAAACCTAAACCCTAAATCGAAATCGGTTTCAATTCGATTGAGCAAAAAAATAAAGAAAAAAAACCTGATTCGTTTTAGATTTCTGAGAAGTGAGATTGAGCTAGATCGTAGCACGCGGAAGCTACTGATTCCGACGCCGGATACAGTCCACGTTGCTTGGTGCTGCCACTCGAGCTCGTGGCTTCTGCTGAAGATTCGAGTGCCTTCGATGAGGAGAATGATGGTGATGAACCAAAAATCGGATTTTTCGAGTGTGATCGCGAATCCGCCGAGAAGAACCACCGTGGCCCAGATGAAACCTAGGGTTCCGAGGTTCGTGGCGATTTTCTCAAGGATCGCAAGGCGGAGAGCGAAGAGAGTGAGCTTTTGCTCCGGCGCGGGTGTCGTTGATCTGTGAAACGCGATCGCGGACGATACAGACGCTGCGTCTGCGGTTTCGCCGCTGTCTCCTTTCTCGACGCTGTTTCTATAATCCAAAACGGTGTCGCTTGAGCCTCTAGCTTCTTCCAATTTTTGGAGCTCCAATACCTATTTGAATTCAATATTAATTACTAATTTCTTCCCCTACCAAATGTTTTTTTAATTACGAGGCCAACCACACTTTTGGCTATTCTCTATAACAAAAAAAATATATATACATTGTACTAATAATATTTGCAGCAAACTTTCGAATGTTATTGTTTTGCTTATATGAAGTATATTGAAGATAGAGAGGGGTTGGTTAATATGAGCATTTGAAATTTGTTAATATGGAAACACCATGCAAATATATCACCATTAGAGCAAAACGAGGTATGTTGTAACATATTTACATTGATCAAATCGACGTGATCAATAGTGTTTTACAAATGTGTTGAAGATTAATCGAATGGTAACATAACATCTAATCAAACCTAAAGTGAAAATAAAAAGTGTGAAGAACAAAACTTGTATATTAATCTAGCTAGTTTCAAGAAGATTAAACCTGCAAATGGATGCTCCGATCATCCTCTCCAAAATTCTTGGAATCCATTAAACCTTGCGAGATTTTTTCCTTTTTGTTATTATCAACTTTTAATTAAGATTTTGTTGGATTATGGATACAAATGAGAGACGGCATGATTATCTATATATATATTGCATTTATTTGTGTGTTAGTCAAGAGACAAGGCAAAAAAAAAGTGTAGAAGAGAAGTCAACAATGAGGCGAAAATTGAAAAGGAAGTGTGCAAGAAAGTGTAACTTCAAATTGCTGTTTATTTTCTGTCACAAAATAATCATTAAGTCTTTCTAAAGCTTTGTTCTTCCAATCATTTTATTTATATCAACAAAGCGATCTTCTTGTATGTTTCTTACTTCTTCTTCGAAATCTTTAGGTTTATTGAAGAAATAATAATGTAACATTGACTTCGTGAGGTGTGTATATATATGTTGCTTGAATTGTGTTTTAAAAGCCGCCCCCAAACCCTTTTCTGTTGCCTTGTGAGTTGTGTGTTGTGTCACATACAAACCAAGCCCTATAATTAACGGTCCTAAATAAGCAAAACAAAAAGCTTATATATTAATCCGAAATTTTGATTTGCAAGATAACATACGTCGACCTCAAATGTAATAAGTGGATATGCAAGCATATATTCTCTGTTCACATAAGTCATGAATTATTGGAAATTAAGAGTTGAGGTACGCCACTAGAATAATATATGAAATCATCGTAGTTGTATAGTCCATATGAGGCGCTTGGTTATTGTTTATGGTGGTGACTTGGAAGTCCGGATTCTAGCATAACCCTCCCTGCCTCAAACTCAAAGCCTTATATTTGGGTCATCACCATTCATCACCCTATTAATTTATGAAATTATCTCTGTTTTTAATATTTTTCTTATAGTTAGCATGAGGAAAATATCTTGATCCATTTTTTCATCAAGAAATTGTCCCGAATAAAAAAGGGTCAATAATAAACATGTTCCGAAATTCTTGGAACTCAGATGCCACCAACCATCTATTGCTTTGTTTAGGATCAGTACTGCAATCATGAGGATGTGTTTCATGCTTGTTTGTGGAGGTGATAGAGTCTGCTATGTTCTCAGTACAACGTTTTCGGTGGTCGTTGTTTTGTGTTCGAGAATTATTTGCAGAAAAGAAGCAAAGATAGGAAAAAAGGTTTGGCGATTAAAAATCCAGTTTGGTATGGATTGTTCTTTATACGAGACTGTGTCTATTTGGCAGTTATATCTCCTGTTGAATAGGAAGATCACATCTCGTTTAGAGTCTTTGTGTTTGGTTCTGTTCTTATGAGCTTATGTAATCACACAAGTGTGCCCCAAGGAAACAGGGTAAAAAGACATCAGACGCATTGACATTTGAAAAATACCAGAGACAAGAGGAAGTAAGTGTAAATGTGAATGATAGGTTAAAATGTCATTGGTTGGTACTTGTGCAGACCCCTTCAACATATTATACTGTATATGATGATGGAGATACCAAATCAACGTCTTGTGCCATCACTTCTTTCGCCAAAATTACACTCAAGATCTTTGATCTGTTTGCCTAATCAGGGAGATTAACCATCAACCTGCACAGAAAAATCTACTCTAAGCGATGCTTCGAAGATGAAAACAGAGAAGAAAAACATCAAGCAATCTGCTAAGAAACAATCGTCACAACGTTCAAAACATTTGCATTTGATAAACTCGCAGTTCCTAAACCTAAGAACTTTTGCAAGAAACTCCTACTTCCAGTGATTTCTATCTAGGATTCAAAACATATTGGAGAGTGCCAGATCAACTAATTTAGCCAGGTGCTTAGCGAGCTTCTCCAACGGATAACGGAATTGTCACACAAACAGATTTTTGTAAACAACTTAATCAGTCAAAAGCTTAATCCCCCATACTTCCTATCTCTCAACCCTTTGTCAGAATGGCTTCTCTAAGTGTATGTATTCTTTCTCAAGTAGCAACGAAACATCACATTATAGTCTCATCAAAACATGCTACAACAAATCAAACTTTCCAAAGTCTATTCCTCAACTAAATCTAAGCGCAAGTCAATGCATTACTATACCAAACTGAGTGCTTTACAGAGCAAAGCAAGTAAAGTACCTTGCACATCAAATCCTGACAATCCTTTGATGAACTTTAGATTTCTCAGCATCAATAATAGATTCCACTCGGTTAACCGCATCATCAAGCATCCCTTTGGCATTAACCACAACGTAATCAAAGTTCTTAACATGCCTAACCTCTTCTCTCGCCGTAGCAACTCTAACAAGAAGCTCCTCTTGACTCTCCGTCTTCCTATCAATCAACCTCTCAACCATGGCAAGCTCACTCTCCGCCACAAGGAAGACAAACACGGCGGAGTTACCAAGTATCCTCCTTAACGTCTGAGCTCCTTGAATATCAACTCTAAGAACAATGTCTTCCCCTTTAGCCATGTATTCCTGAATCTGCTTCTTAGGAATCCCTTTGTATTCTCCATAAACAAGTGCGTACTCAAGAAGCTCTTCGTTCTCCACCATCGACAAAAACTGATCTCTCGAGACAAAGTAATAGTCTTTGCCGTCGACTTCGCCAGGTCGCATCGCACGGCTCGTTGCGGTGACGACGAAATGTAGACCTTGACGAACCTCACGAAGCTTGTTGATCACTGCGTCTTTACCGACTCCGCTAGGACCACTGACGACGATGATGATTTGATTGGGCGGTGGGATGATTGGATCGACGGTGAATGAAGAACCCAATTGAAACTCGAGGGAACGAAGCAATTCGGGTTTGGTGGGAGGTTGAATCGGGGAAGACGAATTGGGGTTATCGGGGATATGGGTATCGGTCATTTTCAAGGAGGAGTAAGAGTGACGGAGAGGTTTGGGAAAGGAGCGGGAGATGAAGAAGATGGGTTTGTTTGGGAAGATGATGGAGCGAGAGAAAGAAGAAGAACAGAGCTTTCGAAACATTTGGGGATATTAAAAGGAGCAACCTTTGGGTATTGTGATTCCCCCACAGAGAGGTTTTTGGTTTGAGATTGGGTCACTCACTCACTCACTCGAGCCACCGACGATGTTCTCGTCCTGTCTCGATGCTTTGCCGCGGTATTGAAGACCTTTTTAGCACGATGAGACAGTACTACTAGGGTTTACTCTTTGAAATCAATTTTTTTTATTATTTTTTTTTACCCCATTTTGTAATTTCTTGATTCTTCTATGATTGATTATAAAGATTTATAAACTTACATTAAATTATTTTATTATATAGTCATATTGTAGTTGAAATTAATATTATTATCTAAATCCAAACTGACTAAACAAGTAGTCCTACATAGACGTATTAAACGGGCCGGCCCGCATCTATTTGGACCATCCATAGCGGACAAATTCTATTTTTTGGACCGTAACAGATTGGTCTGCTAAGCCCGTGGACATAAAAGTTATGTTCAAGCCCGCGAGTCTAAATAATATATTAAAATATAAAATAAAATTAATAAAAAATATATTAAAATAAAGTAAAAATAATAAATAATAATTTTAATTTTTTTAAGTAAAATCAATGTTTATATTAATTTTTTGTAGATGTTTGAATTTTTTTACATTAAATTATTTGTATTGCCACATACTTTTAAAAGATATATATTTAAAATTATATAAAAATAGTTATATATCTATATTAAATATTTATTTTTATTTAATATATAAAGACCGCAGGTCGATCCGCCAACCCGCGGATATAACCCGCTAAAACCCGTAATCCGGTTGGACTAGGTCCGCAAAGCCCGCTTTTTAACGGATTTAATATTTAGTGTTCATACCCGCCCCACTGAAATACTATTTAGGATAAGTCCGCAGACATAAAACCCGCTTGACACCTCTAGTCCTACAATAATTTAAAAAATTCTTAATGACCCTAATCACTCGTTACTTTTGCTTTCAAATTAAAGTGTTTTTGTTTACAAACGTGGTTCCCAATTTTGTAATCTAATTTCATCTTCTTCTTCTTTTTTTTTGTCATAAGTATATACATTTTTTTGTTCAACTGTCAAATTAATTTAAATAACGTTTTCATATCTTAACACGAAAATATAATTGAGTAAATTTCAAATAAGTTTATTTTGTTTCCTTATATACAAAAATTCCAAACACAACAATAGGATGTTCTAATTTAATTTTCTCCCTAAATTAAAAATTAAAAAAAATAAAAATTTCGACGTTATATTCGCAACCAACCAAGTTGTTGTGTTAAAAAGTTAAACCGATCAATCAAGTGGTTCCTCCTCCTCTCTCTATCGCATCTCTCTCTCTCTCTCTCTTTCTCTTTTCCTCTCGTTTGTGGCCAACGTCGTCGTCGTCGTCGTCGTCGTCTTCACGATCCACGACGATTCATCTCCCTAGTTCCGGCGATTCTCGTTCTCTCTTCTGATTCCGCTCAATCCCCCATTTACTTTTCTCAAATCGCCGTGATTGTCCCTGTGATTCGAGACCCTGATTTCGCCTCTCAATCTCGGGAAAAAAAGATCGAACCTTTTTCTGAAATTCGAAGTCTTTAGCCGCGTGAAGATAATTTTTCCGTGTGAGAAGATCGAAGAAACAATCAATTTCTCTTACAGAGTCGTGGTTTCTTGGATCTCTCGTTCTTTTGTTTGATGGACACTATTAGGGTTTCCACGGAGGTTCCTGGATCTTCGAAATCGACCTCGCAGTCTCTCTCCGAGTCGACCTCTCTCACGGAAACCATCAATGGCTCCCACGAATTCAAGATCAGCGGCTACTCTTTGGTCAAAGGGATGGGGATTGGCAAATACGTTGCCTCCGATACGTTCATGGTCGGTGGATACTCTTGGGCCATCTATTTCTACCCGGATGGAAAGAGTCCAGAGGATAACTCTGTCTACGTGTCTCTCTTCATTGCCCTCGCTAGCGAAGGTGCTGATGTTAGGGCTTTGTTTGAGCTTACCCTCGTCGATCAGAGCGGTAACGAAAGGCACAAGGTTCATAGCCATTTCGGTAGAACTCTCGAGAGCGGACCGTATACTCTTAAATATCGAGGAAGTATGTGGTAAGTGAATCTTTTTATCCCTTTCTGGAATAAAGTTTCTATTTTTGAAGTGATTTCAGGAAATACTATGGCTTAGTATCTGCATGAGTTTAGATACTGACATGTTGTTTGGGGTTTCTTGAATGTTTAATCTATTGATGATTGCTTTAATGTAGGGGATACAAACGGTTTTTCAAGAGGTCTCTTTTGGAGTCATCTGACTATCTGAAGGACAATGGTCTCTTGGTCCGGTGTTGTGTTGGAGTGGTGAAGTCACGCACAGAGGGACCAAGGAGTTACAACATCCATGTGCCGGTTTCTGACTTAGGTCAGCAGTTTGGGAAGCTTTTGGAAAGTGAGAAAGGAGCTGATGTTACTTTCGACGTTGACGGAGAGACATTTCCTGCTCATAAACTGGTTCTTGCAGCTCGTTCTCCAGTTTTCAGGGCACAGCTTTTTGGTCCGTTGAGAAGTGAAAATACCAAATGTATTACCATAGAAGACATAGAAGCACCAATTTTCAAGGTCCTCCCTTTAACTCTGTCTGGACTAATATCTCTTTGTTCTTGGAATGTTGTTGTAGAGTTTTAAATCTGTTAGGTTTACAGTTTGAGGCTGTTAAGATTCAGTATCAGGTGTTATAAGGCCTTGGTTCCTTGCCTTTTCTCGGGTGAGTGATTATGGTGTGATACAGGATATTCTATTTACGAGACCTTCTCCTGGGGTGCTGCTCCTGTTCTCTAATATTACTCACCCGGGATAAGGTTTAATCTTTCTACTTCTCTTCCTGGTTGCATGAATCTCTGTTTGCTTACAAATAGCTGCATTGTCTCCATTTCTCGTATGTGGTAAATAATTTTTCATAGGTGATCATGTCAAAATGCTAAGTATGAACCTTTTTATGCTCTGTAGCTCGAGTTTTGTTTGTTAAGATTGGTCCTTAGTGTATGTGCGAGTTTCGGATCTTAACTCCTGTAAACTGAAGGTTGAAGTGTATGCTGATACAAATTCTCTTTTACATTTGTTTTATTTTGCTCTTTTTGTTGTTGCAGATGTTGCTCCATTTTATCTACTGGGACGAGTTGCCTGATATGCAAGACTTAATAGGAACAGACTTGAAATGGGCATCGACTCTTGTTGCTCAGCATTTGCTTGCTGCTGCAGACCGTTATGCGCTTGAGCGGCTTAGAACAATATGTGAGTCAAAACTCTGTGAAGGAATCAGCATAAATACGGTTGCAACCACCTTGGCTCTTGCAGAGCAGCATCATTGTTTCCAGCTGAAAGCCGCCTGCCTTAAATTCATAGCTTTGCCAGAAAACTTGAAAGGTAAAAAAGATAATTTCATTTTTGCTTGAGTATCTTTGAAACCTCATACTGTCTTTGTATTAAAATATAGTCTGTAATGTTTTGTAAATTCTTTAGCTGTGATGGAAACGGATGGGTTTGATTATCTGAAGGAAAGTTGTCCATCCTTACTAAGTGAGCTATTGGAGTATGTGGCTAGACTGAGTGAGCACTCTTTAACATCATCGGGGAATCGGAAGGAGTTATTTGCTGATGGTTGTGATGTGAATGGAAGACGGGTGAAGCAACGGTTACATTAAGTAACTAACCGAGAGAGAGAAATAGAACTCACTTTGGGAGCCTGAGTTGATGATGGTGACTCGTGGCAAACAGAATTGTAGAAGAGTAAAGATTTGTGCATTTGTCATTGTAAAATGATTAGTGGGTGTTCTGTGTTGTTCAGCTAGTAGAGTGAAAATGTTGCATTTTTCTTCCTTTTTCTTTTGTTTCCTGAGGATTTTATAACAAAAACCGCTTCTCTGAAGGAAACTTTTCATGTACTGATAATTCTTGACCTGCCAAAAATAATCACGGGGAACTGCTGTTCTAGATATCTGGTGCGAAAGGTTATAAAGTTTATTCATTTGCGTTCTAGACAAGAAGCTTGTCCTACCTATGTCCATGAGACTGGAAACAAAACAAAGTTTTAAAGAGCCACAGGGACAGAAACCGAATTCAAGGAAATAAATAACCAAGATTTTAGACCAAACTCAAGACAGTTGCATCTTCAGATACAGATCATCTACTTTTTGAGATACCAGAAGAAGAATCTCTTGTCGCGTGAACTTGAAATCCAATTAAGAAGTCAAAGATAAACCCCCTCAAACTGCATATACCAGTTATTCAAGCTTACGAAATCCGAGATTTCTTTTCGAAATCTCTGTTCCAGAAACCAAGTAAACTAAACAGAATGGAGATCTAAACAAATTAGAGCAGTTCCAACGCCAAAGATATCAACTTTCTGGATGGAAAAGCTAACCCTCAACGAGATTTCATAGACTTGCAATGAAATCAGGAGATGAAAAGCAAGAAACAAAAGCAAACACGACACAGAGATAAATCCATCCCCTAAAGTATGTGTAGGAGGAAGTGCAACGAGTGATCCATATGATAAAGTGAAAGTTGATCCTGCCTTTTTTGCGTGGTAAGTAATGGAGTTCAATAAAAGTTAAGTATTCAAGTTGTAATATTGGGACATTTCTAAGGTAAAAGAAATAAGAAATCCGCAAACGAAGCTGTTCGGATATTTCTAGTTTCCAAGATGAACTATGCAAACATTACATGTGATAAATCTATAATGATAGATTGAAGGGTTCCTATCGACCTGATCAGCGATGATCTACCCCTCCCTTTAGAGCCAAGTTTGCTTGCGATCTGGAGAAGATAAAGACATAGACTGAATCACGATGACGAGAAGAAATAAAATGACATATGAACAATATGTTAACCCAAAAAACTTTCATTTGATTATATGAATGAACGCTAGATGTGAGTCGGACAAACAAAGTGAATAAGTCTGATATGAGCACGCACCACAGACAAAAAATCACAAAATCTACTGATGTACAACCAATCAACGACCTTAGTCATAGTAGATGTGTAGATCATATAACAAGTTACATACAAAGCAATGCATTCTCATCTACTCAAGGTTGTTGCCAACTGGCTACCTAGCACCATGTATTCTGCTTTATAAAAGCATGTATTTTTTACTGAGCAAATCTCCAATTTTAAGATGTTGTCGGTGCTAGGTTGTATAGTGTTATACACGGGGTCGAAATCAAGGGAGCCAGATATGACCATTGAAAAAACATGTCCAAGATCAAAGTGGAATAGTTTTGTTAAGTTAAGAATCATTAGCTGTTATATATATGAAATACAGATTCTCGACCAAAAGAGATTGGAAAGCAAAGGACCAACATTTGCAGCAAAAATGGAGTTTCCCATTGATAAGCACAATCAACTAGACAGAGGCTGCTATCTGTTGACTCTTAGGTTTTATAATGCCTTGACACCACCATTTCGAAAAACACGAGACAAGGCAATGCCTTCAATGTAGTTTTAATCTTACACGGAACCTTATTTTCTAATCTGTGCAAGCTAAGGCGGAAGAATCATAATTCATAACCAAATTCCCACATTTCTTCATATCTGACTTGCCAGTACTCTTTTTCCTTAAATTCAAATCTACTAACGCTGAAAACTTCAGTAATAACTGCTATATAAGATGTAGACCACCAAATGTTCCGTATCCATTTCTCACTTAGACGATTCAAATCTGCTCTAATTGGCAGCAGATCTAATCAGCACAACTATGAATATTATAAAAAACTACTCTTTTTACCAAGAGACTCACAATTTGATTCATCATAACCAATAATGACTCACAGAGAGGGAAGCACACTGTTACCAATCAAAAGCAAAGAACCAACACTACCCATTTATAAGAATTTATCTGAAATCCCTTGAGAGTGACAATGGAGAGATCACATAATTCATTGGTATACTCATCGAAACATATGATCAAACTACTCATCCATCCATGGCTAATGCTACCCAAAGAGACCAGAGAATTGGCGAAAGCAAGTTCATTTCAGGCAAAATTGAACAAGCAAATGAAAATGGAAACCGAAATTGGCAAAATTGAGAAGGGAAGGGTTTGACTAACTTTTTATGACGACGACCTCGCTTAGGTCCCCAACCTTCAAGCTTAGCAACAGGGCAGCCACATCTAGATCGGAAAAGCAAAACAGCACGGCCATTAGGAGGAGCCATCCTTCTGAGCTCAGCTCTCAAACACTCGTAATCAGGATTGCTCTCACTACCTCCTTTCCAAGGCAACCGATCGATCTCCTTAGTACCTCCAGATTTAACACATTCCTCCGTCTGCAATTGCAAATCAAACTCCATCGCCTTCTTCAAACCTTTACACTTTGGATTCCGACACTTCCTCGATCTCGGTCCGCAACAAAGGTCGAGAAACGCAATCGAAGCGGCGAAGAAGACGGCGAAGGCGAAGAAGTAGGAAGCCGGAGGGATCGGAGAGAGATCTTCATTGTCGGAGAAGATTAAGGACGAGAGGGGAGGGAAGTGAGATGAGAGGAGAGAGAATGAGTGGAACAGATAGGAGAAGTAAGAAGAGAGGAGGAAGGCGCCGGAGAAGAGGACGAGGATTAGGATTAGGAGGTCGAGAGTCGCGGAAGGAGAGTGCTTGCAGAGGTGGAGAGATGAAGAGGAAGAGGAGGAGCTGTGATTAGCGGCGGATCTAGAGGCGGAGGAGGAAGGGGGCATGCTATTGGTGGTGTGATGATGATGATGATGATCTTCGTCGGAGAGAAGGAGGAGATGGAGCATGTTAGGGAGGGACGACGACGACGGTGGTGATCCTCCTCCTTTACATATAATTTAACTCTTTTTTATTTGTATCTATACATTTTTTTTTTTTTTTAGGGAAAAAGGCTAAAAATTAAAACTGTAATTGGGAGAGAGATTTCTCATAACTGAAAATGTATAAATACTGAAATAATATAATTTTTTTTATAAAAAATCTGTAGAAATTTATATTTGAAAATATATATATATATATATCTTACATATTATGATAAGAGATCATTTATTATGAAGAATAATATGATTGACTCTACAGCTATATGAATAATAAGTCAACACATTAAAGATAAGAGATTGTGTTACTGATTATTATATGATGATTTATTGATTTTTATGAAATAGATGACTTTTTGTTTATAAAACATACTTACAAAAGTAGTATGTTTTTTAATATCAAATGTTGATATATAATATACACCATAGATATACATAAACTATTTTGTATGTTTAAAAAGAAAAAATATGGTGTATACATATATATATATATATATGTCAACATGTTATTGTTTAGGATAGAAATATTTCATTATATTTATCTTTGATAAATTATTATTTGAATAATTCAAGTATAATTTACTAACTACTAAGTGAATTTAAAATTCCAAATTTATTGTATGAGTAAAAAATACATATACAGTACTAGTAAAAATTTGTTTTGTCTTTTGAGTTCTTTCATATACCAATGAGTAATGACCAAAATATATACTTTATGGTTGTGTAATAAATTTGGTTCAGGATACTAGTCTACTAGGGAGAGTGGTCAGAACTGAACCATATAACATTGAAACATGGTCGCATTCTTTTTAGGAGAATGTCTCTAGAGTAGAGTTCGTAGCTAAAACCAACTTAGCTCACGTCTACGGCCAAATCGTTTTCATGAGTTTCTTTTATCGTACACATACCAAAACGATATAATTATGTCTACTATGGATGGTAAAGCTAAACGATGTTGTTGTATTTATTTAAAATATAGAAAAAAATATTGGAAAATACAATAACTAGATACACACGACACGAAATTAACAATAATGGGTTCATTTAATTCTCAGATGTACAGTTGGTTTTACTAAATTTTCTAATATTCACGGTATTTTAGATTTCAGCAAATCACACATAACATGTCAGGTCAGGTCATGTCTTTGTTTGGACAACTAGCCGTTTAATTAGTCATGTCATGTCTTCGTTGATTGGCTTTTTGCTTTCAATTTTTCAAGAATGACAAATGAGGTTTAGGTTTTACAAGGTTGGTCTATTTTACACGTAATAATTAATATGCTCTTCATATGTGCTAATGGGTAAATGATCAAACATGTGTAAATCTAAGAGCAAACTAGATTTGGTAAGATAGGTAAATCATAAGAGCAAACATGTGAAAATGAGCAACATAATTTTACATACTAACCATTGTCATATGATTATAATTTTATGTTGTTAAGATAGATAATCTTAGAGCGAATACGATTTGGAACTTTTTGAGTGTAATGTGTAAACTGTAAAGCATTGGCTAAAGTGAAGGATATGAATAGATTGCTATTAGCCATACAATTAAAGAAGAATAAAAAAACATGGTTTGTCGGATTAACTTCAATGATTTTGTCCTTATGGATTATTCCAAGGAGAAGGCACAAGGAAGAATCAAAAATAATATAACCAAGGCTATTAAGATAGCTAATTATAATAGCAATGATGACAAAAATGGAACAAAGCTACTCAATGTCTAGGGGTTTTAGTTTATTTGAATGATGGATTAGATCAAATTTGAACAATGAACAATTCATTATGAACTATATGATTGGATTCTTACTGAACTTTTCCTGTCGACTCTAATGACTTCAAATTCAAGTAGAGTATTTCCATAGTTCAAATTTAGTTTATCTTTCGTATATAATAAGGTTTTAAAAAGCTGAATCCCCAACTTGACTCGAGAGTTCTCTACAGAGCCTCTCTTACTCTCTTGGCTTTTTCCACCATCGCTAACAACTTGCAACTAGAAATTTAGATAATCCTATGATATAGTAACAGTCATAGAAACAACTCATCCATTCAAACAACATCCAAGGTCTTTTAGTTTAGATTTCAATTATACGTCTAGCACGTGACATTTGCTACTCCCAGTACCCTATTACCAAACATACCCACTTTTAAGTGACTACATAAACATATACATAACTTTCACCAGATTGGACTATATACGTGTTTCCATCGGTATGCACCCTTTAATAGAACTCGCGATCCGGAAGGATGAGCGGTGCAATGAGTGTCCAGATGTACAGTACGGCCGTGACCCAACCGGTGCATATCTTTACCCAGACCGAGGTCCATCCCACATCGATCAGAGATGCACTTTCTGAGGAATCGGTCCATCCCGAGAGAAGCATTGCGGCGTACATGCTTGCAAGTGCAAAGATTATATGGAAGAAGGAGTACGAGTAGCTCACAGGCCGCGCCTCGGCTTCACCACCCTTCTTCTTCCCGTCCTCGGGATCCTCTAACAATGCCTCTCTCCCACCTTCAAATAACGTTTTCAGCAAAACAGAAGAAACAAAAAGCCGAGTCTAGTTCAGAATTACTATTTACAAAACCGAAAAACTTGATGTCCAAGCATATTGAAGAGTTTGGTGAAGTACCTGATCTGGGAGAAGACGGTGGTGAGAGAAATGTGGTGGAAGAGCCAGCTCGGAGGGCGGAGTATAGAACCGAGAGAACCGTAGTAAGCATTCCAAGGATGAGAGTACTTGCGTTCACTGCCTTGGATTTGTTAAGTCCATTGCACACATAGTCATGAGGTTCGCTAGAGAGACCCGTGTAACAGACATAAGCACAGTAAACTGATATAACTGATGCTGGTAAAAGACTGCCATTCACCGCAGGATGTAAAGCAATAATAGCAAAAACAAAGGCCAGGATCATCGGCATTACGATGAAGAAAACATTTAGTCCACAATCATGACCAGATGGATTGAACCAGATGAACAGGATTCCTGAGAAGGCATATGTTGCTATGTAACACACAATTGATATAACAAGCAGAGCGATATACCTGCATAAAGAACCCCATTAGTCAGACGATTATCATTAATCAAACTTTAACAGTTAAATGCCAAAAACAGGATCATGGCAAAAACACAGGACAAATGCATAGAAAAATGTCGAGCATACCACTTCTTTTCATCCTTTTCGACCCATGAATCATTCCAGTTATGTGTAGCATCTAACAACAAGACCACTTGAACCAACAGAAACGCTCCAGCACCAAATTTTGATAAAGTTCCTGAAAGAATGTGAACACGCTGAATTCAGCCTTCATATGGCTTCACAAAAACAGAGATGAATAAATCTACAACTTTTACATCAACTACTCTGTCGTACTTGCAGGCACACCAACACATAATATATATAATCACACAAATTGTGCGTATTCAAAAGCTCATCAACTAAAACCTGATGAGATAACACCAATGGATTTTGCAGACCAGTAAAATTCTAATAACATATAACGTGATGAGATAGCACCACATGTGGGAGATCATGAGAAGCAAAGAAAACTTACCATAGATTGAGACAATAACATTTGGAACAAAAAACATGAGGGCAACAAGCAAAAACCAGACAATCATCTTCAAACCCCATCCGCCATGGTGCCAGGAGTCACGCCTATCGTTCTGGTCCTTCACACCTATCATGATCAAAGCATATATCGCAAAGAAGAGGAAATTCCCAAAGCTCACACGAAGAACAGCTTGCTGCTGATACCATTCTTTGGTAAATGAATCGGAAGTGTTAATCCCTGTTTGTTTAAACAAAAACCAAAACGGAGATTTTGTATCAATAGGTGATGATGATTCCTCAGAACTCTTAACTATGCTCAAGCAGGTATAACATGAAGCATAAGCAGACCCAATTCAGAAACACCCATCCATCAACACAGATTGAGATAAAAACGATCAAGGTTTCCGAAGTTATTATTAATCAGTTGCAGAAACAAAGGAACCAACTTTACCCTGACCCAATAGATTCATACTTATATACACTATGGCTCATCATGCCTCAGTATTCAAACCTCTGAATCAACAAGGCTTAAGCAGAAAACAAAAGGAGAACGTTCAAGCACAAGCCATCATCCAAACATCTATGCGTTAACCAAAAAAAATATTTTGTATCAATAGGCGATGATGATTCCTCAAAAATCTTAACTATGATCAAGCAGGTATAACAGGAAGCATAAGCAGACCCAATTCAAAGACATCCATCCATCCATCATCACAGATTGAGATAAAAAACGATCACGGTTTCAAAGGAACAAACTTTACACTGACCCAATAGATTCATACTTATAAACACTATGGCTCATCATATCTCAGTATTCAAACCTCTGAATCAACAAGGATTAAGCAGAAAAGAAAAGGAGAACGTTCAAGCACAAGACATCACTCATCACCCAAGAATCTATGCGTTAACCACCGGATTCAATTCAATTGACAAAATCAGAGAGAACCAAATTTCGAAATCGATGGTTCCAACTATAATCATTAAGCTAAAAGGAACCTCATTTTTTGTGTATTCACAGGGAGTATGAATAAAAAAAAGGAAATGGAAGAGAGAAACGTACAAGGGAGTTTCTCAAGGAGGGGAGCACCAGTCTCGCGAAGAATCCAGGAGACGACAAGAGAAGCACCGAAGAGACCACAATAAGCGATCCTCGCTGATTTCCTCGTAATCCCCGACGCCACCGACGTACACAACCCACATGTCGCCGACGCACAGCACGAAGCTAAGCAACACGCCATATCGTTTCCGATTTGATGATTTTTTGTGTTTGACTTCCCAAATAAATCTCCTCTTCTTTCTGTTGGTTGTTTCGTGTGTGTTGTTGTTCTACGGAGCAAAAAGAGCCAAATAGATATCAAACTTTCGAGAAATTGCTAAATCTATACCTAACAAATGAAAGTTATCAATTTAACCCATTTTCCCTGAAGCCGTTGCTGTAAGTCTTTCTAACAGGCCCATTAAGGAGCTAAGACAGGCTCAATTTCGCCCTAATATTAAGTTAGTAAGGAAGCTCGAGAACGGTACTAGTTTGGCCCAACAGTATTTTGCTCAATCAACATCAGTTTACACCTAACAGACGAAAGATTTTCAGAAAATGCGTGCTTCTTTATCTTAGGATGAAGACATTTGGTAGCTTTGGAGTTAAAAGTCACATGTCAAAAAACAGATGCTCAACAGCCAAACAATAAATTCATGGTCAGAAGTCAGAACCATAAACCGTACTTAATTCATAGGTTCGACAAAGAAAGGAAAGAAAATCAAAAAATAAAAAAAAAATTTGCAAATGAGAGAAAATCCAGGCGAAAGTGTTTCTCTATGTTGGTGTCGGTTTTTCGTAACTGTTGTCTCTCTCCTCCGTGGAGCCTATCTCCGGTGTCTCCCATCGTGGCCAGTCTGCCGGTTTTTACTCAGGATTTGTCCCAACGATGTTGGTTGGGATTCACCCGAGTGGGCGGTTATTTTTCCTTTTCTTTCTCAACTTTTACACATCTCTAATTCGATTTCTCAATCTAACTGTTTTGCAGTTATTTTTCTCACTATTTATACCCGCCGTTTAATCACTAGCTTTTTTACCTTTTACTCATTTCTTCCCCAGTGTTTCGTCTTTCATTCTACTTCGTTCCAATTCACAACAAAAATGGTTGATGTTAACATGAATGCCAATGGTTCTTTTGAAGTCCCGGCGAACCTCTGTCAAGAAGCAACTAGGGTTTTTCAATTCAGCCTCCTTGTCCGCCCCGCGAATTCCCAAAGGCAAAATCTCCGTGCAATGATCCGTTTTTTTCCTCGGCTTTGGGGAATGGATAATTCTGTCACTGGCAGAGTCGTGGAACATGGGCGGTCGCAATTTCTGTTCCCATCTAATGAAGCTCTCCAACTAGTATACCGTCGGGGACCCTGGAGTTTCAATGAGTGGATGGTGGCTATGGAACCATGGCAACCCAATTTACCAGATGTTAACCCCCTATTTATTAATTCTGGATCCAGATTCGTGGCATACCCTTGCAGTTCTTTACCCCTCCAATAGCCCGCTACATTGCAGAAACTCTAGGGCTGATTGTTGATTCAGAGATTGATGATATCGCTGGTGGTAATGTGGATTTTGCTCGAGTCTGTTTTGCTGATGCAAGTTATCTATCGGATCCGCACAATGCTAGGTCACAAACCGGCTATGTGTTCACATACGGTGGTACAACTATTTCATGGCGTTCTATGAAGCAGATTATTGCAGCCACATCATCTAATCATGCCGAAATCTTAGCAATGCATGAAGCCAGCCGTGAATGTGTGTGGTTGAGGTCAATGACTCAACACATCCGATCAGATTGTGGCATGGCCGACGATAAGGAGCCTACGGTTCTCTATGAAGACAATACGGCCTGCATCGCACAACTTAAGGAAGGCTACATCAAGGGAGATCAGACGAAGCACATTTTACCCAAGTTCTTCTTCACACACGAGTTACAATAGGCCGGAGAAGTTCGAGTGGTACAAGTTCAATCTTGCGACAACTCAGCCGATCTCCTCACCAAGTCACTACCGACATCAACGTTCAAGAAGCTCGCGCACCAGATTGGAATGCGGAGGCTTAAGGATTTACAGTGATGCTTAGAACAGGGGGAGCAATGTGTGCTGATCTCTTTTTCCTTCACTATGGTTTTGTCCCAATGGGTTTTCCTGGTAAAGTTTTAATGAGGCAGCACCCCCAAGCGTATTGCGCTGATCCCTTAGCATCGGCATGGTTATGTCATCCAATGGGGAGTGTTGTAAAACACTTGGAGTGGACTTCCATAACCGGCCCATTACATGTCTTGGTGTGTAAGGCCCATGGCCGATGGCCCATGGCCTATTTTCTATTTCCTAGTCGGTTTAGGTTTTAGCCTTTGTCACTACTATATATATGTAACATCTATTTGATTGATTCAATAATAAGAAGAAGAGAACACAACCTTGTCTCTTACTTTTACAACACAATGGTATAAACGATTTTGTTTTCCTTTTGAGCTTGACTTATTAGCTCAAGATGACGTGCAAAACTGTTTATTTAAAAACTCACCATTCTATATTGAGCAAAAAAAAAAAAAAAAAAAAAAATTNAAAAAACTTGAAACAAAAGGATAAGATAAATAAAGATGGAAACTATTATTGTGCAGTGTTCAAGAAAGCGCTAAACGGTATGTGGGCGGTGACCCAGCGCCTAGAACGCCTAATCGGAATTTTAAACGTTTTAGGCGGTTTAAGCGTTTATAATATGAACATTATACATATGATATTATATGTAAAATTATATAAAAATATATGTTAGAAGAAATAAATAATAATAAATTATAAACTAAAATTAGTAAAAATACATTTCTTTAATTTAGATTAATAACATATAAACATTTATAAATATTATATGAATATAAAACTTAAAATTTTAAATATATATAGTTAAAAATAAAAACTTTAATTAAAATAAAAAATTTGTGATTTTAGGCGGTTTAAGCAGTCGTCTAGACGTCTGCTGAACGCCTAGCGCCTAGACGGCCGTCTAGACCGCTTTCTTGAACAATGTTATTGTATAATAAATAAAAGCTAAAATGGAATTGAAAAATAGACTAGTACTAATCTAAGAAGAAAAAGTTCTTAATTGACTTTTTATCTAGTTTTTGTGTACTAAAATCTCGAACGGTAGGTTTCTCTCATCTCTCTACTGATGATAATTATAAACATCTGAATTGATATTGGATAACAATTTACTATTTTTTTTAATTTTCATCCATCGTCGTCTCTTATAAATCCCACCCAAAAACATTAATTAAATTATTCTCCTGCAGATAAATAGGAGCGGCGGTGGTGGGAGAGGACAAAAAAAAAAAGGCACGTGAAGCCAATCAAACACCATACACATACAGAACGTATTCAATTGGCTAATCAGAAAGACGAAAATAACCCTACCGGCACACCGACGCGACCTTGTGAAAACGCTTCGTTGCCCACATGTCGTCGCACAATTATTTAGCGCGGTCGTCGGCCTGTTGTCATGGTAAATCCATTACTACGACAGGGTTATAATCGTCTTGACACGAAAATTGTCTTTATCTCTCTCTCCCCCGTCCGCCTCCTCCTCCTCCCTAAAAATTGCTTATTTGGCTGCAATCATCCAAAGAATCTTAAATTCTCTTGGAGATTTTATCTATTCTATTTTTATTTTTGCACTTTCTTAGTAAATGTTTGGTATTGTTTTAGTCTAAAAACACGTTGGATCCTCCCATAGTTTCCTTTTCCTCTCTTGCGGGAATTGGGAGGATTTGAAGTTCTTGTAAACTCCTATATTCAATACTGAGAGGATTGTGGAATCATTCATTGTCATCATCAATCATCATCTTCCACGAGTTCAAGAACTAACCCATCACTGAACCATTTAGAGTAAGTTTAATCATGTTTTTAATTTATATAAAGTTTGGATTTTTTTTTGACTTCTAATGTTTTCTCGGTTGAATAATTTAAAAACTTAAAACTTTACTTTTTTAGAGAAAACAAAAAAAAAAAAAACTAATCTTGGTAATTGTCTTGTTGTTGTTGTGATTTGAATTTTTGGTAACTTGAATCCACCTTTTCTGGGTTTGTTGTCGGATTCTTCAGATGCCGGATAAAGGAGTGATTTTGCATCCAGTTCCGAGCCAATTACTGATTCTACGGCCAAGCCCTTTGCTTCAATGGCGTCTTGGTGCTCTTACTGCACTCGTCTTCTTCCTCATGTTAGTCTTTTGGAGCATTGATGGTTGTTCCATTCAAACCTTCGTTGAGCCATGGAGATTCAATGCTTACTCTGTTAAGATCAGTCCTTCTCCCTCCTCCCACTCCCTTCGAATCAGCCCTTCTCCGTCTCCTTTAACGTCACCTCAACCCAATCTAGCATCAGAGGAACCTCGAGGCCGCCACAATCTCACTATGCACACGACGAAGGTGGTTGAACCAACTCTGGATCCGAATATCACTTCGAACTCGACCCGGGTTCAATTCGGGTGGATCACCGCCGCTTCGGGGAAAGGTTTCACGGCGAATTTGATGAGGAGTTGGTTGGCTCCGGGAGGAGCGCCGTGCAGAGAAGCAAAAACCGTCGAGATTTCAGTTTCCGGCGTCGACGGGATTGATTCGTTAGAGTTAACCGCCGGTGAGATTCATGAGTTCAGATTCCAAGCCTTGGATGAATCTGGTAAACACGTTTGCATCGGTGGTGACTACTTCGAGACTGATTTATCCGGCGAGAGTTGGAAATCGAGGCCTCCGGTGAAAGACTTCGGCAACGGAACTTACTCTTTCTCGTTACAGGTTCATCCTGAGTTCGCCGGAGATTACAATCTCACCGTCATTTTGCTCTTCCGTCACTTCCAAGGCCTTAAGTTCAGCACCTCACGTCTAGGCTTTGATCGAAAGCTTCGCAACGTCCCATTAAGATTCATCAAGAAGCCTGACGTGACTCTGCCGGAGCTACGGTCATGTCAAAGATCTGATTTCAACAGAGATGCTTGGTCCGGACGGTGGACTAGGCTTGGGAAGAACGATGAGTGTGAGATCAGCAATGACGGGCGTTACCGCTGCCTCGCCGCGGATTTCCCTTGNCCGCCACAATCTCACTATGCACACGACGAAGGTGGTGGAACCAACTCTGGATCCGAATATCACTTCGAACTCGACCCGGGTTCAATTCGGGTGGATCACCGCCGCTTCGGGGAAAGGTTTCACGGCGAATTTGATGAGGAGTTGGTTGGCTCCGGGAGGAGCGCCGTGCAGAGAAGCAAAAACCGTCGAGATTTCAGTTTCCGGCGTCGACGGGATTGATTCGTTAGAGTTAACCGCCGGTGAGATTCATGAGTTCAGATTCCAAGCCTTGGATGAATCTGGTAAACACGTTTGCATCGGTGGTGACTATTTCGAGACTGATTTATCCGGCGAGAGTTGGAAATCGAGGCCTCCGGTGAAAGACTTCGGCAACGGAACTTACTCTTTCTCGTTACAGGTTCATCCTGAGTTCGCCGGAGATTACAATCTCACCGTCATTTTGCTCTTCCGTCACTTCCAAGGCCTTAAGTTCAGCACCTCACGCTTAGGCTTTGATCGAAAGCTTCGCAACGTCCCATTAAGATTCATCAAGAAGCCTGACGTGACTCTGCCGGAGCTACGGTCATGTCAAAGATCTGATTTCAACAGAGATGCTTGGTCCGGACGGTGGACTAGGCTTGGGAAGAACGATGAGTGTGAGATCAGCAATGACGGGCGTTACCGCTGCCTCGCCGCGGATTTCCCTTGTAGGAAACCGTGGTGCGATGGAGCGGTTGGAGCTATAGAGAGCAATGGTTGGGTTTACTCTACTCATTGCTCTTTTGAGCTCTTCTCTGGTGATAAGGCTTGGGATTGCTTGAAAGGCAAGTGGATCTTCTTCTGGGGGGACTCGAATCATGTTGATTCGATCAGAAACTTGCTGAACTTTGTATTAGGTCATCCGGAGATCCCCGCTGTCCCGAGGAGATTTGATTTGAAGTTCTCGAATCCGAAGAACTCATCGGAGACGGTTAGGATCACGAGTATCTTCAACGGTCATTGGAACGAGACAAAGAACTACCAGGGTCTTGATTCTCTTCAAGACTCGGACTTTAGAGAGTTGCTCAAGAAGTACTTCACGGAAGACCGTGTTCCGGACGTGATGATCGTGAACTCAGGTCTACACGATGGGATTCACTGGACTAGTCTTAGAGCCTTTGCGAAAGGAGCTGAAACCGCAGCTGCGTTTTGGAGAGGAGTTTTTGACAAGGTGAAAAGCAGGGGACTGCAACCGCCTGAGGTGATTTTCAGGAACACGATCGCGACAGGAGGCTACGCTAGAACGTTAGCGTTTAATCCAAGCAAAATGGAGGCGTTTAACGGAGTGTTTCTCGAGAAAATGAGGGACGCTGGATTAGTCACAAGCGTGGTGGATAACTTCGATATGACGTATCCGTGGCATTATGATAACCGGTGCAACGACGGTGTTCATTACGGAAGAGCTCCGGCGAAATTGAAGTGGAGGGACGGTGAGATCGGACATCAGTACTTTGTGGATTTGATGCTCGTTCACGTATTGCTCAATGCATTGTGTGTGAAATAGTCAAATAGACATGGTAAAGTTTGGTTTAGGAAGAGTCACGGATTCTTTATTTATGTGTAGACTTTTTCTTTTTTGGAGTATAGATTATTATTATTTGGGAAAACTCAACTCATCAAACTTGAGTTTCATTGTATAATAGTGAGAGATTTGACCAACCGTTGTGTACTATACATATCTGGTTGACATTTTCCTGATAATAATAATAATTTTGAACACTTTGAATGATACAAACAGGAGCAAGCTTGTAATTAGGTTCAAGTAGCTAACTCGTATTTACTCGCAGCCAATTATTGCATCCGTGAATGTTTTGAACAGATGGTCCTCGCTTAAGTCCTAATAATTCATCTAGAAGACGATAGTGTCATAGGCTCATAGTTAACGTTAACTTCATTTTATATATATGTCAAGTATACTGTAATTTGCAAAAGTGTTCGGACAAAAACCGAGTGGGTCTATAAACAATTATTTCTTACATAATTCTAATAGGACAGAGGGAAGAAGAAAATAGACCAGAAAAATAATTCCACAATTAATCATTTCGATTGGGTCAAATGAACAATCTTCTTCATTGTAAAGCCTAAAATTTAGAAGAAAAAGGGAATAATTGGAAACCAAAAGGGGGATTAAAGTTTCCATACTTCATAATGGTGACAGTCCAGGCAAAGTGTTTATGTGTGGAACTGTAGATTATAAATATACATATAAAAATGTACAAGTACACATTATTGTTTGTTAGTTTATCATCAACTTGATAAAAAGAGAAATAACGAAGTATTTGTCGGCGTCTTTGATTTCTTGGCTTATTGTCTCGAACCACATACCAAATTTTTTCCTTCGCCACATGAATATAATCCATTTCCAAAATCTTGTAGATAAGTATTTCTTAGATTTTCTCGCTTAATATGTGAAGCATATTTTTTTGTTCACACAGATCTTGATAAAACAGATCATTATCGATTGAGACTTAAAAATAATTAAGAACGGATTGCTCCAATTGGTTGCCTTGTTTTTATCGTAAATCAAATTTATGAGTCGAAAACTATGGTACTAATTTTGACTTTTCAAACATGTACAGCTACTGAGAATTAACTTTTGGTCTAGCTAAATCAATATGATGAAATCACAAGGTTGGTTAAACTATTATTGTGAACGGTCAACCAAATTGTCTTTATAAACCACTAGTGAACCGAAATTGCCTCTTTTTTGTCTTTTAGAAAATCCATATTAAAAAGTACAGTGATACTATTCCCCTTGCATTTATTATTTGGCACACATATATTACACAATAGAAAATCCAATACTGTATGTATCTCACTCTTGTGAGCCATCAAAGGAAGAAAGAGAGAAGAAGAATAAAAAGAATGGATATGAAAACATCAAAGATGAAGTTCACAAAAGAGATGATAGAGTCTATCAAAGGCAAGCTCCCACGCCTTAGTTTCCTTCTCCTCTTCCTCCGACAATGTTACGGTGGTTGCGGCGACCGGACCCATCTACTCCCTTGCCCCATTGCCACCGCCTCCACCCGCTTTTGGAACCTCTCCGACCGTCCCGTGGAGCTCCAGATTCGGGTCGGTTCCATCCTAAAACGGGTCCACACTCTCAAACCCGGCCGTTCCAAGAGGCTAAGACACAGTAACATCCATAGAGCTTACGTAGATGACCAAGAAGGACGTAGATGGTTGTACTACGACGAAACGTGTCTACCGTACGTATGGGTGCACGAGACCGGTACAGACTTGTCGAAGATGGTGAAACAACAGTACGTGAGTCTTGAGGATCTGAGGGATTACTCAGAGATTAGGGTTTATAAGGATTTACAGAGAGGTTGTGTCTCAGTTGAGAAAAGAGACAGAGCTTCTGCTTTGTGTTGATGATTCTCTTTCTTTCTCATGCTTCCTCTCTTAATTTACTCCTTGAGAGAAATTTATCGTTATTGGTTAGTTCATCTAAATTATTTTATATATGTTCTATATTGACTCTTATTTGGATTTATTGGGATTAGACAATGTCATCATTAGTTAATAGATCTTACCAAAAGGGGTAACAACAAGATTTACTTCTCCGGATTACGAACTAATCACAAAATTTTGTCATTGTCGTCGGTTGAAGTTTGTGGTAGTTGAGGACTTTATCTATATGTAGTGGAAGCAGAAGATGACATTATTAAAGTTTTTTAACACAACTTGGTTAATAGTATTACATTATCGTAGGCTTAAGATGTAGCATTAAAAATCTTACACGAACGATGATGACCCGCGAATGGGTCATAATTGAAAAATTAGAGGTTTCTTTTAATATCTTTTTGCCAAAACAGAGATGAATTCAAACAAAATTTCTAGACTTCTAGTAATGAAATGAAGAATTGAAGACTGACTCTGTACTGTATTCATGGAGTATTTTTGTTTTCCTCTTATTTGGTCGAGAGATCTTATCTTTACACGTTTCTCGATGATCAATAATGTGTTTGTGTTTTTGTTAATATTTTTTCGGTTGGAGAAAGGCAACAAAACCCAACGAGGTGCTTTGATGGCAGGCAAAATAATGACGTTTCCTCTGTGATCCTCTCCACTTTGATAGTCCATTAATCAAATACATTCAATTGTGTCATATAGCTTAAGTAATATTCAATATGGTAATACTCAACATATGATGCAATGATAGACTTCTGGTACCCAGTAATGAATTAGTGGAACTTTAATGGATGATATGAATCATATCATGTGGGTAGCTTTTAGCTTTTGATACGAAGTTGTAGAAAAATCGATTTTCCGCATGAGATGTGATGTCACTATAGTTCTAGTGTTGATTTTTTAAGTAAGCATCAGTCAATTAATGGGCACGGTAAGTGAGATTAGGTGGTAAAAGACGAATATTAAAGTCAAAGTTATGAAGAAAAAACTGAAACCTAACCATTTTATTTGATTAGTAATTTAATTAACCGAAGATAATAAACTGAATCGTAAACCAAAATCAAACCGGAAAAGATAAAATTTTTGTTTACTCGTCGGTTTAAAAAGTAAAAGAGAAAGAAAGTCAAAAAAGCAAAGTACCGAAGCGTGAAGGAGACACAATCTTTATACCAAATCTTCTGTTCTCTTTGCTTTGCCTCTGTTCTGCTTTCTGTCTTTGTCTCTTTCTTTCCCATTGGATTTGTCGTTCTTTTCTCACCAATGGGAATCTCCTTTAGCAACAACAACAGAAGACGAGACAACAACAACCGCCGTCTCCTCCACCACAACCATCCTCCGCCGCCTTACTATTACCTCGAACCTCCTCCTCCACCACCGCCATTCCCACCGCATTATGACTACAATTACCATCTCTCTCAGCCTCTACCGCCACAGCCACAGATCAACTCTTGCTCTTACGGCCATTACCATTACTACCCTCAGCCTCCTCAGTATTTCACCACCGCTCACCCCAATTGGTGGGGTGGTCCGATGACGAGGCCGGCGTATTACGGTCCGCCTCAGCCTCAAACTCAAACGCAACCGTCCTCACCGCCGTACGTGGAGCAACAGAACGCGAAGAAAGTGAGGAACGACGTCAATGTGCATAGAGGTACCGTGAGGCTCGAAGTGGACGATCTCGTCCCTGGCCACCTTCTAGTCTCCTTCGTCTTCGATGCCCTCTTCGACGGCAGGTAAAATATTCACAATTAGGGCTTTGATCTATCAACATTGCTTGAAAATGTGATTCGATTTCTAGGTCTTAGAACCATAATTGCGACGAAATTGGCAAATTTACGCCCATGGAAACTATTAAAGGAAAGATCTTTACTCATTGGAACCATATGGAATGTAGTAAAGGTTCAATCTTTACATGATTTTGCATAATAGGTAATGTGTATATTGAGCCCATGGTTTAATCTTAAACTCTAATCAGATCAGAAACGTCGAGAGAGAGATCTCATCTTTCTTCAGAATTGGATTAACCTTATATGTTATGTATTGACCAATGTTAAAGATTAGATTCTCATTGTGTTCTCATTTCATTTTCAGTTTCACTATCACCTTCTTTGCTAAAGAGGAGCCAAACTGCACATTTGTCCCGAAGTTTCCAGAGGTTTACTCACCAGCAAGATTCCATTTTCAGAAAGGTCCTGGACAGAAGTTTCTGCAGCCTTCAGGGACAGGAACCGACCTGAGCTTCTTTGCTCTTGATGATCTGTCAAAACCCTTACAAGATGATGTGTATCCGCTTGTGATATCAGCTGAGACTGTGATCTCTCCAAATCCAATCTCAGAGCAATCATCAGTTCATAAGCAAGTCACTCAAGCGGTTCTCGAGAAGGGTAACGATGGATTTTACAAAGTGAAAGTCGTAAAGCAGATTCTTTGGATTGAAGGAGTTCGATATGAACTCCGCGAGTTGTATGGCTCGACCACTCAAGGTTTAGCCTCGGGATTAGAGGACAGTGGTTCGGGTAAAGAATGTGTGATCTGTATGACTGAGGCTAAGGACACGGCCGTGCTGCCTTGCAGACATTTGGTAAGACTTTCTCAATCTCTTGCATTTGGTTTCTAAAGTTGGCATTTGCTTTTGGTAAGCATTTGTTTTTATATTTTCTTTGATGAGAAGTTCTTGTTTTCTCGATCAAATCCAACCTACAGTATCTATAGATCACTGTATAATCAGTTTAAAGAGAAGCTCATTTTTATTCTAATGTATTATATAATGTTGTATGTATGTCCATCTTTGCAGTGCATGTGTAGCGACTGCGCGAAAGAATTGAGGCTTCAGTCGAACAAATGTCCAATTTGTCGACAACCAATCGAAGAGCTCTTAGAGATAAAAGTAAACAGTAGTGATGAACAACATTAGTAAGAAAAAAAAAAGGTTCTTCCTTTACTTAAAAGTTAAAACACCATTTCTTATATGATTCTTTCTTCTTCTTAGTCCGAAATCCTCCATATCTAAATCTGTAATTTCAATCATTGCTGTGTAACTTCATACCTCCATATAGATTTGTTTTGGTACAAAGGTTTGTAGTTGGGAGATATCAGCATCAGTATATGTCTATGATAACTTATCATAGAAATTAACTATTTTGTGCTATAAAGAAAAGAGCTTTCATTTTCTTTAGAAAATATTTATCTCTATGATAACTTCCTAACACTCTCAACCAATCTACTTAATGTGTGTAATTGAATGCTTTTGTTGGTTAGCTTAGACAAAAGTATCCAATGTTGTGGTCCAAATCTCATAGTACCCCCAAAATAGTTAATTTCTTCACAAGGTCTGTAAATTAAACATTTTGCAGAGTTTGCATAGCAACATTCTGTACCATGTAGTAGAGTCAAAGTTTATTAGAGAAAATGTTTGAGTTTTGGTATTTGCAGAGATAGTAAAAGAATAGAAAGAGGTAAAAAGAGGTGAAGTTGAAGAAGAAGAATCATTTTCTGCTTTTTTTTTTTTGCCTATTAAGTTTAAAACATCAATTGAAGAAAAAGCTGCAGGAGGAAAAAGAATGTTTCCCACTGAGGTTGAGCTTTAAAAGAAACAAAAAAGGTCCTTTTTATAAAAATAAAAAATAGTCTTAGTTATTCTTTTGAAAGAATGCTCAAACTTTTAAATTATGAAAAGTCTGTATTTGATCTGTTATTGTTTGGTCGCAAGCTTAAACTGAACTGGATTATAATTATTGGTTGATTAATTTCGTAATTAAAAGTTTCTTTCTGATGCTTACTGAAGAAAAATAAATAAAAATAAATCAATTATGGTGTATTAGGCTATTAGCTTAGTTACTAGTTAGGCTGAAATTTCAGTTTTGTAAAAATATCTTTAACGAAATGATATCAACGGTGACGTCGATGAGAAATATTACCTTTTAAAGACCAAAACGTACAATAATGCACTTTCCGAAAATACGAAGAAGATAAAAACGAAGCCAAAGGCAAAGATGGTAACACGACAAAGGAATTAATAATAATGTCATTTTGTGAAGAGGAAGAAGAAGAAGAAGAAGAAGAAGAAGAAGGAGAAGAAGAAGAAGAAGAGCCATGTCATCATTGTCATGTGCAGAGACACTCATGTGACCAACAACAGCTATCGAGTTAGGCAAAACCCTCAACGACAAAAGTCCATTATTCATCTCATTCTCAACATGCCAAAATTATTTTTTTTAACTCATCAATTGCTTTTTCAATTACATTTTTTTTTTTTTGGGAACTTTCCAAATGTGTGAATGTATGCATCTTACGATTCCATTATTTTACTAACTAATAATTGGACAACCATCATATCTGATATGTGTTAGAAATCCAAGTCTTGAATGTTCAATGATTTCATAAGATTTAGTTAAGAATGTGATAATTATAGTATATAGTTAGGCACTAGGCACTAGCAGGCTTTGATTTAATAAGCATATGAAAACCATTATACTGTATTCCTTTTTTTTCAAGAAAACCATTTTACAATATTTAGAAGACAATTAAATTTGAGTATACAGTAGCTCACTTTATAAATGCTCATCCATATTTTATTTTTTTAAAATAGTGAGTCTCTTCAAGAAGTGTTAAAGCGAAACACGAAGCGATGGGACGATTAGTAAATGTGTAAAAGAATAATGTATTGTAGATCGTAAAAACAAATGTACTTAGTATTAAAATACAATTGGGAATTAAACAAGTACTTGTAATAATAAATTAGGGGAAACTGGCAGAGATCTCTGGCCGAAAACGTGATTATGGGGGGTCACAGTTAGTCGAACTATAAATTAGTATGAAATATGAACGAGAACGAGAACGAGGCATTTTGCCATTCATCATTAAAAACTTTAAATACCTCAGCCCCCACTCTTATTTTTTTTTTCCTATTTTTATACTCTCTACATGATATGACCAATTTTGTTTTTGCAACAAAGACTTTCCTATCCCTTACTCAATTTAAGCATCCTTATATTTTTCTTTACCTTATATCTAAGCTCTATTCATTTAGGATTTTAAACAACCAATAGAAATTTGACATATCACTTATTAACATTTTATACAATTTCCAGAATTTTCTATATTAAGAATTATTTTAAACAATCTATTAGGATTTGACATGACATTCATTAACATTTTTTAAATTTCCAGAATTTTAAGAAAAAAGAAAGTTTTAAATTTATGGAAATAAAAGACTATGTACAATATCCCACATCGGCTAGAAAATTTTTAGAACCAGTATAAATAAGATTAATATGCTTCCAACAACGAATGATCAAGAAAACTTGATTTATCACACATCCAAGTTTAAAAGTTTTATTCGGTTTGATCCAGTTTTTTATTTGATCAAATTAAAATTTTAAAAGTTTCAAAAAAATATATTATAATATTTAAAAAAATTTAAAAGTTTAAATATTATAAATATTGAAACTTTTCAAAGTTCTTAGCTTTTAAAAAGTTTTTACATATTATAATTTTTAAATTTTAAAAGTTCAAAATATTATAAATATTGAAACTTTTTAAAAAATTCAAATATTATATTTCGAAACCTTTTAAAAGTTTAAAATATTATAAATATTGATGTAAAACATAAATTATCTTATTTATCTACGTTTGTGCTTTTTATTTCTTATGAGTTGTAAAACATATTTTTGTGTATGATTTTATAGATAAGTTGATATTCTTTCATTAATNTCTTTTTTTTTTTCCTATTTTTATACTCTCTATATGATATGACCAAATTTTGTTTTTGCAACAAAGACTTTTCTATCCCTCACTCAATTCAAGCATCCATATATATTTTCCTTTAAAATACATTTTCCTCTACTTATCGATAATATTAGTAATACTAGAATGCTACTAATGATTAATAAAAGTGGGTTATCATGGGTAATTCTCACTTAAATTAATTGTATCTCTATATCTTTTTTTTTTGTTCGGTATAAATCTACTTTGCGATAGTTTTGACTTTTTTACAGTATTTTAATCCCCCAGTCGATTTTGAAGTCATCTTATATAATATGAACATACTAAAAATTTGCAAAATATACCACATGCCTCATTGGCATAGATTTTAACATTGGAGAATTCTCGAAAAAAGTATATTTTTTTTTTCTTTTCAATAAGTATGATTACATAAATATTGGGAAAGTCTAGGCAAAAAAAAAATAACAATAATATTGGTCACTCCTTTCTTCTAAATAAATTGAAGCAGCGACTTTACTTCTCTCTATCTCTGACTCTGAAAAAGATGAAGTGGAGAAGTTAATGTTCACCAACTTAATACTGCAAAGTCTGAATCTTTCTTCCTTCTTCTTCTTTGCCTTCTTTCAAGTGCGTCTCTCGTTCTCCTCTCTGCCTCTCTGTTTCTTTCTTGTTTTTGAAGAAAGAAAGGTATCTATCTTCCTCAGTTACATATATACATATGAAGTGATGTCTTCTTTTCTTTTATGTCCTTGAATGTGTTAAATGATAACAATTTCTTGGGTTCTCTAATGTTGTCCAGTTTGAAGTTGCAAGTAGCAGAGGAGCTGTCTCAGATCTGGTACTAAAGTGAGAGATTTGAGTATCTTGTTGAGTTAAAAATGAGTAAAGAAGAGTTCATGAAGATCCAGGTTTCTTCACCACTACTCTCTCATACTCCTTCTCTCAGTGTGTGTGTCTTCTGTTGACTTTTTAATCTGAGNTGGACATCCACAAGACGGTAAAAACGGTGGTCCAAACGGCGGAAAGAAGGGGAACGGCTGTGGTGGACCAATGGCTGGAGGACCTCCGGGCGGTTTCCGTCCCATGGGAGGCGGAGGTGCACCACCGAACATGAGCATGCCTATGGGTGGACCAATGGGTATGGGTGGTCCGATGGGAAATATACCGGCGGTTCAGGGATTACCAGCGACCGGTCCAGGCGGTGTACCACCTGGTTATTTCCAAGGGGTCGGGTCAGATCCGATGCAACAGCAACAACAACNATATATTTTGTAGACTTGTGTTCTTAAAGTGAACATACACTGTGGTGGCTGTAAGCACAAAGTCAAGAAAATCTTGCAGAAAATCGAAGGTAATAGAGAGAACTCAAAATCTCTCTTCTTTGACTTTTTTTTTTTTTTTTTTTTTTTNTTTTTTTAGTCTCAGAATCAAGATTTCTTTTTAGTTTGTTGACTAATTAAAAGTAGTAGTATTTAGAAACTTCTCTTGTGTGTTTTGTCTGAAACCAATCAGGTGTTTTCACGACCAAGATTGACTCGGAGCAAGGGAAAGTGACTGTCTCAGGGAGCGTAGATCCTTCTCTTCTCATCAAGAAGCTCGCCAAATCTGGTAAACATGCTGAACTCTGGGGAGCTCCAAAAGGTAACAACAATCCCAATCAGTCCCAACTGGCGAATCAGTTTAAGGGGATGCAGATTGACAACGGAAAAGGCGGTGGCGGTGGCGGCGGCGGAAACAATAATAACAACAAGAAAGGTCAGAAGGGCGGCGGCGGAGGAGGAGGAGGAGGGGGTGGAGGTAACAGTAATGCGCCAAAGATGAGTCAGCAACTGAATCAACAACAGATGCAGCAGCTTCAACAGCTTCAGAAGATGAAAGGGTTTCAAGATCTGAAGCTTCCTCCTCATTTAAAAGGCTCTGTTCCTGTGAACAAGAACCAAAACCAAAACCAGAAAGGAGTCAAGTTTGATGTTCCTGAGGAGGATGATGATGATGATGATTTTAGTGACGAGTTCGACGATGAGTTTACTGATGATGATGACGACGAGTTTGATGATGAGTTTGATGATCTCCCTCCTCCGTCTAATAAGATGAAGCCTAATGCTCAGCAGATGATGCCTAATGCTCAGCAGATGATGATGATGAACGCTCAGAAGAACGCTAATCTTGGCGGTGGTCCCGCTAAAAACGGCGGTAAGGGCGCTCCCGGCGGCGGAGGTGGTGGTAAGGGTGGTCCCGGTGGCGGCGGTGGAAATCAAAACCAAGGCGGAGGAAAGAACGGTGGTAAAAACGGTGGACATCCACAAGACGGTAAAAACGGTGGTCCAAACGGCGGAAAGAAGGGGAACGGCTGTGGTGGACCAATGGCTGGAGGACCTCCGGGCGGTTTCCGTCCCATGGGAGGCGGAGGTGCACCACCGAACATGAGCATGCCTATGGGTGGACCAATGGGTATGGGTGGTCCGATGGGAAATATACCGGCGGTTCAGGGATTACCAGCGACCGGTCCAGGCGGTGTACCACCTGGTTATTTCCAAGGGGTCGGGTCAGATCCGATGCAACAGCAACAACAACAACAACAGCAATATTTAGCAGCTGTTATGAACCAGCAACGAGCTATGGGGAACGAACGGTTCCAACCAATGATGTACGCACGTCCGCCACCGGCAGTTAACTATATGCCGCCAAACCCGCACCAATATCCGAATCCTCATCCGTACCCGTACCCGTATCCATATCCACCACCTTACGGGAATGATCAATACTCTCACGCCTTCAGCGATGAGAACACATCAAGCTGCGACATTATGTGAGATAATAAATCTAAATAAAACTTCAGTAGTTTGTGTATTGAATCCTAAGTTGGGATTTTTTTTTTCCATGGATCGAATGCTAAGTTGTTTTAGGCTTTTTTTCTTTCTTTTTTTTGTTTTCACTTTGTGATGATAGCTTTGGTAATTTAATAGAATAATATAAAACTTCAAAATTAGTAGTTTTTCTCAGTCCATGTGACTTTTTATTTTGCTAATTGTTGTGAATATACGCGTATACGGAGTTCCCAGAACAAATTCCGTAGATACCAAATCAATTTATTATGAATATATTGACACTTTTGGTTTGATCGTATTAGTTGTTTTTCAAAGAGGATACGGGATCTTTTAAATGGAAGTGGAGTTGTGTGTCCTAAGATGGACCATTATATTAAGATAAATTTCTCCACTATATTTGGATCTTGCTTTTATTTCTTGTTGTTAGTTCTGAATTCTCTATTTCTGTCGTCGAGTTATGGAAAAAAAGTATTTTATAAGCAAAAGTCAGCATGATTGGTTTGCATTTAAATTCAAAAGTTAAAAGAGAATAGTCTAAAAGGAAGAAATTATAAAAGAATAGTATTTGATATAACGACTCATGACTAATTTTGCAAAATAATAGCCCAAATTTTGGGTCGTGGTCATATATAATAGTCTTCCTAGTACGTAAAAATTGGTCATCAATCTCCATCACCAATTCACGTCCGATGTAACTGTTACTAGCTAGTACTATTAGTTATCGAATCACTATTTGCAACCAAATCAAGTATTATCATGACTTTTAATCGACAAAAAAAAAATCATACGTAATTACTATTGCGAAATGCAAATGTTCATATGAATATGATGTTGATTTTGATAATCTTAAAATAAAAAAATTAAAAAAAAAAAAAGAGAAGAAAAAGGTATAGTTATATCATATTGATTACTGATCGTGCATGATGTCTTGATGATGATGGGGCCGAGTGGAACAGTTGAAGGAATTAAATGAAGGCTATGCGCAGCAGAGCTAAGTGTAGCGTCACCAGAATTGTTCAGTGCTGCATATATATGTCTCATCTTCTATGCTTTTTTGCTTTTTACATAACACACAAACTCACTTACCTCTGAATTTAGATTCGCCTAGCTAGATTCTGCTTACTACGTTACAATTTCCTTCTTCGCTTACATACTTTCTCATGTATAGTATAAATGTTTGTTTTCTAGCTGTTACTTATTTGAAATACGTACAATATGCACGAGTTGAAAAAAAAATGATATACATAATACATTTGCCGACCAAAATACACGTATGTGGAGAAAAATGTGAGGAATGGAAAACACATGCATTAAAATAATTTAATATGACACCCGATAGTATATTTTTATTGTAGTGAAATTGTGGTGTAATTACGCTAGAAAAATAAAATTCAATGGAGCATCTGTTCGTACTTAGTAGTAATTCTGAAGTTTGAAAACAAGGTTGTCGCCTAACAAATGAAATCTCTTTAAATGGATTTTTTTTTCTTGCGAAGTAGTAACAGTGTTCAGGGTATCCTATATACAGTATATTTCTGTATTTTGCATTTATTTAGATCTCCGCAATTAAATTAGTTGAGCTTATAGAAGATAACGAGTTGAAAAGTGGAAGACCAGTAAAACAGTGAAATGCGACAAAGTGTGCGAGCAGCTCGAGATCCGACATTTGTTCATATCTTGTTTGGTTGCAGCTCCGAGTCTATCTATCTTCAACCTTAGTTTTGCTTTACTTACTTGTTCCCAATCAAAAAACCTTTACAGCAATTTGACAAAATTACCCATCTTTTCACTTTTTCCTCTTTTGGGACCCAATAGTTTTCTGTTGCACCTTTTTAAAAACAATCCTTTTCCGAAAGAGATCGCCACAGCCAATTCTCTCTAATCTTGAGTTGAATTGTTCTGCCGATAATTTGATTGTAATGTTATGTTATAATTTTTGTAGTATATACTACAAGTCTACAACATGTTAAAATGCACTATCATAGTTTTCGGTGAAACTCCCATTTTTCAGTTATCCAAAAAATATGTTGCCAACTCAGCATTGTGAGTGAATGAGTTGTCATGTTAAACTGTTAAACTCTGAATCTCAGCCGTGGATTCAAGAGCTCAGTCATCTAGGACTTTCGTAGGACCCATCAGTTACAAACCTTTGAATCACACAGCTGTCCGAATAAACACATAACCTCAAACAATACTAGTATATTGTTTCTACTAATTGACGTTTTTAAAAAAAAAACTGCATGTACTAATTATTGCAATTCTTAGGTTCAAACTTATTAGAAGTTGTATGCGTTATTCTAGTACGCTGTATAGAAGTACTCCATTTATAAATGTCTGAATGTTGTTTGTTGGGTGAGGGGCTGAGGGTGAGCTAGAGTCTAACATGCGACACCATCTTTTATATATTACAAAAACGTATATAATACCTAATTCTATATTACAATTTACAAATGATTTTAGAATTGCAGTCAATATGGTACGTGCAACTGTGCAAGCATAATTTTGACGTGCTATCAATACAAACAGTGCTATTCTTTTGATTCGTTTTAATAACGCATATACAGTGTATACCCTTTATTACAATGGCCTTGCAATTAGTACAGTCACTGCACTTGGTATGTATGTTACTTATGATGGATGTATAGATTCCGTTTTGTTGTTGTATATATATCCCTTCACGTTGAATATGCGTTTAAGAAAATTCATATGTCACTATTATTAATTTTATTTAAGGAATAAATAAAAAACGTTTTGGGAGAATTAATGTTTATCTTTTTTTCCATCAAAAACAGTTATTAATTAAAGATTAAAAATTCTGATGACGATCGAAGAAAAAATAAATTGGTTCTTGTGAAGGTGTAACGACAGAAGCAAGCAAATACCGCTTTAACTATCGATCAAGAAGAAAAATGAATTAAAAACACACTCTAATCTTAAAAATTAATGTACCATTTTAAGGGTATACTATTTATTCAATTATTGATTTATCATACAAATTGCAATTGGACGTTGACTCTAAATTCCAAGAAGAAAAATGTGTAACCAACACATGGAGTTCTCTTTTTCTACAGTGACAGACGCTCCCTACAAATTTCGTAAATACAGTATAGAAAGACTAAATGGAGTGGGTGCTACTATTATAGCAGTCTAGTGGTTGGATAATCTCCGTTTTCAAAAGTTCCCACACTTTGATTTGGTATTATCTTTCTCTCATCATGGCCCAGTGACCATATACATATCCACAATTTGATTCGGTTATAATAATTATATGGTGCCATATATGTGACAAATAAAAAAGTGGAACCAATGATACAAAACTTCAACCTCGCTACTTCAACCCATATATCCAACAAGTTTTACTCATTGCTAATCTGAAATTTAACATGGCGTGTATCAGACTTCTCACTTATTCACATGCTCTCTCTCAGTCTCATATTAATTGTTGTTTAAGGCTAAATTAAAATATTCGTCTCGGTTTTAAGCATAGGATTAAACAAAGGTTGAGACGAGAGGAGGAATCAAATCAAAAGGACACGAATGCGGTCACGAGCATATATTAAAAACATGGGATTAAATTAAATAATAAAGAGGATTTGGAAAGGAATTGTTAGATTAATAATAATGAATGGCAGTGAGATATATATTTTTTTTTGGTTGGGTCAATATGGATATTATTATATTGGATTGATGTAAGCATACTGATAATATATTGAATTTGACAACTCAGCCACATTTCGTGATTCTATCAAGTGAATTTGACAATCCGCTTTCTGCACTCTATATATATATATATATTTTTTTTTTCTTTAAATATATAACGCAGTTGTAGATATAAATTTGTTGATGCGTCAATTATTATATGTTGCACATAAAGCAATTATCAGACGTAAATTTGTTTATTATTTTGTAAAATACTATTTGTTTATCTCACAATAAATATAAACTCTACAGGAAAAACATTAACACTAATTTTAAGAGGCAGAAATTTTATTATTTAGTAATAATTAAATAAAGAAGTTTGTTATAATAAAATTGTTTGATAAATGATACTGTAAACAAGTAAATGTGGTAATGAAAAGTTTTAGTGTAAGCAGTTTTTTTTTTCTTTTTTGTCAAACTAGTGTAAGCAGTAAGATGTCCGTATCTATAAGAAAAAAATAGGTAAAGATATCCTAAAAAACAATATTTACATTGAAAGAGGATATATGAAAAATGTCACAATCAGCAGACATGCATGGTTCTGGTATCACCACGTGACAAATTGGGTAACCTTTAACCATCACCTAGAAGCAGGTAAGCCTTCACCTCACCAAATTCCCCTTTCCCAGTCTTTGGGGCTTGGGCTTTGGTCATTCATTATATACGTATATGTATTATTATTATATTACATAATTTTACAAAAGATAAAAATAATCTCTAGTTTAATTTACGTCCAGAGTGTAGGTAATACCGTAATAGATTGATTCAGGAAATTGATTTCATTTAGCAGAATCCTCCTATATATATATATATAATTTTACAAAAGATATATGCTTACCAACTTACCAAATCCATATATTACAAAGGCTAAACTCATAATGATGTCTAAACCATGGGGGTAAAGTCCATAATGATGTATAAAACATCCATATTAATATGTATGAGTTCCATAGATAACTTGTACTCCGATTTTTTTTTTTTTTTTTACTCCAAAAACTTATATGGTTTTACAAATGAGAAATTCCATAATTTCTTTTACTCGGAGATTTCCAGTTCTATAAGTTGGATCTGCGAAAGCTTGTATATAGAGAACATCAATCGAAACTCCGAAAGATGACATATATATCGTTCACAAAATGTCTACATTTTTTCTTTGTCGTCAATGTCTAAATCAAGGGAATGTGTTTTTCTTCCAAGAACAAGTAATCTAATATGTCAGGACTGTGGATATATACTACATTCTATACGTCTATACGTACTGACGTACACACACAATTACATTCGGATGATAAGGTGTTAAACTAATTAGAACATAAAACTGTAATCATTTATTTATGGGAAATTACAACTTTGATCAAGATCAGATACGAAAAACAAACTACGTAAAACGTAAGTGTTTTCTAAAAAAAAGTTTAGAGGAGCTTAATTATTTCTGGCTAAGTATCAAGAACGTATGCTCATGTAACGATACATGATAATTAAACCCAAAAAAACGATACACTCTGTTGTAGTACATTTAGTTTTTTGGTCTTAATTGGTAGAGACGACGATCCCTTCAGGTACAAAGCTTTTCTGAACTTCAAGAGTTAGTTCCTCTAAGCTTAAGTGACACTCCAGTCCTATCTGCACATATAAATTTTATTGTAACGACGCTAAAACAAATACTCATATATACGTTGCGCTTATAACTATGGATTATTTTCTTTTGTGTGCAAAGAAACATTGTACAAAGTTAAACAGTCTTATAAATTTGGTTACAAGTAAGTACTAAATTGAGACAAGACATCAGATTCGATCTTATGTCATGGTATATATATATAATGAGTTTAATTGGTTGTTCTACTGATTAGATTAACATATGTAGATGTAGATATGTACCTTAACAACGAAAAAGTATAAGACCGTCTCCTCCATGCTACTTATGTTGAGGTGGAGAACCTGAAACGATAGCTTCTCCAAGACAGAGAGGATCTTCACGAGCTGGCCCACGATTCGCCTAGAGACAACTCTCAATACAACGTTAGAGCCTGAGATCTTGGCTTCTACGTTAGCATGAGGAGAGTTGCAGCATGCTCCTACCTCCTTGAAAGTACTCGTGGTCATTACATTCTCGATTCGACTAAACGGTACCCGGGTGGTGGAGGCGGCTAAAATGGATGGCTCAATTGTTTGGTGATCATAAGGAAAAGAAGGTCGGTTTATTGTCTTTCTACGTTTCTTGGACTCAAGAACTTGGACCAATTGCTGCAGCTCTTTTATGAACTCTATCACTCCTCCAATTATCGAAGCTTGGTCTCCCTAATACGGATCAATTATTGAAAACAAGACCATATTATTCAATAGGATTGGTGCATGTGGGTTAATCTGTTTTTAGAAGTTAATAGAGAGAAATATATATTGTATATGCATAAACACACATAATAATGAAAATTATGAGGATTGGACCAAATATGATCATGATATGATCATAACATATTTTTCCAAAATTAGTGAGTTTGGAATATAAAGTATTAGAAGGGTTACCATGCATGATCCTATACCGTATGACCGTATCTAAAATCTTTGCCCCCGCACAGGGTTTTTCTTTGCTTTCTTAGAAAATATACTATATGCAATAGTTCAATTGCATGTGAAGCCCCAAAATTTTATGATTCTAGCTAGAATTAGACCTTTTAAACTTACGGAACAAAGAAAGCCCCTATGGTTCAACATGAAAAAGCACCAAATCTCGTTCAAAATGAAGAAAAAAGATAATTAATTGGAATTGAGAAATGAGGGATCAAGAGGAGATCACATGAAAGTTACCCTTTTGATATAGAAACAAGGAGTCAAAGAACGAAGGGATTTAAGGTGCTCGTTCATTTGCCTTCTTCGATTCCTCTCAACAGCGATGTGAGACATGATCCTTGATTAAGATTCAGTACTTAATTATACCTCTTCTAGGATACTTATCTATCAAAGAAGAAGATGATCTCTTTCACTTTTTTTCCGACACATTCTTCAAAACAATGTCTTATTTATACAGCCGCAACAACAAGGATAATTAGGGTTCAGAGCTTTTTTTTCAAGGTTTCATAAATGCACAATGTCGCTGTCTCGTGACATTCTTTTGTCTCTTACTAATTTTCTCTCTCTTACTATTTTCACACTCTCTCTCTTATTACTTCAATATGTATAAGTACAGAGTAGAGAAAGGTATGCATATACAAAGATACGTCACGTTTGTGAAGTTGGATACATTTACATTTACATTCACTGCGTGAGGTCTTTTATTAGAATTAAGATATATCCTACATTCAGTTAGAGTGCATGCCTTTACACCACCTTCTTTTACTTTTTGTTTCTACCCCTTGTGTATATTAACGGACATACAAATTTTGATTGTTAAGATCACTGATGGATGATACGAGTTTATGTAGAAATATAATTTTTTTGGATGAATGAAAAGTTAAACTATTGAATTTGTCCCAAACTAAGAGGATTTAGAAGCAATTATGATTTATAAAGTGTGATCTCTGTCTTCCCCTTAATTTTTTGCATGAATTAATGTTGTAGGATCTTAGGATGGTACTTTTACATAACCTAAATAAACAAAAAAAGGATTTTAAGGAATTCAAGTTTTCTCAAGAAAAGATTCATATTATCAAGTTTTCATTCAAGTGAAAGACGATCATTCCGTCATCGACTCATCGTATCGTAAAAAATCGATAATTAAATTAAAGTTCAGAAACGCGTTGAAACAACGTCAGAACTTAAGGTACTCTTAGCGATTATTTATAAACTTTTAATTAAACTACATATCACACAATATTTTATTTTCCATGATTTTATCATTATGCGTTTTGTTATTAGTTGGAACTACGTACATCCTATATTTGTATGGATCACTTTGTTAATGAAGTAGGCTTTACAAAGAAACATTGATAAAATTAACCTTCGGAGCTAACATAAAGTTCCGTTGTTCAAGCTTCTTCATGAGTCTCAACTACCTGGACGGCTCATTAAGATTCTTTCCAACAACTATTTTTTTTTTTTTTTTAAGTTAATTAAGAGAGTATCTCAATGCTTGTTCAAAACTTCAGATTTGTAAATTTTGAACCTAACCAAAGAAAAAGATGTCATATTGTGTTTGTGGTTGCATATTTACACATATATTACACAATTTCCTCCCATTACTGTCAAACAGAAAATTGCGAAGATGAAATGTAAATAAAAAAAAAAAACCTTAATTTCGTCCCAAAAAAGTGGAAGCTGGAAAGAAATGTTGGTGACAAATGTTTGTAGCCGGAAATGTTAGGCCACAATACGTATAAGACATGCAAAGGTGCATGCCCCATTTAATCAAACTATTAATTTTAGGCGTAAAGAATTTAACTCCAACATGGATATATTTAATTTGTTCATGGTCTATCACGTTATCTTCGAAAAGGCAATAAGACTTTTTTATTATTTTATTTTTTATTAAGAAAGAATCAATTTTGCAATAAGAAAACTCATGCTTGATCAAGATGTCTGTTCGTAAATATACAATTAAACATTATGACAAATTAAAACTAGCTACTTAAAGGCACGAATTTTGCTAATCTTATGAAAATCTGATTATTATTTTTTCCTCAATCTCTTTAATACTTCTATCTCATATATATGTAACTGTTAATCTATATTATGAGAGTCTAATGGCGTTTACATGCAAATGCAATGCAATGCAATGGTCGAAAATAATAGCTTTAGTTGGGTTACTCGAAGACATTCATTGTACTAACACAGAGGAAATGTAAATTCTGCGTTTTCATTTATTTCAATCGGGTTAATGGACATGGCAAAGTGCTCACCATCAATATAGTTCACAAGAAAAAATCCTTACACAGCACGAAACCAATAAGTTTTTTTTGGTCAATCATGGAGATCATGAGACTTGTTCGGAATTTCTCGAGAGTTCATCAGGATACTATCTTCTTATCAGCTGAAGCGTCGCCATGTACTGTGTAAACAGAGAAAATGTATATATTGTGTATCAACAAGAGTTGAGTTTGTAAGGAAAACCTAAACCTTCTTGCAAACAGATACTAACATTTTCAGCCTCCATGAATGACAGTTTCTCGATTTTTTTCTATATTTTCTGTTATCTTCCCTTACATCTAACAGTGAAGCTATGTTTTCCAACAAAAAGTGTTTTGTATCCATCTAAAATCCAGTCTTACTTGAATAACAACGTCTCTCATTTGAGTAATTTACCCACATAATAGAGTAATGAGTAAGAAAGAGATTAAAAGGTTTCTAAGTTAAAGAAAAACAGAGAAAGATCAGCTGAACTCTAAAATAAGATACAGTAGGAAACGAGACATTAATCAATACCTTGGATGGATTTCTCAAATTTCAGCAGCTGCGAAATGAAACCGGAATTAGGAAGTGCCTGAGGACGTCGGCTCTTTACTAGTTCCATAGCTTTAGAGAAGCCCATGCCATGCTTTTTCATCAGATAAGCCACCACTATAGTCACACTTTCAAAGAGAAACCAAAACCAATCAACCTGTGTAAGAATATAACAAAATGACAAAATAACCCAAATACATAAGTTCAAGAACACTCTTCGTTTGTGTAATCTGTTCACTAACCACCATACCACTTAAGACATTTACTGCACTCCCCAGTGATGCCAGAATCAACAAATCTAGAACGTATAGAGGCCAAACTATAAGATATATAAGTCTATAGATTCCTATGGTTACTAGTGTGATGAAACAGTTGCATACTTGTGAAGCTCTTTTTTGCTCTGATTCTAACAAAGACTACACTACAAGAGTACAGAATCAATCAGATAAAGGTACAAAGAGTCAAAACCTTCTAGACATTCCCATGAAGCAATGAACCAAAACACCACCTCCAGATTGAATAGCTTGGTCGATGAAGCTAAAACACTCATCGAAATATACAGTCAAATCGGTCTCCTCTCTATCAACGACTACACACACTCAAAAATCACAAAAAGAAAACATCAAAGTTACAAAAAATCTACTCCAAAATTTATCTAAAACACAGGAATCGATGTAAAAACACACACAGACCTTCGATGACTTTATAAACAAAATCATTAGGATAAGGAGGAACCAAGGCCACAGCTACGGTCAAGACATGAGTGACGTTGGAGCTTTTGAGCAAATCGCTGTTAGTCGCTTCAGCTACTGAACCTATGAACAATCCCTAGATGTGTTTTTTTTTCCTTAGAATCCAAAATCCAATTTCAAAAAAGTGAAGAGAGAAAGATAAAATATACAAAAAAAAACCTGTTGGATCTCGCTGAGATCGTTGACTCCTCCGAATAGCTTCTCGGAATTAGCTATTCCAACTCCGAAGAGATCAACCACTTTCTCCATCTCTCTCGCTCTTCGTTTTTTTCAAAAACTTCCACTTGTACAAGACGACGACGTCGACGATGTGATTACTTTCAGAATCCAACCTTTTGACCTTGCTCCCAAAGTTCCGTGACGAACATGGCTGTTCTCTTTACTTATATAACCAAATATTTGAGAGGTTGTCGCAACGAGCACCAGTGGTTTAGTGGAATAATAGTACCCTGCCACGGTACAGACCCGGGTTCGATTCCCGGCTGGTGCATTTGTTTTTTGTTTTACTACGCGGAAGGAAGTGCAAAATTTGAACACAAGAGACGTGACCAAATCAAACCGATTTCAATCCCTTATATAATGCATTTAAATTTGAACCAAATCAAACCGATTTGGCCTTTTTCTTACGTGAGTTAAAATAATGAAATCAGTTTGATTTATATAAATTTGAACCATTTATAGATAATGCATTTAAATTTGACCAAATCAAACCGATTTCAATCTCTGTAGAGAATTTCTAATTTGGTTTACTTCTATCTTTTCGGCATATTGATCACCACCAAATCGTGTTTAGCTTTGGAAGATTGAGTAAACTCTCTACCGATATCTCCGTGGGTGATACCTCCTCCATGCTCGCTCTGAATAACGGGGAAAACAAATCTATTGAGATCGAATGTCAACAGGTTTGTGTATTATATGAAAAAAATTTAGTTTCATTTATTTTTTAATGTGATATTGTGTTGCATCGAACCCCCGACTTATGTTGATTGTTCAAGTTTATCTTATAAAATCTTTTAAATTTTATTGTCTTCCATGAATGTAAACTTCACTTCCAATCTAGATCAATTGGAGTTCCCTTGAGTTACCAGATATCAATTATAGCCGAAACGTTTGAGTTGATAGAAGTAAGAAAACCAGACAATATTTGTACGGAACGGTGATGATGGTGGTTTTACTAGATTGGAACAAAAGATGGCAAATTGTGATGCTCTGACAGCCGAGGTCGTGAAAGACTATATTTATATTTTAATTGATGTTTTATATTAATATAGATAAAAATATACATAGATTTAATAATATATATTTATTATTATATTAATAATAAAATAGCCTTAAAGTTTGTCATTATTAATCTTCGTTAAATCTCTGATTTTTAAAACAAGGTTTTATATGTATGGGGAACAAGAGAATAGATTAAGTTATGAGCTCTAACCTCCTAAAACTGTTAATAGAAAGAAAAAAAAAACTTTGATGTATTCTCCCGGCACTATATAATAATAATTTGAGAGCATGCTACAAGGAGCACCAGTGGTTTAGTGGAATAATAGTACCCTGCCACGGTACAGACCCGGGTTCGATTCCCGGCTGGTGCATTTTTTTTTATTTATTTATAAATTTAGTTTGGTTTGTTGACCAAAAAAAAAAAATAGTTTGGTTTGGTTTAGATTAGATGTGTTATGTATATATGGTTTTTAATTACAGTTATGTTATAATTAGGAATTAGTTTTTATTTTATTTTAAAGATCTATCTAATAATTAAGAGTACCATCTTTACACAAGGAACTTGATAGAAAAATTGCATGACTTACAAAACACCAAATTAAAATTAAGAAATATTGGTAGGAAGGAAGTGTAAAAATTTGAACACAAGAAAAGTGTTGAACACCCTCTCCTCTCCTCTCCTTTCAAACTGCTTAACCAAAGGAATGTAGTAGGACTCTCTCTTCTTTTTATTTATTTTGTAAACATTATTATACTCTTTTCATCTTCTTTGCGTTTTTCTCTCTATCTCTCTTTTCTTTTTTTTTGGTTCCATCAGAGATCATTCATAAAGCCGATCATCATCAAGCCACCTTGATTGTGACTATCCTATATCGATTCTTGCATCAACTATCTTGAAGGGAAAGAAAGATGAATGGTGAGGCACGGTCAAGGGTAGTACTGGACCAAGAAGCTGGCTCAACTCCATCTACTTTGAGAGATGAAGATCATCCATCGACACAAAGGCTGTTCCGATGCCTCCCTTATGATATAGATCTCAATCCCCTACGCATTGTAAGCCCCTTCATTTATAAACAATTACCATACGATTTCACTATTTTAAACATTATAAGCCTATTATGCATTATTTTTAAGGTCATCTTATACTATAGATTAAAAAAAAATATCTTCGTATACAAAATATGATAATATCTCGGGAATAATGTGTTCTCTATGTAATAGCGGAATTGGTGGGGACATTCATTCTAATGTTCAGTGTGTGTGGGGTCATAAGCAGTACCCAATTATCCGGTGGCCACGTTGGATTGCTAGAGTACGCTGCTACCGCTGGATTATCGGTGGTGGTCGTAGTTTACTCCATCGGACACATCTCCGGCGCCCATCTTAACCCTTCAATTACCATTGCTTTCGCCGTCTTTGGTGGCTTTCCGTGGTCTCAGGTACAGTCTCCACCCGACCATCTAAGAATTGTAGTTCAATTATCTAGGTCTTTGGTCTTGTTTGTTTTTTTTTTTCTTATTGACAAAACTCATGTTATATATATATATATATATATATATATATATTCTAACTCATGTTATATTTGCTTTTGAATGTTGTTGTCAGGTTCCGTTATATATAACGGCGCAAACATTGGGGGCAACTGCAGCAACATTAGTTGGGGTGTCAGTCTACGGAGTAAACGCTGACCTTATGGCAACAAAACCTGCGTTAAGCTGGGTTTCTGCATTTTTCGTTGAACTCATAGCTACGAGCATTGTCGTATTCCTCGCCTCTGCTTTGCATTGTGGTCCTCATCAAAATGTAAATGGCCATATATATAGTTCTTCTTACCCCTCTTAATTATGATGAAAATTATCTTCTATGTCTTCTATGCAAAATAACAAATAAAGTGTGAATTTATTCCTTTTTTATCAAAAAAAAAGAGAGAATAAAACTGTATATGTATTTTATTTAATTGATTATTTTTTTTGGTACAGTTGGGGAATTTGACAGGGTTCGTGATTGGAACAGTCATTTCCCTTGGAGTGCTTATTACCGGGTACTTTAATTACTTAATCAATCCACTATCGTAAATGCTTACTTTGTCAACAGATACACATAGGTTTTTTATTTGAAACAATCAAAGCCGTAAAATATGGGAAGATAAATATTTCATATAATCGAATAATGCTAACGTTTTTGTAGTATACGGTATGGTCAGACCAATTTCAGGAGGATCGATGAACCCTGCTCGATCACTAGGACCGGCGGTGGTGGCATGGGATTTTGAGGACTTATGGATTTACATGACGGCTCCGGTGATTGGAGCCATCATCGGTGTTTTGACATACAGATCAATTAGCCTCAAAACCAGGCCGTGCCCTTCTCCACTTTCCCCTCCCGTTTCTTCACTTTTACGTTAAATCACCTCAAAATCTAGTTAAACTACAACAAATAAACATAATAAACACTTTTTACTCTACGTTTATTGTAGCCCATTGGGCCTCGATAGAGACTAGTCTACTAATAAAATTATATGTCACATGGACTTATGTTATAAGAATACGTTCATATGATTCTGTGAAAGTAATGCTTACACATCTTTTTAATTGTTTTTGCGTTACATTGGAGGAGTACATTGTGCAATGTTTTTTCCCTTCTTTTTTTAACAGACATATTTAAGAATGTTTGTTCGTTGGTCCAAAAAAAAAAATTGTTTGTTCTTTTTCTTTCTAAATATTAATAAACGAAAGCAAGACTAGAATAAGTAGTATGACTGTATGAGCTTGATATTATCAGAGAGAGTACAAGAAAAAGGTATTGACAGAATATGATGGATTGGAAAACAAAAAAAGAATTAGTGCATGATGCAAATTATCTATCTTTTGATGAGCAAATAGTTAATATATTTAAGAAATTAAAAGGTAATTTACATGAAAACTCAAATCCTTTCATTAGGTCATTAGAGCCATTACATGATGCGGAAACAGAGAGCTTCTTTTGAGATGAAGATTGAATATCGAGTATCTTTTAAACAAACCAGTCTTATACAGAAGATAAGCAAATTGACCATGAATAAAATTTTTTTTTTTAATAATACATTTAATTTATCATATGGAAAATCATATGAAAACTCCAATCCTTTCATTATCCATAACAACACTCATCCTACCTTAGAAAAACGATACCAAGAAACACAAACTAGGGGATATATAATCTTACCACACCTAAATATTTAGTGGCCGCAACCTCTACGAGTTGGACCAGAAACTAACTTACGACCCGACCAAAAATTCACCTTCTTCTTCTTCTCCTCGTCGTTCCCAAACTCGTCTCTTGAATCTTCTCCGACCACGCTCATTCTCATTGCCTTCTCTGCAGCCTTGTCACATCCGTGGTAACTAGCCATGGCGATGGAACAAGTTAAGTAAGCGACCAAGAGGAACACCATTTTTAGAAGCTTCTTCATCTTCATTTTCTTAGTATCGACTATTCCTTAACTAAAGATTCTTAACAATGATTCGTACTCGTGGATATATGCATGTCTGTAGATTTTGTGGCCTTTTTCTTACGTGAGTAAATGCATTATATAAATGGTTCAAATTTTATTGACCGACTGAGCTAGTGAAGAGTCTAGAAAATAGTAAGTTTTAGGTTGCGACATTGTATTCAATGCTATTTCAGAATTTCTAATTTAAGAATAAAAGTAAATTTCATTAACTCATGATATACATCTCTGACTCTGTTACTTGCATAACTTTAAACCATGTGTTTTAGGTAGACTGTGATTAATTCCAACTAAATATGATGATTATATTTAGATGGTTATTTTCGAGAAACTGTTCGATCATTAAAATAAATCATTTAAATACAATTAAATCCAAAAAAAATCACTTAGACGGCCATAACAATACCATAAGATTGTATACCATTCCTTTTTGTCAAAATCGCAAATTCTGAAACGAAAAACTTTATACTTGACGAGTCTAGTCTTGCAGCTGAATGCAAAACGCAGTTGCAACCGCCTGAATTGATCATATTTAAGACACAAAAAAAAGAAAGAAGCGTTGAGCAACGAGATCCGTCATCTACTCCGTCACTACTTTTGTTGTTCAAGTAAATCAATTATAAAAAAAAGAGTTGAAAGAAACATAAATTATTGATTAAGCAAAGCGTTAACAATGCTTTCTGCATCTTTTTTTTTTTTTTTTCCAATAAGAACATTAAAATCGGATAGTATTATATTTTTGAGCTTGTCCATATTACGCAATAATTTCTTTATTTTTTTCTTTGCTCGTGAGATTCATTGTCCCCAAGAAAAATTACATGTGATGTGTTACAAAACCTTAAGACAAGTGGCATGGACGGCTCGGAGCCTAGGAGTCTGAGTTTCGATCTTCTTCTATTTAATTGCGTACTTAAAATCATTCGAAGATTCCATCTCACTTAAAAGAATCAATCATTAATAAATTATCAGTACACATAGGGGACCCAAGTCCAGTGTGCTCGGTTCGGTGTTAGATTAGTGTTTGCTTAGGAAAACAATACAGAAATGGAAATAATAAATAAATATCAATATAGATATATTGATTTTGAGTCCAATAGGATTATATATTATAAAGTAATAAAGTATAATCTAGATATATATATATATATTGAGTTGAAGTAGGTTTTCTTACAGAAATGTATTCATAACGTAACCGTCGTAAGTGCCGAGATAGCAATAGTCAAATGAAAAAGAAGAAGTTTTAAGTGTGTATTTGTCAAAAATGGATTTTGGCTTTCCGATCCAAAGAAATTCTTATTATTATAGCCTATCTTAATATATTTTGGAGCTAATTATATAGTACTTAATTAAACCATATATTTTCATAATTTAGCGACACCAACGAACCAAATAAAGGTGGCAAAGCTGATAAGGATCACAGTTATCTGATAAGGATAGGACATAATAGAGGAGAAATATTTGATGCGCTATTGATTACTCCCTACACCTTTTATTCTCTCACATTGATATTTTAAATAAACTTTTTAATTTATATAATACTCATATTTACAAACAACAAATCGCAAAACAACATCATCTTGATTTCTTTAGTTACTGGAGAAAGACTAAAAAACGTATGCGCCAAATAAAATTAGTGACAATTTGGTTTGGTTTATTTCGATGTGTAGTCGGTTTGGTTTTTACAATTTTAGCTCACTCGAACTTTATTATCCATAACTTGCATGTGGACTGAATGCCTAAAAACCCGATTTCGAGTATGTATGCCTGCTCAAACCTTTCGACCTTCATTTGCATAATCCAACTACCTCTATTTGGTACATTAGTTCACCATCCCGTAAATGGTATATCTAATTTTATTACTTAGAATGAGGTCAAAGGCGACAAATCTCTTTCCATAATTTTTTGTTCACGTTTCTAAAAAAAAAATGGTTTTGCAAAAAGCATGGGACCGTTGGTTGTCAAACTCAAACGTCAAAGCATGGGACCGTTACCTTGTTTTATTTTATAAATCTTTTTGTTTTTTCTTTTGTCACTAAAATTTGGAATATACTAGCCTAGGATGTTATTACATAATGGATCTGATTGGTAACGTAGTCAAAACTGTACAAAAAAGCTGTAAGCGGAAACTGTAAGCTGTTACGAAATAATGCAAAGCTGTAAGAAAGAACTGTATAAAAATGCTGAGAATAAAATTTTTAATAAAGTTTTTGGTAAATTTGTTTTGATTGGTAAAACTTGAAAGCGGTACCAATTGTAAAGCTTTGTTTTAGTTACCAATCAAACCCGATAATAACCCCAATTTCTTACCTTATGGCTTATACATATGCCATATCAAATGCTTAAACGAGTCGACTAATAATAATAATTGGCATAGACGTATAGTGTGTGTTTCATTCTAATAACAAATTTTCTAACTAACTCGGGCATTAATCAGGTCAGGTGCCAACTGCCAACTCATCTATTTTTCACAACTAGTCTAGTAGTATATTTGTTCCATTAATAGAACAATGGTTATGGTCTCTCTTTTAAAGCAAGGAATCAAGAGTTTTTTTTTACTCAATAGAAAAATGATTCCCAAAAAAAAAGGACTAAAACGTAAATGTACATTTACTAACAAGATATAGGTGATACAGGATATAATCTCATTGTCATAAGTAGTGGTAAGTTTTTTTTCAGGTAAAATTATAAAACCCGACTAAAATAAAAACCTTTATCACCACTCATCACATTATGTTGTCCCACGCGCCTTCCCACTGTTTTTAATTTACTTCTCTTCTTCTGGCACGCTTGTTACCACAAGAATGACCTCACGCACGCTCCTTATTAGCGAGTGTGATATCCAAAAACAGTAAGAAACTAACCATACTTTAAAGCGGTTTTACTCTTAACAAAGCAATTATTATAGTTTGTATATTTTTCATACAAATTTATCTTTTAAAGAAACAAATAAAATCTTGATATGAATTGTTTGCAATTTTTAGAAATATATGAACTTGTTATTACTGCTTGTAGATTGTTAAAAATATTTTCTTCTTGCAAATTATTCAAACTGTCGTTAATTTCTTACTCTTTCTGGTCTGGATAGTTTTAATTAGCTTTTTCTTATAATTAAATGTTTACAGCATTAAAAAAAATATAAAAAAAAATCTAAAGTTACCACATAAGCACAGATATTGAAATTAACAATAAAATTAATTTTGATTAAATTTCACAAATAAAGAGGAATTAATTGGACCCATAATTCAAAAAAAACCTCCACGATTCTCAACCAATCGTCACTACTCATCTCTCTCTCTCTTTCTCTCTTTGTGCGGATGTGAACACAAAAAGACAACAAGAGAAAAGTTGAGAGTTTTCTTTTGGGTTTTTGGCTTTGTCTGGATTCGAACCGAATCGTCGTTCATTGTGTTCTCTCTCTTGTTGTTGTTGCCAAACTATACTTTCTCTCTTCGTCTTCTTCTTCTTCTTCTGTCTGAAATAAAAATCTCAACTTTATTTCGATTTTTTTTTTTTTCCATTGGAAAGTGTTTCCTCGTTTCCTTGACACATGTTTTTCGCATCAATCATTCTTCATAATTGTATACTCCATTAGAAAAAAGAAACGAAACTGACCAACCAAGCAAAGCTCCTCCTCTTCCATTAACAATCCTCTACTTGCTTCATCTTCATTCGCTATGATTATTATTATTCCCCTCTTCTTTACTTTCCCAATTTCTTGAATTCTCCACTCAAAGACAAAACCTTTTTTCGAGATTTCTTATAGAGATTATTAAAACTTGAGATGTCTATAAACGCAAACGTTGAAGAAAACGGAGGAGCAAAGCCTATCTGTGAAGCTTTGAAGAGATTCAAAAGGTCGAGGCTTGTGTTCGAGCCTTCTTTAGGAGTTTTGGGTTTTTTCTTGGTCGGGCTATGTTTGGTTTGCAGTTTTTTCTACTTTGATTACAGAAGCGTTCCTAAAAGCTATGGCCTTTCTGATAAATCAGACAGATTCGTCTGGCTCAAACTTGAAACCAGCAGTAACAACAACACCAGGAACAGTAGTAGTAATAGTTCCAAGAGAGTTGGGTTTATGGAAGAGAGTGGCGATGGGTGTGATGTGTTCGATGGGGATTGGGTTTGGGACGAGTCTTATCCGTTGTACCAATCCAAAGATTGCAGATTTCTCGATGAAGGGTTTAAGTGTAGTGACTTTGGACGGTCCGATTTGTTCTATACTCAGTGGCGATGGCAACCTAGACACTGTAATTTGCCCAGGTATATGTTTCTTTTAATTCAAAGTTTCCTCTGTTCTTCTGCCACTTGGTGCTCTTTAATTGCGTATCCGTGACTACGAATCAAATTGTTTCTCTTTGTTGTAGTAGTTCATGTTTGTTCTCTTATAAGAACTTAGATTTTGAACAGTGAAGGGAGATTTTGGTTTGAGATTTCCAAATCAAACCATAGTGTGTGTGTTGTTATTACAAGGGAGATATTGTTTTGTTTGTAGATTTTATGTAATCTTTGTGGTCTATGGAGAGAAGAGAAGTCAGCTTCTTTTTAAGTTTTGTTGCTTTCAGCTTTGATGTCGTTTTCTATGGTCTCTTCTCCTCCAGTTGTCCGCAAGTTACGGCTTAGGATAAGCACAATCTCGTGAAACTTGGTCATCATATTTTTGCTATTAAAGCCAATCGCTTTTTTTGTTCTCTTCTCTTGGTTTGATCTTTTTAATATGGTCCCTTCTTCTTCTTCTTCTTCTTCTTCTTCTTCTTCTTCTATTTCCCCACTCACATCAAACAGCTTTGCCTTCGCCAATCAATGTGTGTGATCCTTATCTTATAAAGGCTACTGTATTATCTGAACCCGTGAGTTAAATTAGATTTTTTGGAAAAGGATTGGTTGCTAGAGAACATGTATGCGCAATAGTTTGTCCGTTTTCTTCATGAGCCATGAACTAATATGTTAAGGATTTGAGTTCCCACCGAGATCAAGAAAAGGTTTGACACTTGTTTTGTGTAATAGTTTTAGTAAAGGGCTCTGAAAAGCAACTTATACTCGAACTCTTATGAATTTCAGTTCTGTCTTTGAAAATAGTACTTAGCTGACTCTATTTTGAATTTTATGTAAAAATGAACCAGATTTGATGCAAAACTAATGCTAGAGAAACTTCGGGACAAGAGGCTAGTGTTTGTTGGAGATTCGATAGGAAGAAACCAGTGGGAGTCTCTTCTTTGTCTACTGTCTTCTGCAGTCAAGAACGAGAGCTTGATTTATGAAATAAACGGAAGTCCAATCACAAAGCACAAAGGTTTCTTGGTGTTCAAATTCGAGGAGTACAATTGCACAGTGGAATACTACAGGTCTCCATTTTTGGTTCCCCAAAGCAGACCACCTATTGGATCACCAGGGAAGGTTAAGACAACTTTGAAACTTGATACTATGGATTGGACTTCAAGCAAATGGAGAGATGCTGACATTTTAGTGCTCAATACTGGTCATTGGTGGAACGACGGCAAAACTACTAGAACGTAAGTTCCATGTCTCATTTATAATAATCACTTGTCTGCTTTTTGTTCCAATGAACAAATCTTGAATGGTGTTACTAACAGGGGATGTTACTTTCAAGAAGGAGTTAAAGTGAAACTAAAGATGTATGTAGATGATGCGTATAAGCGAGCTCTGAACACCGTTGTGAAATGGATACAAACCGAGGTTGACTCAAACAAAACTCAAGTCTTCTTTCGCACTTTCGCCCCCGTGCATTTCAGGTTTGTCCGGTATTACTTTTAACTTCTTGATTAAGATTCAATCGCATGTAGTAGTCAGTTGCTTGATTAAGTCTAGGATGTAGAATCTTTCTGCATTTAGTTTGAACTCGTCTGTGTCATTGTATGAAACAGGGGAGGAGATTGGAAAACAGGAGGAACATGTCACATGGAGACATTGCCTGAGATTAGAACCTCATTAGTTTCTTCAGAGACATGGGAACAGTTAAAGATCCTTGGAGATGTGTTGTCACGTTACTCAAACAGATCAGAGACTGTTAAAATGAAAGTGCTAAACATAACGGCAATGGCTTCTCAAAGAAAAGATGGTCACCCTTCGCTCTACTATCTCGGTTCGCATGGTCCTGCACCACTTCATCGCCAAGACTGTAGCCACTGGTGCCTTCCTGGTGTTCCTGACACGTGGAATGAGCTCTTCTATGCGTTGTTTATGAAACAAGACGCTGCTTCTTCTTCGTCTAGAAGAGTCGAAGAAGCGACTAGTACAGGAAATGTTACAATGTCATGACACCGGACAGAACAAGGCAACAACAAGCTCTTGTTTCTTCTTCTTCAGTTAGCATTTTTATGAAGATGCTGAGCTCAAAGATCGAAAAGGGTTTGAGATTTTTTTGATCAAGTGATTAGATTAATTGGGTGGGGGATATGTAATTAGGTGGATATTCTTAATCTATGGTTGTAAAGATAAAACATTTCAAATTATTTTCCGAAAGTTAATACATATAAAGATTGAGAGACCAAAAATAATAATTAGGTGGATAATGTTAATCTATGGTTATTTTACCAAAAACAATAGAAGTGACTGAAAAAAAAAATTAAAAAAAAAATGACAAATATATATATTTTTAGTTTTGGGCCGAACCCAAGAACTGTAAATTTCACAGGATCACAGAAATCTTTAAAGTCTTTTTTGGTTGGTCTGTTGCTTTTTTACATGATTTGGTTTTGAGAAGATGTGAACCGATTACAAGAACTAAAGAACAAAGATGGATACTGTCTGGAACATGCTGATATGTGTCTGAGAGGTACGAGAGTTAACTGGTGCACGTATATGGGCATGTCTGGCCACTTCCAGTTGTTGAACAAAAGGTATTTTCTTTTACGTGCAGACATAGAAAAAGTGACTTGCATATGTGTTTGTATCTAAAAGCTAGATCAAGCAACTTTATTGAGATTGGAACAATTACGTTTCGGAAGTTGCATTTTTTCACCTTTTATTTAGGAAACCATTAAAATGATCACAGTAATTTACAACGACGAAATTCATAATAGCATTTATCAACCAAACTAAAATAGTAACATAATAGCATCGAACCAAATTTGACAAACTTTTATTAAAATATTATTTTATATATATGTTTGTTCCCTCTTTACTGCCAAAAGAATTGTGAATTAAACCACACAACTTAAATCGATCGTTAACTATTATTCCAAGTACGAGACATGGATACCACTTCAACCACACGATCTTCCACCGGCTCAGTACGTACTCTTGCACCAAAAAAGATTGTTTGCTGTCTCTCATTAATGCACCAAAGTCTTTTTAGGGATAAGTTTGTAGGTTTGTTATTCCGTATAAATTAGAAATCATATAAAGCCTTTTGAGTGTATCGAGTCATTATTATTCATAAAAGACAAGTCGGTGAGGCTAAAAACTCCCAAGTCGGTGATCGTGACATGACATGAGCCCCTTAGAAAGAAGCTCGTGAGAGAATCTGTGACTGTAATTTATCTCAGTGATTCTCTACTCAAATACTTTACTTTATTCAATTTTTGGTCACTTGGTGATCATGGAGTAAACTTGTAAATATAAAAACTTGTTCAACTTGGATCTGAATTTTGGTTTACCTCGGTCAAAATGATAGTTGGTTTATCCTCTTTTTTTTTTTTGACAATCAAACCCCATATACAAAGTTATCGGAGATGACTTTTTTCGAAAGAGAGTCAATTAGGTTCCGACGAGCTTACATGGGAAAAACAAAAACCTCGTGCTCTTGCACATTTCGCAAGTTTATCGGCACGGATATTATCCTCTCGAAGAATATATCTAATAATAAAGTTAACAAATCTATCTCTGAAATGAATAAAATTCTTCAATTATGATGAGAAGGTCGGCCAATCTTCAATATTAGACGTCATTGTTAGGAGGTCTAAGCAATCCGTAGCAAAGAGAGCTTTATCTAAGTTCAAGGCCAGAAGACACTCCATAGCCCAAACAAGGGTGTCTAACTCCGCATGTAAGGGGGATAGGCTTCTACGCGAACCTTTAAGCCCCATGTGCAAGAATTTAGCTCCAAAAGAAGCAATCCAGCCGTGTCCACTCCTATCCACCTCTGCGTGCCAAGATCCCGCTTCTACTAACCCTGATGGTATGTCTCTATTATTTGCTCTTCTCCAAACTTCTTCTTCTTGGATGGCTTTCTCTAGAGTATCTTGCGGAGATTCAGATATATTTTCAAAAACTGTCTTTTTTCTTGCCTTCCAAATGTACCACATCATCCAAGGGAACGTCCTCAAGTTTTGATCACTTGCACCAAAGTCTCTACCACGCCCATATAGAAAATCGAGGTTGCTATATAGAGAAGATGAAGGGAACATCATAGGATGGGAAGGGATTGTCGATAAGGCCCATACTGGACGTGCAGGGGGGCATTCAAATAACATATGATTTATAGTTTCCTCCTCCGCTCCACATCTAGGACAGTCTTTAACTCTACCAATATGGCGATAATGGAGGCGTTGACATGTAGCCAAGCACCCAGTCACACATTGCCACACGAAATGCTTAAGCTTCGTGATGTTTTTAACTTCCATGCTTGCGCCTAGAGTATTGTAACACTTGGCTCCTGAAAAGGGAGGTCGCAAACAGGGCGAGAGATAGCTCTCGCGACTTCGTACCCAGACTTAACGGTATAATTCCCAGACTTTGTTAAGGTCCAAGAATAACCGTCCCTTGAGGCAATTAAGCTTGGTTTGATTCCCAAAATAAGGGCAATTTCTTTCGGGGGGAAAAGTTCCCAAAGACGCTCCAGTTTCCACCTTTTTGTATTAAAATCGATCAAGGTGTTAACACATATCAAAGGATTTCTCTCAATATTTAATCCTTGTGGCGGCCGCGCAGGAGTATATGAGATCCACGGTTCAGTCCAGATGCACGTGTTGAACCCCGAAGTTATGGTCTTACGGATTCCATACGAGAGAACATGTTTTGCCGCCAACATGCTCCTCCAACCATATGAAGGTCGATTGGATACTTGTATCTCTAATGGAATACAATATCGAAAGTATCTCCCTTTGAGAACTCGACTCAGGAGAGAATCTGGATATCTCAGCAATCTCCATAGCTGTTTTGCCAAAAGAGCAAGATTAAATTCTTCTAGTGTTCGGAAGCCTAGCCCACCTTCAGAAAGTTTAGTACACATCTTCTCCCATGAGATACAGTGTAGTCCTCTATTATATGTCCTATTGCTCCACCAAAAATCAGCAATCGCACTAGTTAGTTTTGAACATATAGCTTATGGTAAAAGAAAACACGACATTACATATGTCGGAATTGCTTGTGCCACTGATGTTATCAGGACTTTTTTGCCTCCCTTGGATAGGGATTTTGAAGTCCATAAGTTCACCCTCTTATGAAGTCTATCCCTTACGAATGCAAAGACTTGTGCTTTTGACCCATGAATCTTCTCAGGGAGACCCAAGTATGTTCCCATGCCTCCTTCTTGTGATATTCAAACAATAGATTTGATCTCTTGTCGTACATGGGACGGGACCTCGGTTCCAAACATGATGGAAGATTTAGAGAAGTTTATTTCTTGTCCGGACGCCTCGCCATAAAAGCGGATTATATCGATAATTTCCTTGCATTGCTGAGGATCAGCTTTACAGAAGAATAAACTATCGTCTGCAAAGAGTAAGTGGGAAACCCGTGGGCTTGCATTCGAGATACGTAAACCCTGAATCTTCCCCTCTCTTTCGGCATTCATAATCTGAGCGATTAAGGCCTCTGTACAAAGAATAAATAGATATGGAGAGATCGGGTCCCCTTGACGAATCCCACGTGTTGGCCTAATCCGTCCCTTGGGCTCCCATTGATCAAAATGCGGTAGGAGACGGAAGTGATGCATTGCATTATCCAACCCACCCATTTTTGATCAAATCCCATTTTTTCCATCAAAGCTCTTAGAAAATTTCATTCCACCCTATCATAAGCTTTACTCATGTTCGTCTTAATTGCCATAAATTTCTTACGGTTTGCCCGGTTAGAACGAAGGGCGTGGAAGTTTTCTTGAGCGATGAGAATATTATTCGTGATTAATCTTCCTGACACAAAGGCAGATTAGGTTTCAGATATAAGATCTGGTAAAAACCTCTTGAGACGTAAGCTCAGAATTTTTGAGTTCACCTTATAGCTCACGTTACACAAGCTAATAGGGCGAAATTTTGACATTTCCCTAGATCGTTATCCTTTCGGGATTAAACATATATTTGTCTCATTTAGCTTGCCATCAAAAATTCCAGAGCTAAAGAAATTCCTCACCATTTTAGTGAGATCGCCTTTTATGGTTTCCCAAAATTTTTGAAAAAACAAAGCAGTCATCCCATCCAATCCTGGAGCCTTTCCCGTACGCGTAAGGTGGGGTAGATAGAGTAGCTTATCTTCTAAAGCTTGCAAGTTATCCTGTAAAGCTTGCAAGTTCGAAGCGTACGCGTAGGGTCGGGTATATAGAGTAGCTTATCTTTACAAAACCTTGTGGTCTTCTATTATTTGCCCTATAAATATTTATGTGGGTGTAAATGATGAAAACACGTACCCAAATTCGGATAAGTTTCTCTTTGTTGTATTATTATACGATTTATACTTACAATTATATTGATAAATAACCGTAGTACAATGATAATCACTTGTTAATTGGTTATCTCATATATCAATTAGCAAACATATTCTCACTTTATTACTGATTTAAGAGATTAATTAGTCTAGATTCTAAAATAAAAATTAGAAAAGGGAACTATTTAATATGTTTAAAGTATATATATTATATCGTGAGAGAATAGCAGTGTGTAAATATTATAGAAATGGAGAACAAACTTATAAGATCTTGACTTGGAGTCGCACTTCCACAAAAGAGTATCTACAAAACTCCAACTAAATAAAATCTTGGAGATAGATTCTTCTTTGTTTTCTTCTTTCTCCCCTATCTATAAAATCCATATTCCTAGCTAATGTCCACTTCAAATGCGGCTCACCGGTGAATGTCCAGATTACTAATTTTGTTACTTGACCAACTACATTGATTCAATTCACCAACTACTCAAGCATCACATTATGATATACTCTATTAATCTTAGAGTCATTTAAATTAACAGGTTTAGATTAACAAAAAAGATCGAATGAATCAACGTTTCGACAACCGACATGTTTATATTAGGTCAATGATATTCGTTGAAGCGAGGTTGAACATATTTTCTTCTTCACGAGGCTAACAACGAAAAATCAACGTATTTCCTTCAAAAGCCAAATAATGGTTCCGACTTTATTCTCCTAACATGTTGAATGTCGATAAATAGTTAAACATATGAAATGTGACCCCACGGTTCCATATAGTTTGGTATATGCATAGGTCACCCATCGTGGACATGTGCCCCGTTTTTTACTTTATGGATGTAAATGCAAATTACTGTAAAATAAAAGTTAAAACTAATATGTACCATGCATAATTTTTTAGATTATTTTTTATTTCACAGTGATTATTTTTATTTTCTTATTTTTCTTAAATAAGTGAACTTCTTTCTTACTTGCACTTGAAACAAATGATTTTAATGATAATTTCATAAATGATCATATCATACGTGTAATTTTTTTTATGATTATATGATTATTAACTCCCATATAATATATCTTTTTACTTTTTCTTTTATGGTATTGAGTATTGACTATAAGAAAGTCATTGGATAAGGTAGTTAGGCATTCCATCTTTAGTGGAGACTATTGAAACTAAGAAATTTGAGCTACACAAGGAAACGAATTTTGTTTTAGGAAGAGATGATGAGAGTGAGAGGGGTGGGGTTTTGTGGATGAGATATAATAAAGTTATTTATGTGTAATGAAGAAAAAAATAAATTGGGATAGATATATATATATATATATATATATATATATATATATATATATATG
>NC_025685.1:2169370-2176927 GCF_000633955.1 Camelina sativa | reverse complement strand
TTTGGTTCCTTCAACCCCAAGCAACAGTTTCCTCACCATGTTCATGACAGCAATCCTACAACTCTCAACAAAAACAACCAAGAAAGCATCACCTTTCATCATGCTTCTACTAACCAAAGAAGAACCTACAGAGATGCTGCATCTCTCTTCACTTAGTCAAACAAGATTCGAAGACATGGATTTGTGTCATTAATTCATAAATATATATAATTGATTAATATTGATATTTATAGATTTTGTGATGTTTGTAAAATCAGCAAATAATAAGAAAGTAATCATCAATCTAAAGGGATTTGGTGTGATTTATTCAACAACCGACAGAGATTAATAGGCTCACTCTTATCATATTATAACTTTCTCTAATCATTTTAAATTAAATGAGAAGAAAAAAAAAACCAATGGAATTACTTCCTAAACGATCATATCATCATCAATGGAGTAAAATGAACCTTGATCATGACAAGTCTCATGTGAGATTGGAAAATCTTGCATGTCAGGTCTAGAACCAATCAATCTCTTTGGGACCTCACATTTACTGAGTTTCAGTTATGTTGGCAACAATGCTTGAATAGACAAAAGTCAGATCTAAAGAGGAAAAAGACTGTCATAGAACTCACACCCACATGCCTACATGCCCATCACTCACCTCTTTTTTTTCTTTTTTTCTTTCTCCTTTGAATCAATTTTCTTTATTTTAATATGGTGATTTTTATTAAACAAACATGGAAACATATGTAATATTCTTTTCATTTTATCCTTTTTAATGAAAACATCACAATTTAGACATTTATATGGTGCAGAGCTGTATGTTTTCTGTCAGCTAGCTGTATTTTCTTAATTAGTTTTAAATGTCTAATAAGATCAAGATTAACCACCCATAAATGAAAGTATTAAACTCAAAAATCTGTTCCTTTACAAGTTGCACAGTTTGAACACAGATCTTTTTTAAGTCTTAACACAAGTAGTCACGTAGCGACACATACTCTTGTGAATTGTTTTAGAAAAGAAATTTCATATAATTTCACAAAAAGATAAAATAATTTTCTATGTATCTCTTTCATAAAATGTGTAAATATAATTTCACAAAGAGAAAATAAGTTTCTATGTATCTCTTTCATAAAATGTATAGTATTTTTGTCTAAATTTCCTATACAACATAGAAAGTGATTAGTGTCAATTGTTTTATTTTTTAGTTACATCATTATCAACCAAAGTTGTTAAACAAAACAAATTTACCATCTCTACACGTAGAAATTCAAACCGCCGGTTTAGATAAAAATCATTAAACCGATTGATTGGTTTAAATAGAAATCGTTAAACCGATTTTTTTGGTTTAGTTGGTTTTGTTTCTCCAATGATGATTGATGAGTTGACGGAGCTTCACATCGCCGAGAGCTTCTTCACGAGATCCATGGCGGCGATCGATTCTCTCTTCCTTCTCTTCCTCATTCCTCTCATCCCACTCTCTCTTCTCGCTATCTTAGCTCTAATCGTACGTCCTCGCCCAATTAAGATCCCTATCAAGTCCCGTCACGTCTTTATCACCGGTGGATCTAGCGGCATTGGTCTTGCCTTAGCCCAACGCGCCGCTTCAGAGGGCGCACGCGTCTCAATCCTCGCCAGATCCGCCGCAAAGCTCGAGGNCTCTATTTCTCTTGATTAGTGATTAACCGTGATGTTGATTATTGAAATCAAACAGGGTTTGTTCAGAGGGAACTACCAAACACCAGCAACACCATATATGATGTACAATGAGCAGATCAATTACAACGTAAGAGAGAGCAAAGGAACAGGAGTGTTCATCCCACAATGTTCTCAGCCAAGTTGGAAACAGAATCATCAGAAGAAGCAAGGGAGATTTGGTTCCTTCAACCCCAAGCAACAGTTTCCTCACCATGTTCATGACAGCAATCCTACAACTCTCAACAAAAACAACCAAGAAAGCATCACCTTTCATCATGCTTCTACTAACCAAAGAAGAACCTACAGAGATGCAGCATCTCTCTTCACTTAGTCAAACAAGATTCGAAGACATGGATTTGTGTCATTAATTCATAATTATATATAATTGATTATTATTGATATTTATAGATTTTGTGATGTTTGTAAAATCAGCAAATAATAAGAAAGTAATCATCAATCTAAAGGGATTTGGTGTGATTTATTCAACAACCGACAGAGATTAATAGGCTCACTCTTATCATATTTTTATAACTTTCTCTAATCATTTTAAATTAAATGAGAAAAAAAAACCATGGAATTAGCTCCTAAACGATCATGATCAATGGAGTAAAATGAATCTTGATCATGACAAGTCTCATGTGAGATTGGAAAATCTTGCATGTCAGGTCTAGAACCAATCAATCTCTTTGGGACCTCACATTTACAGAGTTACAGTTATGTTGGCAACAATGTTTGAATAGACAAAAGTCAGATCTAAAGAGGAAAAAAGACTGTCATAGAACTCATACCCACATGCCTACATGCCCATCACTCACCTCTTTTTTTTTCTTCCTCCATTCAATCAATTTACTATATTTTAATTTGGTGATTTTTATTAAACAAACATGGAAACATATGTAATATTCTTTTCATTTTATCCCTTTTAATGAAAACATCACAATTTAGACATCTATATGGTGCAGAGCTGTATGTTTTCTGTCATCTAGCTGTATTTTCTTAACTAGTTTTAAATGTCTACTAAGATTAACCACCCATAAATGAAAGTATTAAACTAAAAAAATCTATTCCTTTACAAGTTGCACAAGTTTAAACACAGATCTTTTTTAAGTCTTAATTAACTCTTAACACATACACTTGTCAATTGTTTCAGAAAATAAATTATTATAATTTCACAAAAAGAATATAACTTTCTATGTATCTCTTTCATAAAATGTGTAAAATATAATTTCAAAAAGTTAAGATAAGTTTCTATGTATCTCTTTCATAAAATGTCTAGTATTTGTCTAAATTTCCTTATACAACATATAAAGTGATTAGTGTCAATTGTTTTATTTTAATTACATCATCATAAACAAAAATTGTTAAACAAATTCTACCAAAAAAAAAAAAAATTGTTAAACAAAACAAATTTACCATCTCTACACGTAGACGTAGTCACGTAGAAATTCAAACCGCCGGTTTAGATAAATATCATTTAACCGATTATTTGGTTTAAATAGAAATCGTTAAACCGATTTTTTGGTTGAGTTGGTTTTGTTTCTCCAATGATGATTGATGAGTTGACGGAGCTTCACATCGCCGAGAGCTTCTTCACGAGATCCATGGCGGCAATGGATTCTCTCTTCCTTCTCTTCCTCATTCCACTCATCCCACTCTCTCTTCTCTCTATCTTAGCTCTAATCGTACGTCCTCGCCCCATTAAGATCCCTATCAAGTCCCGTCACGTCTTCATCACCGGTGGATCTAGCGGCATTGGTCTTGCCTTAGCCCAACGCGCCGCTTCAGAAGGCGCACGCGTCTCAATCCTCGCCAGATCCGCCGTAAAACTCGAGGAGGCTAAGAAATCGATCCAGCTAGCTACTGGCGTTGAAGTCGCCACGTTCTCTGCCGACGTTCGCGATTACGACGCTGTGTCTAAGGCGATTGATGAATCGGGGCCGATCGATGTGTTGGTTGTTAATCAAGGTGTGTTTACTGCGACGGAGCTGGTGAAACATAGTCCAGAGGATGTTAAGTTCACGATCGATGTCAATCTTGTTGGGAGCTTCAATGTGATTAAGGCTGCTTTGCCTGCAATGAAAGCAAGGAAAGATCGTGGACCTGCCTCCATCACTCTCGTCTCTTCTCAAGCTGGTCAGGTTCGTTTCTCAAATTTCCCACCTTTAGGGATTTAAAAGTTTATCCTGGTGATTGTAGTTAAATTGGAAGCTTATGATAAAGCAGCTAAATCAAATCCTTAAAGTAACTTTGTCTTTTATAATTTTACAGGTGGGTATCTATGGTTATACTGCATATTCAGCAAGCAAGTTTGGTCTTCAAGGTTTAGCGCAAGCATTGCAACAAGAAGTTATTGCTGATGACATTCATGTCACTCTTATTTTTCCTCCTGACACTGATACACCAGGATTTGAAGAAGGTAAGAAAACGATATCAAAAGCTTTTTTTATCTATCTATATATAACACGTGAAGGGAGCTAGAATTAGGTATTGCTACTTAATACTAAGGTCTAAGGAAATTAAATGCATATAAGAGTTGGAGGACAGGTTACTACATAAGATTGTACCATATGGTTGGGAGATGAGTAGAAATGAACTATTATTGAGCTAGTTAGATCAAAGTTGTGCCCTTATCTGGTCTGAATAATTGTATACTTTATCAAAATTGCCAGCTAGGAGGTACTGATAGAGTGATGTGTTAAGTACTGGGTACTGACTATGATAGTGTTTAGAATGAAGTTTCTGCGTAACTGTGTACTGTGGTTTGTGTGATACTGTATAGAAGAGAATAATGGGTTGTTGTTATCTTCATAAAAGACTTATCTTTTTTGTATCTTTGAGAATTAAGTAAACAACTTTGAACTAATTCTCTGATTTCCTTGGTTCATATTATGAAGTTGAAGATCGTGATATGAGTGTAATTTGATTTTTCTGATGTGCTCTCTCAGAACAAAAGAGCAGACCTGAAGTCACTTCCATAATAGCTGCATCCTCTGGTTCAATGAAAACAGAAGAAGTAGCCAGAAAAGCTATGGATGGCATAAAATCAGGAAATTTCACTGTCTCATGCAACTTTGAGGGATTCTTACTGTCACTTGCGACAACAGGCATGTCCCCTCAAAGATCATGTTGGCTTGCTTTTCTTGAAGTTATAACCGCAGGGCCTATAAGATTAGTCGCTCTCTTCTTTCAATGGGATTGGTATAAAGCCATTGAAAAATGGAGCAAAACCAAAACCAAATAGTAAGTTCCTAATGCCATCAAGTTGTTCGTTTTGTCATCAAACATAATTTCCTCTTACTAGACTGCTATATCGCTATTCTAATTTTGCTACTCATTTGTAATTTCAGAGAGTCCGACAACTTTGCTTGAAGTGTTTTTGGGAGAAGCTTAAACATTTGATGGGTACTTAAAACCTTCTTCTCAAATTGAAGTATCTCAATCAACTACCACGGCAGCTAGTCGATTATACCAATTCAGAATATCTACATTGCTGATAGTAACTCGTCAAGTTTTATGACGCGAAGTGCTCCAAGTAGCTATGTATCGCCGGTCTTTCAGCAAATTGCTTTTTTTTTTTTTGGTAGAGAAATCAAAGAACTCATTTGAATGTATTTTTTACTTGGTAAAGAAGAGAATGTTTTTTCAGAATATACAGATCACATGTTTGGATAATCCCTTCTTACAACGTCACACTCTCAGAGACATTTGGTCTCCTTTCCTTCTAACAGTTGAATCTTTTGCTTTGAGATTGAGAACGTCAATGGAGTTCTCTCTTCTCAGACGTTCAACTACACCTCGGACAAGTTAGCCACTTTTACTAGAACTTTGAGGTGTCGTTTTGGTTTTAGTCGATGTGGGATGAATTGATTAGCTTAGTTTTGGTTTTTTAGGTCGATGTGGGATAAAATTAATTAGCGACCTCTTCTTCTAGTCGATACTACAACCGCCACACACGAATGTTGTAACAGAATCTCACTTTAAAACAACATGCAGTTTGATTCGACTGTTACAAAACGGCAAGAGGTTTTCTTCAGAAAGGTCTGAGCAGTCGATACTCTTCAGTCTTGAGGAGGTTTGTCTGACTCGTTCTCATTATTCTTTTGGCGATGGCGATGTCAATTCTAAAGCTCAGGAATTTATCGGGTCTAAGATCGGCCGCAAATAGTGCCCGGATCGGAGTTTACTCGAGGGGTTTCTCAAAGCTCGCGGAGGGCACTGACATAACCTCGGCGGCGCCTGGTGTTTCTCTCCAGAAAGCTCGCAGCTGGGACGAAGGCGTTTCCTCTAAATTCTCCACCACACCTTTATCAGATATCTTCAAGGTTCGATCTAATCTTTCTTTCCTAACCATTTTTGATTCAGATGGGTACTTCAATTTCCTGACATAACTTTTGTGTGTGTTTGGTTTGGTTACAGGGGAAGAAAGTTGTCATCTTTGGACTCCCTGTAAGAGAAATTTTCTATCTTTTCATCTTCTATTTTTATGTCTTGATCATGCTTGTGAGTTCTGATTCGTTTTCTGTGTTCAGGGGGCTTACACGGGTGTTTGTTCACAGCAGCATGTCCCTAGCTACAAGAGCCATATTGATAAGTTTAAAGCCAAAGGCATTGATTCTGTCATATGTGTCTCTGTTAATGATCCTTATGCTATCAATGGTTGGGCAGAGAAGATTGGTGCTAAAGATGCAGTAAGTTCCTAGCTTTGTTCTTCGACATTAGCCTGATCTGGTGTGTGTGTGTGTAGTGCCTGCTGGTTTGGTTCTTTGCCTTGAGAAAACTTGATTTTGTATCTTCGGTTCATTCATGGCTTTGTTGTCTTAAGATTTTGAGTGGTGAACGTCATGATATCAATCTACCTCTTATAGATTGGACTATAGTACTCTAATATTGTCTATGGTCTCAATATTACATTCACATGATTAGAAGGATCTTCTTTCATTGGAAACTTCATACTTGATATTGACTAGCTTTACAAGAGATTTTTATGTTTATGTTCGGATAGTGTTACATGCTAGCACAAATGACTTAGAATTTGATGCTCTTGAACGTTGTCATATCAGATTGAGTTTTATGGGGATTTTGATGGGAAATTCCACAAAAGCTTGGGGCTTGACAAGGATCTCTCTGCTGCATTGCTCGGGCCTCGGTCTGAGAGGTAAAACCACTGCAAAGTCCACTTTTAGTAATTTTTTTTGTTTCCCTGAACCATTGATCTAAGAGATTGGTTGGCCTTTGTGATGTCTATGTTCAGATGGTCAGCTTATGTAGAAGACGGTAAGGTTAAGGCGGTGAACGTGGAAGAAGCACCGTCTGACTTCAAGGTTTCGGGGGCAGAAGTCATCTTAGGACAAATCTAAAATAGTATTTCGATGAGTTTTTGTTTCTTCTGAGTTGCAACTGCTAATAAGTTTGATCCGAACATGAAGGATCATACCAAGTAACAGCGTTACTTTTCTTTTTGTTTTCCACAGTGTCAGTTTTAATAAAAATTATGTCTTTATATTTCTCACCAAAATGTAAATCTGGATCATAATAAAGTATAAGCCAATATGATGATGTCGTCAAAATTGTGAGCGCAAGTTTAGAGAAACATAAATGGTTTAGGGATATGACTTTACTTGTCGCCATTGTTAACATAAAGTTTGGCCTGAGACAGTGATATCCCAACTTGTTTAAGATGATTCTGGAACCGGAAAAGCAAAGGAGAAGTTTGTTGTGAAGCTGGTCAAGTTTGAAGCAGATGCAAGGAGGAAAGTGGTATTTGCATGGGCCAAGGTGAGAACATTGATGAGCTTGGCCCTGGCATAATCGATGGATATTCTGGAGAATGCCTCGTCCGTGAGTACACAAAGGTGTAAGCTAACGAAATCATGA
>NC_025685.1:2152017-2169310 GCF_000633955.1 Camelina sativa | reverse complement strand
CTAGCTGAATGACATAACAAGACAGAAAAACTAAATCCACAAAACCAAAACTTCTAACTGTGTAGGATCCAGACACCAATTAAACTTCACACATTCGCAGTTGGGGTACAACAACCCGATCTGTCTCTTTGGACCCAGTGGCATATTCGTCGGGTTCAATTACCAATTTGCAGAACACTAATTGAGAAGCACACAACAACATTCCAAAAACACTGCTTATCTGTCCCATCAAAGCAAACAAATTGAAACAAAACGTTACAATTCAAAACATTCTACACATGAAAAATCAACCAATTAATATATACATAGTATTCAAGTATTCAAGGAAAAAGTAAAAAAGAATACTTACAAGGACGTGGATATCAAATTTGTAGATCAAAGAATAAGCAGTCCAAATTCCATCTTTGATCAAACTAGCCAAGGACAACCAAACGGGTGCGTATTCGTAGTATCTCTATTGTATCACCCATAAAAATAATTTAATCAAAACCCATAATTAGTTAATAATTTATCCATCAAATGAGAGAGAGAGAGAGAGAGAGAGAGAGAGAGAGCATACCGTCAAAATTATAACATCTATAATTGTGGTGAGCACGTTGCAAAAAACACCAATGAATGTATGTCGAAATGATAAAGTTTCAGCTCCAAAAATAGAATAACAAGAGAAAAATGCCACAATAGGAATCCCAAACAAAACCATAAAAAGAGTGTCCCGCCTCTGTGCATCAACATCCACATCATCAGAGAAAATTATAGGCAATATATATATATATATATACAAAAGATGATGAAAGATTAATTTAAACATTAAAGATGAAACATACTCGTTCTCGTTCATTGCCGCCGCAGTAGATCAAAAAGCTAACCAGGTAGATAACTTCGATTATGGAACCGATGCCATTACTAATGGTGACGAGGATGCCATCCTTGTGGAAAAGAGGGAGACCATACAAAACCCACAAACTATATTTCATCAACAACCCTACATGACGTTCATGAGGTGCATAATCCTCCACTGATTTCGTCTTGTATATCTGTATAAACCTTGGCCTGTGTATATATACAAATGTTTATTACTCTAACTACAATTTAATCTTTATCTAGATATGTGAAAGATAATCTTAATCAGTGGCAAGCTAGAGAAGATATAGAATTCAAAATTACAAAACGTTCCTAATATAAAAAAACATACATACGCAGACGATATTGTACATGTGAAAAGAAAAAGAACAAAAAAAAAGAAAAAAGAAGAAGAAGAACAAAGATAATTACATTCTTGTGAGGGAGACCAAAGAGGAAATAACAGTCCCTGCATTAGGCGAGAGGAAACAAATTTTATCAGTAACATAGCTATGTCGAACTTGTGCTAATTTTTTACATAGCTTTTTTTTGTTTTGTTTCTTAAGGTCTCAACGTCATTAGAATTCATACTGTGTGACAGACAACGGATAAGGAGGGTTATTATTCACTGATGAGAGCACAAGAATTTCCAACCAGGCATCTATGTATATATATATATATGTGTGTACGCATGCAAAAATCATTAATTGCAAAAGAAGAATCTTCATATTAAACGCATAGCTTTTTTCGCTGGAACAATTTGCAACCTCGTTTGGCTTCCGTTCCAGGGAATATATGCATGCAATTGAAAAACATAGTACTATACATACATATATTTATTTATTTTGTTTATCAATAAATATATTTGTTGTAATTAGAGAGAGAGAGAGAAAAGCATATCGTACCAATAATTCCCATGATAATACGAACTACTTTAGCGTTAGCCATTGTGAAATCGATGGAATTGGTGAAGTAGACGAAAACTAGAGCAAAAGAAAGCTTATGGAGAGAGCTAGTGCAAGTTTATTGGTGTATTATTATATATATATATATATGTAAACCACAATTTGGCTCCTGGTAAAAAATAAATTGACTTTTTTTATTTATTTGATAAGATGTGAATAATATTACTTAAAGGAATTGAGGTTATCTAAACCCTTCATTATGAATTTGTACAACCTTTATCGTAGGATTAGATCATTTTTCAAAATTGGTGTTTCCACAAAATATTTCATGATTTAGTTTTTAATCCTCAGAATATATTTTTTTTGGTAGATGATAAGACTGTAATTGGGGCTTAATAATAACTCAAGATATTACAGATAGGTAGATATAAATTCTAGTTGTCAAAAAGAATAATATATATATAAATTCTAATACGCACAAATTAAATATAATGATTTCACTCTTATCTTAAAAAACGATAAAATTAGCAATATTTATTACTTTGGAAAATTTGTTGAGGAGATCCTTATTGGGCTTAACCCATTATGAAGAAGTAATTTAGGGCCCAAGAGGAGTGTTGTTGTTTCACCCTAAACCCTGTCTCTCGTGGTGGTGACTCATCTCCGTCTCTCACTGCACCAAAATCATCAACCCCAGAGCCGGCGAAGCTTGCCGTTCGCGCCGCCGGAGGTAAGCTATTTCCTTCTTTCTTATCTTCTTCTCCGGTTTTAGATATATGATTCATGAGATCCCATTGTTTGATTTCGGAACTTTGATAAACTCGCGAACTTGCNTTTTTTTTTTTTTTTTTTTTTTTTTATCTTCGGGATTTGTTTCTCTGTTCAATGATTTGTTTTTAGGTTGTAAGTAATTATCCTTTAGACTATCGAATCTGATACAAATGTGTAAAATTAAACTAATTTTGGGGCTCGTAGTGCCGCCATTGACTCTGAAATCGATCTTATGAATCTCTAACATCATCCTTTCTAGTTCACCATTTTGCTTCACTGAACTTTGTGAGATAATGCATTTCATCATGCAAAGAAGAACACTTTTGAATCTTAACTGATACGATACAAATTGTGTTCTTGAGATTGTTATGTAGTTAAGTACTAGTTCCATCAGATAGTTGCTGTGGATTGGCCGAAACTAGACAGCTATTTTGATCTCTTTCAATCAATTAGTAGTTCGCAAGCTAAAGTTATTGTATTTTTGTTTGCAACACAGGAGAGTTTTACTGTTGCTGTCTTGTGAAGGTTTTGAGGAGACAAAGTACACTTTGTGTTGGTCACATGAAATGATCTTTGGTTGATAGTTTGTATGATAGCAGAGGAATATATATATAGTCATGAAGCTAATTTCACTTGTCAGAAACGTTCGTTCTCGCCAGTGTCAACCGGGTGTAATCTGGTCTGTGCAAGTGCGTTGCTTGCAGCAAGACTCTGTTTCCAAAGCTAAACCCAAGAAATACAAATACCCATCAGTTTATGATCCTTATGGTCCTAGACCCGAGCCTTCAAACAAAATCGTGGAGTTAGCTGAGCGTATAGCTGCATTATCTCCAGAAGAACGGCAACAAATTGGACCAGCACTCAATGAACACTTGAGGCTTCCAAAACAACAGATGATTTCATCGGAGGGTTTGAGTCTAGGAGCAAATCAAGATGCTGGAGCCGGGAAAGCAGAGGAGAAGAAAGAGAAGACGGCTTTCGACGTGAAGTTGGAGAAGTTTAATGCATCTGATAAGATCAAAGTGATAAAAGAAGTTAGAGCATTCACGAGTTTGGGTCTGAAGGAGGCGAAAGAGCTTGTTGAGAAAGTCCCGTCTGTTCTCAAACAAGGCGTGACAAAGGAAGAAGCTAATGAAATCATTGCCAAGATCAAAGCTGTAGGTGGAGTCGCAGTTATGGAGTGAGTGACAACTTGAGACTTCAATTGCTTCTGTTTGATTTGCTTTTTGGTACTTGTGATCACATCTTGGTACTTACGGTAGATGTTTTGTAATAACAAATCAGTTAGTCATTGAGTTTTCAAAAAACTTCACTCAATTTCAAATTTCAACTTTGTATTTTGCAAGTGACTTTCTATGAGCTGCGGCCAATTTTTTTTACTTTCCTGCAGTAAATTTGATTTCCTCGCAATTTGCTTTTGTGGATGAACTTCTAAAACAAAACTTAGAATTTGGTTTAGTTTTCTAAATTTGATCACATTTTGGTTTATCCAAATTGAAGATCTCTATTCTCTAACATGAAGTAGAAACTTGGTCAATGATAGCCTTTTGCAATGGCCTTGCTCTTATGTGGAAAACAAGGCTACAATGGCTAGTCTGGTGACCCTGGTCCAATCCTTATATCAGAAACGATACCGTATAGGATGAGAGGGGGACCAAGGGAATTAGTTAATAATGCCTTTAATGGTCGGTACAGCGTCAAAATCTAGCTGACAAGAAAAGCAGAACAGAATCAAACAACTCTTATTTAAGAGTAAAAGCTAAGTAACCATTTCTCTCACTCTTCTTTATCAATAATAAATATAAGTAGGCCAATATCACTAGAGAAACTCTAGAAACCTCTTTCAATGGCGATTCACAAGCTTCCACTTCTTCTCTTTCTATCCATCATCCTCTTCCTCAATCGCCCTGTTCTTGGCGACACCGGTAACTTCTTCTCTTTCTTTCTCTGTTCCATTATTTGAAGTAAATCTATGTTCTTGAAACTTTTTTCTCTCTCTCTTGCTATTCTCTGATTGGTGTTTTGTTTAGGTTCTTTAGATCTGGTCTGAAAATCTCTTAGTATCTGTTCATTTCACTTCATTTAGAAGGTTTTGCATAGATCTCAAACATGAAAAAGTTAATACTTGTTAATAAAGGGTAATACTTTTCTCTCAAGTGTATTGATCTGCTTTCCAAAGAACAAGAATTTTACTTAAGATTGTGAATATGTTCCTGCAAATTATATAGACTTAAACCAGAGTCTTTTTATGGGATTGCGCAGATGAAGAGGACATACTTCTCACAGGCATCAACAGCTACAGAACAACACAGAATCTAACAGTCTTCAGCAAGAACGAAAACGCAGAGTGTCTAGCCGACGAAATCGCAGACCAATTCAAGAACAAACCTTGCACCAACGACACTGGCTCATTCACAGTACCAGGCACCGAGCCACAGTTCGCAAACTACCCTAAGATGCTATCCAAATGCCACTTAAACGTCACTGACACAAGAGACGGCATGGTGATGCCCGCATGTGTTCCTCGCTTAGAATCAAGCCTCGTCCTCACAAACTTCACAAAGACGCAATACTCGTTGGGTTTGAACGATTCCAAGTATACAGGGATTGGTATTGGTAAAGAAGATAATTGGATCGTTGTGGTTCTCACAACCAACACACCTGAAGGAAGCTATTCTACAGATACAGATACAAAACATGATGATGATGATGATTCAAATGGCTTCACTGTTAGCGTTAGTCTCGTTAATTATTTGCTAGTCTTCATGTTTTCCTTTTGTTTCTTCCTCTATTGAGATATGTCTCAAAACACTTTTCCTTAAAAGACTAATCTCAAGAATAAATTCTCTTATTACGTCTGATCTTTCACTTCAGGTTTTAACAAAAATTTAATAACTCTATAGTAACAAGAAAACTACAAATTTTTATTGGTTGCATTGGGGAACAGATATTTTAAACTTTTTTTTTTTTTTTGTTGGAATAGATATTTTTAACTGAAGGCATGTGATGTGATGATATTATATTGTCGGTAGAGGAAGACAACGACCGACAACATAATATGGAAATTTTTGACACGTGCGTAACTTTACGCTAAGGGCCCAATAAGAAGGCCCATTAAAGAATGGGGTTATTTTTTTGTGAGGGTTTCAATGGGAAAAACGCCAGAAACAAACAGTCTCTCTCTCTCTCTCAGACTCAGAGAGCCTTTAATTTTGAAAAACAGATCGAGTTTTCTCTTTCCCTCCTCTCCTCCTCGAACTTTCCCTTTACACACATCACGAAGAAGAAGAGGAAGAAGCAATGACTAATCTTCACTGATCTCTCTACTGCGTATTCACCGTCGGGTCACTAGGAAAAAAAAATGCAGGATATTCTCGGATCGGTTCGGCGATCCTTGGTTTTCCGGTCTTCTTTAGCCGGAGACGATGGTAGCGGCGGCGGAGGTCTTAGTGGATTCGTCGGGAAGATTAACTCCAGTATCCGTAGCTCTCGTATTGGTCTCTTCGCGAAGCCGCCTCCTGGACTTCCTGCTCCTAGAAAGGAAGAAGAACCGCCGTCGTCGATTCGGTGGAGGAAAGGGGAATTAATTGGTTGCGGTGCTTTTGGGAGGGTTTACATGGGAATGAACCTCGATTCCGGCGAGCTTCTTGCAGTTAAACAAGTGGGTTTTTCAATTTCTTTGTTCTAATTACCTTCAATTGCTTTTTAATTTTATGATCTGTTCTGCTGATTCGCGATTTTTTTTTGGAATATAGGTTTTAATCGCTCCTAGCAGTGCTTCAAAGGAGAAGACTCAGGTGAGAGTTACGGCGAAATTTCCCATTTTTTTTTTGTTTCATAAACTCTGTTCTCAATTTGGTAAAGTGGTTGAGGAACTATTATTTTTTGGGGTCTTTCATAGGATCACATCCGAGAGCTTGAGGAAGAAGTACAACTTCTTAAGAACCTTTCACATCCAAACATTGTTGTGAGTAGGCGAATCCATTTAGTTCTTTTTATTTACAGTTGATTGTCTTGCATTCTTCTCACTATTTATCTTGTTGTTTTTGTTTCCAGAGATACTTGGGTACTGTAAGAGAGAGTGATTCCTTGAATATTTTGATGGAATTTGTTCCTGGTGGATCAATCTCTCCTTTGTTGGAAAAGTTTGGATCTTTTCCTGAGCCTGTAAGTTTCTGACTACACCTGTTGCTAAGTTCTTGTGTTTGAGCATCACAGGTGATGAATGTTGTGTTTGTTGAACCTTTCTGAACAGGTAATTATTATGTACACTAAGCAAATTTTGCTTGGTCTGGAGTATCTTCACAAGAATGGGATCATGCATAGAGATATTAAGGTACTTTTTCCAACATGTGAATGTGTCTGTGGTTGATTCCTCTCTAATTTTTGCCACATTCTCCTAGGGGGCAAATATTTTGGTCGATAACAAAGGGTGCATCAGACTCGCAGATTTTGGTGCTTCCAAGAAAGTTGTAGAGCTAGTATGATTGCGCTTCTCTTTCTCTTCAGTCATATTTCAATATGTTGCCTCTTCTCTTCTTCACTCTCAAACTTGTCATTGTTATGCTTCTAGGCTACAGTCAATGGTGCCAAATCAATGAAGGGGACGCCCTATTGGATGGCTCCTGAGGTCATTCTTCAGACTGGTCATAGCTTGTAAGTATTTCTAGAATACCCTACTAGTTATCATCTTCTCCTCATCTCCTACTTTCTTTTATCTTATAGCTTTTTTGAAGATGATCGATTATACATGTTCTGGGTTGTGGGAATGGGTTCTCATCTATAATTCCCTGTGTAGCTCTGCTGATATATGGAGTGTTGGGTGCACTGTGATTGAGATGGCTACGGGGAAGCCTCCCTGGAGTGAGCAGTATCAGCAGCAGGTAAACAGATTCACTGGGTGAAGGACACTTTCCAATATTGTTGATGCATATGAAACTGCCTTTTACTTTAGAAACCTAAGAAGAACTAGAAATTTTTTCATCCAGTTTGCCGCTGTCCTTCATATTGGTAGAACAAAAGCTCATCCTCCAATTCCAGAAGACCTCTCACCAGAGGCTAAAGACTTTCTATTGAAATGCTTGCACAAGTAAGTACACATCTTACTTCCTCTATTGTCTTTTATATAGAGATAGCTCCTGTACAGACCGATGTCCACCTTTCTTTCTATTTCAAGAGAGCATCTATATCTGTTTTCTTATTGATAAGATAAATTATATTTGCAGAGAACCAAGCTTGAGACTCTCTGCATCCGAATTGCTTCAGGTATTGTAAATCTTATATCTTCCTTTATTTCTCACAATTGTGAAAGGGTCCTTACTCTCAAGGCACAATACTACTTATTATTGTTGCTTATAGTGCTAACAGCTGCTTAACATTTGCAGCACCCGTTTGTCACTGGAGAGCGCCAGGAATCTTATCCAGCTTACAGTAATTCTCTAACGGTTAGTACATTATGCAGTAAACTTTGTTCTTGTTCTTCAACCTTCTGACCCCCTCCCCTATATATCAGGAATGTGGAAACCCAATAGCCACTCAAGGAATGAATGTTAGGAGTTCGTAAGTTTTCCTTTGCAGCTCTAGTTTCTATATTGTTATGATCCATGATTTTGATCTCTTGATTCTTATTTTACTTCCTCTATTGTTACAGAATAAACTCGTTGATCCGGAGGTCAACCTGTTCAGGCTTAAAGGATGTCTGTGAACTAGGAAGCTTGAGGAGTTCCAATATATACACACAGAAGTCAAATAACTCAAGATATTGTTTGGGAGATGGAGACTCTGATGACCTTTGTCAGACCGACATGGATGATCTCTGCAACATTGAATCAGTCAGAACTAATGTTTTTTCACAGTCCACTGATTTAAACAAGGTAATATATCTATTCTTCTGATTTTCAAACATATCTGTTGATTGCAGTTATACTGACAGTGGGAAGGAACTTTTTTATTTTCAACAGAGTTTTAATCCCATGAGTGATTCGACGGATAACTGGTCTTGCAAGTTTGATGAAAGCCCAGAAGTGATGAGAAGCAAATCTAACATGCTTTCTTACCAAGCTGCTGAACTCAAATCTGGGGTTCCATGTGATGAGGAAACCAGCTTAACATTTGCTGGTGGCTCTTCCGTTGCAGAGGAAGATTATAAAGCCACAGAGTTGAAAATAAAATCATTTTTGGATGAGAAGGTAAGGCCTCTTTGTAGTTAATACTTTATACTGTGCATGATTCATGTTTTATAAGAGTCATTTGCTAAACTTAGACTTAAAAGACCTGCAACAGGAAATTTTGAAATTTTTTAAGCTACTAAACTTTGTTAATGTTGAACATATGCACATAGCGACATTGGACTCTGGTTTTCATGCTTGGTGTGGTATATGCTTTCCCTTTTTAATTCTTTAATACTCATAATCATCTCCTTTGCAACTCTGGCTCTTCTTTGCTTAGTCTACCTGGAATTTTTAGATGCATCTCTGCTAACGAAATGAGATTTTGTGATGATATCTGAATATTCGTCACTTGTTTTTTTTGTCTGTTGTGTCAAGGCTCACGATTTGAAAAAGTTGCAGACCCCTCTGCTCGAAGAATTCCACAATGCTATGAATCCAGGAATACCCCAAGGTGCACGTGGAGACATAAATAGCTTCAAGTTACCAAACCTACCAACTATAAGCAAGTCACCTAAACGACTTCCGAGTAGACGACTCTCAGCAATCAGTGATGCTATGCTAAGCCCGCTCAAAAGCTCCAAACGTACACTGAACACAAGCAGAGTTATGCAACCAGGAACAGAACCAAGCCAAGTCAGCGAGTCGACCAAGAAGGGAGTAACTAGTAGCCGTTGGTGAGTTAGCTCGTGCTGAAGTTACTAAATGTTTGAAAGCCTGAATTTGGGCTGTTTTGTTGGTGCTGATGTTTCCTTCTTTGAATTCATCCTCAGTTTTTCAGAGATACGGCGGAAGTGGGAAGAAGAACTCTATGAAGAGCTTGAGAGGCATCGAGGCAAGTGTTTTTTCTTTAATCCTAGAAACATTTGAAGCAGATGTCTTGGATTTGAAACATTGTTTACTTATTGTAAAACGCTGTGCAGAGAATATGCGACATACTGGTGGAGGAGGGAAGACTCCATTATCATCAGCCCACAAAGGATAGTGAACTGCTAAGAGAAGAACTGTATGTTTTCTTTCTTACGTTATCCCAAAAGATTGTTCTTGCTTTTTTTTTTTTCTTTTTTTTTTTTGTTGGTGGGGTAATTTTCATCACTAGTATTTGATATGTGTAGATAGTTCGTAAACGGCTCATAGTACTATTATTCGTGTTATATTATACATATCTTAAATCTGACTTGAAGTACTATCAACCCTCTAGAATTGTGTCGTTGTTCGATTATTCAATGGTTATTTTGTTTTAAGTAAAAAAACTAGTATAGTTACTTACCCAATGACATTTTAGTGATTTTATGACATTAGACATGCATATCACTGACCGAAGTGAATAGTTAGGTTCAAGAATAATAAATTGATATCCGTGATTCAGTTTGCTATCTATAATGTGCTATTTTAAGTTGATGTCGTTTGTTCTGTAAATTACTTGAAAAAAAAATAGATTTGTTTAGTCATGATCAAATTTGAAAACAAATCACTTTTAAAAAAAATTGTGTTGAAATTTGAACAAGCAATTTCCAAGAACGCAGCATGAAACTTTGGACCCAGGAATAAGAGGAAGGAAATGTGTCGGGAGACTATATAGAAGAAGTGAAACACTCACTTTTGAGAGAAAAAATAATTTTCTAAGTTGCATTGTTACAGATTTTTAAAAGATTACACAAACAAATTATAATCGTCTCTCCTCCGACGTAACGTGTCCATTGTTTGCCTCTCTTCTCCTTTACATGATCAATCAGTCAATCACTCACCAAAAAAAAAAAAAAAGATAAAAGAAGAAAATAAACCAAAGTGTTTGTTGATTCAAAATTTTGGTTGAATAATATTATAGTGTTTGGTTGGACCGTTGGAGGATGAGCAAAACTGAAAGAAAGAAAAAAAGAAGAGAAACATGAAGATCTTCTTGATTGCTCTTTCATATCTATTAATAATCAAACTTAAGATTTTGTGCTTTCCGCTTTTTTCAGTGTTTGGACCGTTTTTGATTGAAGTCTTGATTGTACCATATATATGTATAGTAGATACACATACACTTATAAATACCCAAAATAAAAAAGAATCGAGAAGGACATGTGAATTTTTCGGTTTTGTGTACGTTCTCGACAAGTCCATATCTAATGATACGAGAGATATAGAGAGCGAGAGAATCCCTTTTCCGTCACTTTTTTTTTTATTATCTTTTCTGTTGATTTATATTACACAATCTTCTCTGTAATAAGTAGGACACAAAGTTCAAATAGTTTTTCCAATCAAATGAACAAATCCAAATATAAGTAGACATAATTAAGGTTCATATTACGACAGAGATGAAAGGTTAAAAAGAAGAGGAATTGGCTAAAACTATACAGTAGTTTCGTATTTATGCTAACAGTGCTATTAGTTCTAATAATTAAATTTCATGAAAGAAATGTTATACAAAAACTGTATTAGTTTCTCTCATAAAATAAAAGTTACAATATACATTTATTTGTATATTAGTGAGAAATGTAAAGCTAGATTTCATAGACTAACATAAATATATTAATTTATGCAAATATATCATATTAGAAAATAAATAAAAATTAATGCAAATATATATGAAGTATTTATTCATAGAAGCTACCAAATGCTATTAATTCACGTGGACATAGTCTCACATAACATAACTCAAAACTTTGAAACTTTGAAATCTGATTGGGTCCTACGGATTTTGCAATGCATTATCCAAAATCATTTCACTAAATTATAAAGCACAAAAAAAAAGGCACTAGTGTATGCGTTGTGATGGATGCTTTTTTTTTGGTTTCATTTAAAAAGAAAAAAAAAAACACTTTTGATATTCGTGTCAAAAAATTATAATCTCCTGACTTCTTGTGGGAGGGACCTCTTTCGTTTAATTTGTATGTTCCTTCCTCCTAATCATTATAAGTTTATAACTATATATATGTATAAAATGAAGATGAACGTCATTAAACCATGCACACGTTTCTAATTTATATACCCAACAATTAAGTTAGGACAAGAGTCGACCAATAGAGTTGCTACGATTTGCTTGTGTCGCCATGTTGCACTACGACGCGGGCCCGGAACCAACGGAAAATATATATATACAAATGAAATGATGAAAATATCTTCAAATATGACGCGATGAGAAACTTTCAGTCTAAAATAATTTATGAAAATGTGATGATATGAGCTGTTGATAAAAAAAAAAAAAAGTGATATATATGAGCTAATTCTAGTTAATTTTAATTTTCTTGGACACCAAACTTTCATTTCTCCGAGCTAGCAATATAAAAAATGTATAAATATACTCCAAATTTGATTAGAGATATTATAAAATCTATTTCGGATTTGTGTTGGAATGTTTATGTCAATGAAGAGACTGCCATATTCTGCTTATGCGATCAAACGAGTGGTAGTATTTTGACTTTGCAATCCATAATCGAAATATAAATGCAGATCTTATACGTCCAGGTTTTTGCGATTACAATAACATTTTAGTGGATTTACAAAGGACAAATAAATAATATTTTGAACTAATATAAGTCATGTTTTGAACCAAAATATATATAGTCTTGGCTTCAGAAATGTGCAGATCTTAATTTTGTCCGGACTAATTAACTAGTCCTCCGAACCTTTAAACAATTAGAATGTGAATGAATAGAATATTGGTTGTTTAGTTGTTAGTTGTTAGTTGTTACTACTTTGTGAAAATTATATATTCCATGATGTTTCCCTTATTAAAGCCATGAACTATAATTCATTTGGAAAAAAAAAAAATTAATTTGTATAATAGTTTTATTAACCGGTCAAAGAGAGCGACAACTTAATTAAAGAATCAAAAGGCATCCCACCATTGCTTAAAGAAGACTCCATTAAAATTACATATTTATTTCGTTGTTTTTATCTGAAAGGAAACAATATTAGAAGGGCAAATAGGTTACACACCAATCCTTTTGCACTTCTTAGCCACCAAGAAAACAACCACTTCTACTTTTCGTGATTAATTCGTTTAATTTCTTCTCTATATTTACATATTGTTGCATTGCATCATCTCGCTTTATATGTATTTTTTAAATATATTAAGGTCTGACCTAATTTCTGAAACGTACCAAATAAAGGATTGCGTCATGAATCATATAAGGCCAAGTTGATTAGGGCAAATGGATTAGATCGTTTTAAAAGGGTGGGAACTGGACATGGCATGAAACTTTATTTGTGGCTTTTCTGTTTATATATCCTAACGTGGGTGTAAAATTTGGAGTAGCTTATTTATATGAGAGACACACAATATGTATAGCTAACTTTCAAAACAAAGTGAACACGGCCGGTTTTGTTTGGTTTTAATTCCAGTATATATTTATATACACAGCATTATTATCATTATTATATATATATATAGCATTATTAAACAATTTGTAAATTGTTTTTGAGAAAAATCGACGGCTTGTAATAGATAAATGTTTTTCTTGTATGCAAGTCTAAACATTAAAAAAAAAAAAACGCAAATGGATAGACGCAGATCCCATGCAAACTACTTTGCAGAAAAAGAAAACGTGAAAAGGATCGCACGTATACATCAAATTTCAAACCCCACTCAAATTAAATTAAAAACTAATGATATTGGTTTCTGCCGGGTTAAAGCCTATAAATTAGATTACACAAACTTAAAATGTATAAAAAACGAGTAGTCATCAAAAAGAAACATACATATCAAAGATTTAGGGGTTTTCAAAGTGGACCTTAATGTTTGCAAAACATAGAAAACAATTAAGGCAAACGATGCAGGTTTTTCTTTACCAAAAAAAAAGGATGCAGGTTTTTTATGGTAAGTAAAACCATGCAATTTGGCATTTACAACCATGTAGTATGTACTTAGGTAATAAATCAAGTTAATCTTTTCATTACCTGCTGGATGCATGTGCTAATCTAATAAAAGATGAATAAGAAAGCATAGTATATATTTTTAGACCGGGTCTAACATTATTCTTTCCTAAATAAAGTTGGAAAAAAGTGGTCGTGGATTTTATTTTATTTTAAAAAGAAGCAATAATCTTTATGGAAAAGATGTGGTTCTACATATTTTTACATTACGTATGAGGTACAAATTAATAACTAAAATTTTGGCAAAATTAACGAGTTTGAAAAACCAAAAGCTTCCTTTTTTTCTTTCTTGTGGGGCTAAGAGAAAGAGGCGGAGACTCGGAGAGCTTTTTAGCATATATATGACGTCGTCATTGTACGGACACAATTTAGTCACTTCTCTCCTTTGTTTTTTTTTTGGGCATCATAGATAATCCCTTGTCTATTTCATATTCTTCTATATTCGTATCATATATATATAATTACATCATATTGTATAAGTTTGATTACCTAAGAACGCCAAACTTTCACAATCTCGTTAGATATATGACAAACCGTGATGAAAATGAAGGCTTCAGATTCTAGAAAAAATGTGGTAAGAAATAAGAAAATAAAAAAACATATTAATGAAGTGGATCGGTATCTTTTCTAACGTCCAATAAGATACACTTTCTAAGTCTTAGAGATATGATTCATAATTGAATTTGAAAAGAAAAAAACGTGGAAACAAATAACAAGAGAAGACAGAGGGGAAGTGATATGTGTTCCCATGATGAAGGCATCTTCGTGGTACAATCGTCCCTTACCCAAATCTCAGTCTGCCACTTCATTCGGACAAATCGTGCAATCTCTCACACCTAACCAAATTTAACTAACTGTTTAACTCTTCTCTAATTTTCCTTTACCTAAATTCAGTTTAATTGACATAAAAGTAAAACAATATAACTTAACTAGCTTAAGTCATATTTAGATAACGACTAATTGAATACTATAACATCAGAATTTTTAACTGGTAAGCCCAAACTCAAATATTTATGTACGTAGCAAATTAACATAGCGAGTGAATAATTAAAAAAATAAACATTGTTATTAATAGATAACAAAATGCGGGAGAAAAAGGGTGAGAAACTGTGATTACAGAGAAACCAGAAAAAAAAAAAGGAAAGATTCTTTTCTTAGGAAGTGGCAACACAGAAAGATTCCCAATTTAGAAATCCTCTGTTTTCTCGATCTCCTTCAATACATCTTCTTGATCTTTGAACTTTCTCAACACTCTTTACTTCAATCTCTTCTTCATCGTCTTCTTCAACTTCTTCTTCTTCCTCGTATTCTGGAATCTCTTCTTCATTATTTGTCATGGTCTCGGTTGTTTCTTCTTCTTCTTCTTCTTTCGTCTCTGTCTCTATTTGGTCATCAGAATCAATCAATATTGCAAGTCTTACACAGCCATTGCTTCGGTCCTGAATGCACCTATTACGCGGAAGAGGTTTCGCGGCCGTCATTACCAATCTTCCATTTTCACGGTGGGACTTGACTTCAATGCAATCAAAACCGCTCATACTTGTCAAAGGTGGTGGAAGTGAAGCCATCATACTTCTCCTCTTATCTTGTCGTGATGATCTTGATGTCGCCGAAGTAGTTTTAGTTTCCATTGTTTGTAATTCGGATGAAACCGAGAACAAATATTCATCCTCATGAATGATATCGGAGCCCGTCTCGCTCCCAAGGCTCTCAGTGCACAACGCTAAGCTCTCATCGCTGAGAGTTCTACGCGAAGATGGAGATTGAAATACTGATAATGTCTTCTTCTCTTCATCATCAGAGCTCGAGTTTGAAAGGGACTCGAGGAAGCTCCAACTTGCCGAGTTAGATTCCGGCTTGGGACTTGATGAGGACAAGGAGGCTGCATTAGTGGTAGTAGTGTTGTCTTGTGGAGTAACGGAAGAATCTTGAAAATGGGATTTGAGAGGTGTGGATAAGTGAAGATTATTAGGAGAAGAGAGTCTGAGTCTTAGAGCCCTCGGCTCAAAGTGCTGAGACTCAAAGTAAGATTGATATACAACAGTTGCCATGTGGTTTAAATTAAGATGAAAATTTCTTGTAAGAGATTTTGTTGTTGAGTGGAAACAAGGAAGCAGAGAGAGACAAGTAGGAGAGAAGATGAGAGAGGCTTTGGAAGTGAATTTGAGGGATAAGGAGAGGGAGAGGGTGTCAATTTGTAGTGCCAAAAAGTTACCTTTTTTACAAAAATAATTAAAGAGAAAAAATGAGAAAGAATTGTTTAGTATAGTGTATAGAGAGAGAGAGATGGTGGATAAAGAGCTTTTTTCCACACTACAACTTGAATAAAATGAAAATTATTTATGTATGCCACATAATGTATATGGGAATAAATATATATATTTATTAAAAGGTGAAGGAATAGAATAGGGTCACTGTACAGTTCCATAGTGTAAATATGCATTTACAAATATCGTATTTTCTTTTCTTCTTTCTTTGTAGTAAAAAGTGACAAGCAACTAATGTAGTATTGAAAGAGAGCTTGGGCAATCATAGTTTTGCACTTAAATAGCAAAAAGAAAGAAAAAAGAAAGAAAAAAAAAGATGTGATCGAGTCAGAGTCGAGGAAAGGTCGAGCCTCGTGCATGTGATGTGGCCAGAAAGAACCCACAAAAAGAAGGAAGGGAAAGTCCTATGAATGCAGTAAAATCATATCATCTTCTTGTTTGAGAGCACATGTATTTTTGGACCCAAATAAACAATATTTAATCTTGGTCATGTCAAATTGAAAATCCGAATAAAAATTAACCAAAAACTACATAAATTTTAAATTGTTCAGAATATAGATTTATATACAAAGACACAAAAATCAAACAATTTTATTTATAATGTAACTCATTTTAAATTAATGTATATATATAAAAATATTAATGTTAATAACAAAAATTGATTAACTATAGCTAAAACCTTATTTAATCGAATTAGACTAAATTTTGTTTCATTTATGTTGCTTTATGTCATAAACTATAACCGAATGAACCCTAGGTTAAAGTCTTAAAGATACGTCGGAAGTTATGTTAAAAACAAAATGTTGAGTGGAGTAGGGTGTTTTTGATCTTTGTTAGCTAGTATATGAGTAAGTAATTTATAAGCTTTTGTTATATTCCTTTTTGTCTATTTTCACCAAAATTTAAAAGAACCCGACAATGAACTGATGAACAACACATCTCGTTTCACCATGATTGATAACGAGAATGACTCTTTATTAAACAAAAAGATTCGTGTGCCGGCTGATTCTTAAACCCAATTTACCAACATGATAACAACAGCCCAACAATTTTGAAATCTCTTCCATTAACCCCAAAAGCATAAGATTATGGGCATCAATCTAGGCGTTAACATCTAGATAGGAATGTTTCGTGAACTGAAAATATGCATGCATCATCCACGGAAATAAAAGTACTATTAAAAAAAAAACAAAGTGTGTCAAAAACACGCTTACCCAACAACACTGTATTTGAATGCAAAGAACAAACCCCATTTTCCGCCCACTTGTTATGACCTAAAATGATATAAAATGTCCCGAAAATTGCATTACTATATTAGAAAGAAATAAAGGAATCAAAAACATAAGTGGATTACTTAACGGGTTAAGAGGAAGATTGTTTCAGCTTCACTAGATCTATATTTTTGTACTACAACGCTAATTTCATGTTCTCTGCACTACAACAAATATCTACATTGATAGCACTAGAGAAACGCTATAAT
>NC_025685.1:2150398-2151957 GCF_000633955.1 Camelina sativa | reverse complement strand
TGTGTGTTGTATAATGATCACTTTAACTAGCAGACCAAAACTTTCCTGAGTTGTATAGCAGACATGAATTCACAAGTAGACCTATAAATTATAGTTTCTCACAATATTTGATGAGACCATGCATAGGGGGTTTGGTACGAAGAATACCTTTGATGTGTATTATATATGACAAGTAGATCTCAGTTTTTTCCATTTCCTATTAAGTTCTTTTCCAAAATTAGTACGCAGCATCTAGTACTAGCTAGCCACATTTACATTATGTTCCTAGTGGATGAATATAATGATGACCAAGCAAATACTCAGTGCACTAACATATATGAATCAGAATTTGGGTATTCGCATTACCAAGCAGATGCGAAGATGATTTGAAACAACATAAATGTTAATATACATTAACGTCTTCTTGTTATCTCACCCCAAATCTTCCATCCAAGCATCTTTAATCACATAACTTTTTTTTGGGCAAAACTTTAATCACATAACTTTTTTTTGGGCAAAACTTTAATCACATAACTAAACTAGTAAACTTTCATTCTTATCAAACTTTTTTCGTGATAGAAATATTATAAATCCCAAATTTAAAAATATGATACCTAACTAATATGCAGTGAACTTCATTTATTATTAGTTAGTTTTGATGTAATTCCATATATTCATTATTGATCATCTTTGACGTTCGTCTAGTATCAAAATCCACTAAAATTATGAGCTTAAAGATTCATCATACAAAATGGGTATCATGGAGAGAAGAAAATCATAATTGTGTTGACAACACAAGTTACATATCTACAAAAGTTTTTTCGTAATGTGACATAATCAATTTCACATTCAAATATGGAAACATGACAGCGGTTGTTGGTACATATTTACAGTTTTTGGATGAGATAATTAGTTTGTATTTTTATTTTTTTTAGAAAAGTCGAAAATAGAATTTGCACTATTATTATTTATTTTATTTGTGGGTTAAAATTCCACATTATATTATCACCCTACAACAATGTAGACAATTCCTCATTTTGTTTTTCCAATCTCTCCTTCGCCATGAATGAATCAAGAAGGAGATGATTTATCATATATAGTTGACACACACTATTGGAACGATTATATAAAAATGAAATAAAAATAGAGGATCCTATAACGTAAGCATGAGAGAGTAGAAAGTTATGACATAATTTAATCAAGAAAAGGTCGAAAAAGGAGCTGACCTGCAGACGTAATCTGTCGACAAATATCAATCTATACATACCGAGTCTTTGATCACCACATGTGGTCCTAAATTTCGAACCAACGCATAGAGAGATGAATTAGAAAGTAGCATAGCAACCTTTGGCCGCTCCAAACGATCGTGCTTTGCCTTTTGATATTGTGTCCTATTACTAAAAGATGTTTTTATTATTTTAATAAGTTTTACAATTATTAAGCGAATACCGACAGACGACACAAGCAAATTAAAAGTATGATAATTTTATATACGAAAATAATTTGACTTTGTTGTGTCACTCGAGCCCATGATGCACACACACACACACACACAAAAAAAAAAAAAAAAAAAAAAAAAA
>NC_025685.1:2125977-2149764 GCF_000633955.1 Camelina sativa | reverse complement strand
GCTTTCCAAAGATCCAATTTCATTCGGATTCTGCGATTCTGGATTTCGTCCAATTTCTTGTTTAGTTATATTCGAAAAGAATTTTTCCAAAAAGAAAAATGTAATGGAAACACATATAATCCTCCGAAAATTAACTTAATGCTATATCGAATCTGAAACACATGATTCTAAACCAAAGTGTACATCTCATGGCTCAAAATGGTTTGCATAAGCAAAAAAACAATCTTTTTGACTATGTAAGTTAGTGGAGTCTTTATGAGCCACTCCTTAAACTTTTAAATTCTGACCATGCATGAATTAAATTTAAAAATCGAGCTTATAAATATATAAGCAATGCTTACACATGTTAAGGAACCATAGGTCACAAAATTAGTAGACAAAGAATAAAAAAAAAAAGAATTTTATGTATTGGCCACATAGAGTTATATTGTTTGTCTCCTTTGCTTTTGTTTGACGCATGACATCCACATGAAAATATCATTCTCATCCATAACTATTGTCTCACTCACATACCATCCAAGTAAACTATAACTTATACAAAAGTAGATGTCAATTTATAACAAAATAAGTGTAATTTGGATAAGAATAGTGATTCAAACGAACAAAACACAGTCATGGATTATGGATACTTATCAATCTATTCCATTACTACTAGCACAAGGATCCTTCGAACCATCCATTGTAAAGGTAATATTGGCTAGCCAACATAGTAGCAAAAAGTTGACAAAACAAAACAAAACAAACAGAACTAGTTGCTACACACAAAATTCATTAGTTAGTAACAGTATGCATGCAATGTAATTCACAACTGAAAAAGAAACGGGACAAAGAATCTTTAGGAAACAACATCTCTCAAGAACAAACAATCAAATTACGATTTTTGAAACCACAGGGGTTTTTAATAAATTCGAATGGACATAACTCATCATCTATTGTCGGTGTATTACTGTCTTTTCTCGGAATCGCAACACACAAACAAACGAAAAACACTCTCCTCATTGCACGTGCGTCACCACGTGCTTCTTTATGAATCTGTTAAAATGTTATTAACCAAAAGACTCATATGCAAGCCCAATAAGCACCCATTGGTGTTGACGACCGATTGGGTCCTAAATAACAAAAAGCCCATTAAGAAGCAGGGGGGTAAATATGTAAATAAACCCGAAAGAAGGAATGGGGAGGGATGTGTTTGGAGGTGAGTGAATCGTAAACCAGATTTTGCAAAATTTTATCTCTCCGTCTCATCTTTGTCTCGGTCTCTCTCTCTCTCTCGAGTCTCGAGTGTTGTGTGAGAGAGATTTTTGAGAGACACAACTGATTTTAGATTTACAACCAAAAAAAAACAAAAAAAAAAAAAAAATCAAAATTTTGCGATAGTTGAAATCGAAAAGGGTGGAGGGATACAAGTTCCCGCCATGGTGGCTCAGCAGCTCCAAGAGAGATGCGTAGTAGAAGAAGATCCAGTTGAGACCACCAAGTCTTTGATCTGTGCTCTCAATTACATCTCTCGTGACCTTCCTTTGCCTCCTCACCTCTTCGCCTCTGTTTCTTCAATCTACCATGGCCCTTCCTCCTCCTCCTCATCCGATTTCTCTCCGCCGCTGCCTACTTCTCCACCTGTAAAGCCCCCTTTCTTTATCTCTTCTATAGCCTCGCTTTTGATTTTGTGGCTTTTCTTTTTGGGGGGTTTGATTTTGTGGTCTTGTGATTTGTTTCTGTAGCTTAGATTTGAGTTTGTTTGATTCAAAGTTTTCTCCTTTTCGAGTTTTGCTAGTGGAAATTAGATTATCTTCAGAGTGGCTTGTTTGTCCATTTACATTTTCTAAAGGCTTTTGCTTTACTTTTGTGCTTTGGTCTTTGTTTTTTGTTTTTTGTTTTGCAGGGGAACAATAATTTGACTCCCTATGGAGGTGATTTGATGGGGGAGTTTGAGGATGCTCTTTTGAAGCAGAGACCAAACAACTCTGAAGCAGACTCTCGATTGAGAGATTTGTTGGATACTCGGAATAAGAGTCATATCCAACGCCGCTTATCCGAACTTGAAGGTTATAATCGTCTTTATCAATTCTCCTAACTTATATATATATACTTCAAAGCAGATTCTCAAGTTGTGATTTTGTTATGCTTGGCATGGCAACGTTGTTTTGTTTGTAACTGGATAACTATTCTTCAAGGGGAATGCTTACTCTTTGTGTGTGTTTTTTTAAAAATCAGAATTACCTTCCACTAGAGGTGAAGACTTGCAGGCAAAGTGCTTACTTGAGCTTTATGGGCTTAAGGTATCGTCGTCGCTAGATGTTCTTTCAGTGATTTTTTGTTGTTTATGTGACATTGGTTGTATTGTGATATCTTTGACATTTGACACTTTACCTTGGTGAGTCGCAGCTACGAGAATTGCAAACCAAAGTTCGAACCAAGGTGAGCTCGGAATTCTGGCTACGTCTGAACTGTGCAGATGTCAGTAGCCAACTATTTGACTGGGGCATGATGCGGTTGCCTCGTCCTTTTTATGGTGTTGGAGATCCTTTTGCTATGGAAGCTGATGATCAGTTCAGAAAGAAGCGTGATGCTGAGGTCCGTTACATTTTCTTCAGCTACCTATTCTTCTACTTAAACCTTTCTTTTTTTTCTTTCTGCTCCCGGTTTTGATTTTCTTACCTTATGATTAAGATGTCTTCCTATGGGGTAGCATATATGATTGGCATAAGGCCACTTTCAAACTATGTCTCATATATCTTAGCAGTACAACTAGGCATAGGCAAAAATATATCACTAGATTCAAAATTATTGGAACTCATTTAGATGGATTTTAATGGAAGTGACATGAAATCTCTACTCAATGATCGAACTGTGACTCATTTAGATACATTATTCACAGTTTTCAAACTTCTTGATTTGCAACACTGATATGTTGTGTCTTTGATCAGAGGTTATTACGTTTAGAAGAAGAGGAGAAGAATCTGATTGAAACCGCCAAGAGAAAGTTCTTTGCAGAAGTACTTAATGCAGTTCGTGAATTCCAATTGCAAATTCAGGCAACTCAAAAACGCCGTAGGCAAAGGAATGATGGTGTGCAGGTATGATATAGTTTACGTGATTATTGTGACGGTAGTTCAGTTATCCTTTATTACTATGAGTAGACAAACTTTTAAACTTATTTTTCTTTTAATTATTTAACCAGGCATGGCATGGGAGACAAAGACAACGAGCTACCCGTGCTGAAAAGTTGAGGCTCATGGCCCTTAAATCTGATGATCAAGAGGCGTACATGAAACTAGTAAAGGAGAGTAAAAATGAAAGACTAACTACTCTTCTAGAGGAGACTAACAAGCTCCTTGCTAATTTGGGAGCTGCTGTTCAACGTCAGAAAGATGCTAAACTTCCGGAAGGCATTGATCTACTGAAAGACTCAGAATCTGACTTGTCTGAACTTGATGCTCCAAGAAGTGAACCATTGCAGGATCTGCTTCCTGATCAGGATATTGATATAACTGAGTCTGACAATAACGATGACTCTAATGATTTACTAGAAGGACAGAGGCAGTATAACTCCGCTATCCACTCAATACAAGAGAAGGTAATGTTGATCCTTATAGTACATCTAGTAGCAGTACGGTTAATCCCATTCAGAGACCAGTGGATTTAAGTAGCAATATATAACAGGTGACGGAGCAACCCTCCCTTCTAGAAGGTGGGGAACTACGATCCTACCAAATAGAAGGGCTCCAATGGATGGTTTCTCTATTCAACAATAACCTGAATGGGATTTTAGCTGATGAGATGGGTTTGGGAAAAACGATTCAAACGATTTCTTTGATTGCATATCTTCTGGAGAATAAAGGTGTGCCTGGGCCTTATCTGATAGTCGCTCCAAAAGCTGTGCTACCAAACTGGGTAAACGAGTTTGCAACATGGGTACCAAGGTATATTGCAGAGAATCTTTCTTTTGGGGCTGGGGACTTGCACTGGTATGAATGTTATGTCTGAAAATCAGCCATTTTGTTCATTGACAGCATTGCAGCGTTTCTTTATGATGGGCGTTTAGAGGAAAGAAAAGCAATAAGGGAAAAAATTGCAGGAGAAGGAAAATTCAATGTATTGATAACCCATTATGATCTTATCATGAGAGATAAAGCATTTTTGAAGAAAATTGAGTGGTACTACATGATTGTTGATGAAGGACATCGGCTGAAGAACCATGAATCTGCTCTCGCAAAGACTCTGTTAACAGGGTACATCTCTATATTCATTTGTCTCAAGTGAATGATGTTAGCTGGTTTATAGCTACTTTGATTCTCCTCGAGGATGATGAGAAATTTTGAGTATATTATCTAATGAAACTTTATCCTTGGTACAGCTATCGTATAAAACGAAGACTTCTGTTAACTGGGACACCCATACAGAATAGCCTTCAAGAACTATGGTCATTGCTAAATTTTCTCCTTCCTCACATCTTTAACTCGGTTCAGAACTTCGAGGAATGGTTTAATGCTCCTTTTGCTGACCGTGCTAATGTCAGTCTTACTGATGAAGAGGAGCTCTTGATTATTCACCGTCTGCATCATGTGGGTTCTATAGCTATCTTTCCTTCAATCTCTTATCAATTTTTGCATGCAATGTTTTAATGATATATTCACTCTATCACTTTTCAGGTTATAAGGCCGTTTATACTGAGAAGGAAAAAGGACGAAGTAGAGAAATTCCTTCCTGGAAAGACACAGGTCATATTGAAGTGTGATATGTCGGCGTGGCAGAAAGTGTATTACAAACAAGTCACAGACATGGGCAGGGTTGGCCTTCAAACAGGTTTGGAGCCTAACTCACTTAAACCCTCTCCATTATTTAGCATTCATCTTTTGGGGTTAAGAAACTGAATCAGAAAGTGAAGCTGAATTTATGCAAACGTAATCATCATGTGCAGGATCTGGGAAATCAAAGAGTCTGCAAAATCTAACGATGCAACTAAGAAAGTGTTGTAACCATCCCTATCTTTTTGTTGGAGGAGACTACAATATGTGGAAAAAACCTGAGATTGTGAGAGCTTCAGGGAAATTTGAACTCCTTGATCGTCTCCTTCCAAAACTGCGCAAGGCTGGACATAGAATTCTTCTCTTCTCCCAAATGACCCGTCTTATTGATGTTCTTGAGATTTACTTGACACTTAATGATTATAAGTACCTTAGACTGGATGGTACCACAAAGACAGATCAAAGAGGACTTTTACTGAAGCAATTCAACGAGCCAGACTCTCCATACTTCATGTTTCTTTTGAGCACGCGTGCTGGAGGTCTAGGTTTGAACTTGCAAACTGCAGACACTGTTATTATTTTTGACAGTGATTGGAACCCACAAATGGACCAACAGGCTGAGGATCGAGCCCATCGCATAGGGCAAAAGAAAGAAGTCAGAGTGTTTGTTTTGGTTAGCGTTGGCTCTGTTGAGGAAGTAATATTGGAGCGTGCAAAACAAAAGATGGGCATTGATGCCAAAGTCATACAAGCTGGACTTTTTAACACAACTTCCACTGGTAAGTCTGCTCGAAAGTACAATGTGATGGCTCCTGCTTTGTGTATCGATATGGTAATCTCTTGATGTGGGTTTTTTTGATTATATCAACAGCACAAGACAGAAGAGAGATGCTTGAAGAGATCATGCGCAAAGGAACAAGCTCGCTCGGGACAGATGTCCCCAGTGAGAGAGAAATAAACCGGCTCGCGGCTCGTAGTGAGGATGAATTTTGGATGTTTGAGCGAATGGATGAAGAGAGGCGAAGGAAGGAGAACTACAGAGCCCGTCTGATGCAAGAGCAGGAAGTCCCTGAGTGGGCGTACACTACTCAGAGCAAAGATGACAAGCTGAACAGCTCAAAATTCCATTTTGGGAGTGTCACAGGTAAGCGAAAACGTAAAGAGATCGTTTATAGCGACACACTAAGCGAGTCACAGTGGCTGAAAGCCGTGGAGAGTGGTGAAGACCTGTCAAAACTCACTAGGAAACATAGGAGAGGTGAGAAGGCAAGCAACACAAAGACACCAACGAGTAAAAAGGCAATAGAATCTATCCCAGTAGTGAGTAATGGAACCAGCGAGGAGGAGAACGAAGAGGAAGACGAAGAAGAAATACCACAGGAGATGAGTGGAAAACAGAGAGTGGAGAAGTCTGAAGAAGAAGAAGGAGAAGAAGAAGAAGAAGAAGAAGAGGAAGAAGGTGAAGAAGAGAATGATGGAAAGGCAATATTCAAGTGGAATACTCAAAAAAAGAAAAGGTCAAGATACTCTTTTACGTGCTCTTCGTCTGACTCTAGAGCTCAAAGTTCTAATGGAAGTAGACGAAAGTGAAGAAGGTGAGGTGAGATCTGAGTTGAGTTTGGTCTCTTCTTCAGTCTTCTACGTGTCTGTGTGTTTGTAGAAGTATTTAGATGTTCTTCTTCCCAATGTAACTTATGTCAATCTAACATGTAATACATTTATTTTATTTGGTCTCGTGTTAAGTTTTGTATTTTCTCAAAGTATTACTAAGTTATGTTTCTTCTGTAGAACGAATATTTGAAATTGAAAACCCTTTTCATCAATGTTTATAATATTTTTCTCAGAAGAACTATGTGTACACTTGCTAAAATATGGTATTTGATGAAAGAGTTTGATTTTAAGAAGTAAGATAGCAGCAGCACAACTCTCTATTTGTACAATACAAACTAATAATAGATAAAATAACTCACAAATTCATCTTCAAAATCTTCAAGATCATTCCTCTCTCTTAAATCATCATCATCATCCACATAATTACCTTCGTTCTCTTCATAATCCTCATCGTCTTCTCCAAAAGAGTCATTCTGCATCTCATCCAAAGGTCCAAGTAACTTAGGGCAGTTCTTGAATATCTCTTTGACTTCCTCAATGCCTCTAACAGAGATCATATTCCCATCAATGTTCAACATCTTGAGACTTTCTTTCGTGACAACCGTATGAGCCAGATTCAGTGCTCCTCCTCTTGTCAGTTTATTGTAGCTCATATCAACATATTCTAACTCCAAGTCTTCCATACTCTCTACGATGTCAACACATCCCTCGTCTTCGAGATCATTCTGAGCCAAATTCAACTTTTTCAGATGTCGCTTTGCTGCCAAACAAGCGGCGATAGCTGGAGCCGCCTCATCAGTTATGTTATTACCGGCCAGTTCTATAACTTCAAAAGATGGAGCAGAACTCTTGAGAGCGTTTACTATAGCTATAGCACCTTCATTCTCTAGATTGGTATAACTTAGGTTAATAACAGTTAAGAAATTAAAGCTCGGAAATACTTTGCTCATAGAAACTCCAACTTTTATGTCATGATCCATTAGATAAAGTTGCTTCATAAATGTATTCGTTCCTCCTAGGTTAAGCTAGTGCCTACCATATTCACCACCCATGAGCTCCTTTTATTTTTAGTTTCGACCTAGTGTTATGTAAAAAAAAAATAACCTTAAATACATAGTTTATATTTTTAATAATAATAATAACAGAGGTGTAATTATAAGATTACTGAATATAATAAAATCCAACAATCTTCAAGACATGACAAAAAAAAAAATTGTATGTCTTTAATATTATCTATTGTTGGATGATAAGCCAATTTAAAGGTTAATGTATATCCAGTTTAGTAAATAATGCATCAAGAATACTAGATTATAGTATATTGAAATTTATAAATTTATGATAGAATTAATTCAGTTTGAGAGAACATATAGGAATTGATATAAAATCCATTTAAATTAGATTACATACAGAATTTTTTTTAATATAAATTTCATAAAATAGTATGATATTATTAAGTTTAATATATTACATATGTCGAGATCATATAATAAATCTAATATATACAATCCCTTTAACCTTTTCAAGCTTTATAATTTTTCCAACAATCATATCTAATAAGAAATGTGATGTTACAAAAATAAGAAATGTGATGTTAATTTCTCAAAAGAAGGCAAAACTAGTTATAGTCTTTCTTTACCAACAATCATATCTAATAAGAAATGTGATGTTACAAAAAAAAAAGTTATGAGAAATTTCAGAGAAAATCCCTAAATAAAACTCTAAATTCCAAAGCATCCTGGAATTCCAGAGAGATGAAAACACAATCAGCAATTAGAGGAAACGAGTGATGAAAACTAGTTTCCTTAACCAAAAAAAAACCCTTGTGCAGTGAACGAGAATGAGATTACTTACGCAACAATCAGATTAAGCTCCTACGCAAGAGTGAGTGACATAAGTAGGTTTTTGAGCCGTTATTTAAATACTAGATTATGTCCCACGCGTGGCGTAGATTTGAAATTAATATAACAAAATATAATTATATACTTTTAAAGAAGTATAGTAAATTATAAAATAAATTGATTATTTAATAGTTCATATTACATAAATATTCTTTTAAATACACATATCTCAAAACTTGTACAAAAATTATTAAAAAAAAATTCCCTCAATTGTGGTTTTATAGCTTTCTTGGTTCCTTTAATATTGTTTCCACTGTCCAACAAATGCAAGAAAACTTACCTATTATTTATTATATTATTAGATTCATTATGAAAAGAAATATTATTCGAGATGATTAATGAAGTCATATATAAAAATTATATGAAAATGATTCAATTATACCAATATAAGTAAGACCAAAACCTAACATATATATATATATATATATATATTTACAATTCACAATAATTTGGTTTTAATATATTTATATAAACATATTATATATATGTAAATTAACTATATACTGATAAATGATATATGATTAGCATAATATTAATAAGTGAATAGAAATTTAAAATTAGTTTCATGATAATTTCATGTGAATTATTTATCTTAAAATGAATAAAAAATAAAAGCAAAATACAAAATATGCGACATATCCTAAGGATGACAAGTAGAATTGAAAATAAAACTATACATTTTGACATTAATAATATTGGAATAATATATATGTAGTACTACTATCCAAAAAAAAATTAAGAACAATTTAGATGATAGAAAAGTTAAATATTTCATCATATTTTAAAACAAAAATATCACACATATATATATATATATATATCATATCTTACATGTATATATATCATACACACATATTGAACTTCTTATAAACATAATAGCATATGCTAAACACATGTTAAAATCGTTTTTAAAAATAAAGTATATAATAATTACAAAAATGCAAAAATGCAATAATTAAATATTAATATCTTTTATTTTTATTCTATTTTTAATTGTCATTAATCATTCATTAGAATGCTATAAAAACTATGTAGGTTAAAAAAATAACATAAACATAAATAAATAATTGCAATTAATTGAAATTTAGTATCTTCAAATATGGATATGATTATAAATATGAGAGTTACACAATATTTGATAGAATATGTAAGTTAATACAATATGTGAAAAATTCATAAAAATAAATTTTCATAATCTTCATGACAAAACAAACCGGCCCAGTTATATTTAAGTAATCGGGGTTTTACAGTCCTCTACTTCCTTAATTTAGTTCTCATCTTCTTCTTCATGAAAGCTATAGCTATCGGTACTCTGAGTCTATCACCTTCCTATCCTATACACCACCTCCGGGCTCTCTTATTTTATTATAGAGGAAGTGTCAAGATAAGAAAATGTAAATATGTCTTGAGGTATAGGAAAGAGAACTTTTGAGAAAATGTAAATATGTCTTTGACTTTATTCTCTCTCACCTAAAATGACCAGACTGATAATCTGCTGCATACTTACTACTAAACATAATAATATAATAAAGTCTTAACTGTACAGGAACAAACACACCGATAAACATCTCATTTATTTATTAATTTAGCGAGAGCCAACGCTTCAATGTATTGTTATTAACTATTGTAATAAATCAAGCTCCCGCTGCTACCTCTTCAACCCACCCATAGCTTCAAACATTCATCTCTCCCACCGGAAACTACTCTCTCGCCATCAGGACTCCAATCCACTGCAAAAACCTATCCACACATGGAAAAAAACAAAAATTAAAGTGATTGGCATTTTCAAGCAGGCCGGAAACATTAGTAATTGAAGCTTTCAAAGTGTTAGTTTAATAATACCTCGCCCGAATGACCAGGAAGATATTGCATTAACTTTCTCTCCAAAATATCCCAAACCTGTTAGAAGCTGAGGAGTGAGTACTACCTTCATATATTTTGTTGTGTATGAGGTTTAGGACAAAAAAACAAAATTACCCTAAGGGTAGAGTCACCGCTACCACTTAAAAGCATCCTACTGTCCGGGGACCAACTGCGGTTACAAAGCTAATTTAATTAATAATTAGTGGAAACATGAAAAGGGGAACCAATGTTCTCGAGAAATCTACCCAACCTGATCTGAAAAACCCGACCAAAATGGCCTGTCAAATTTGCAAAATACTCGCCCGTGACACCATCCCATATCTTGACAGATTTATCAAAAGACGCACTTGCAATCCACTGGCCATTAGGTGAGAAACACACATGCTTTACTAAATTATGATGACCGTTCAGCATATGCGTTTTAGGTTGGTCGCTAAAAGACTGTTTCCAAAGAATCATTCTCCTGTCATCAGAAACTGAGACTAATTTTTCACCGGACTTTCCTTTTGCTTGTTCGTATCTTTTAAGCGCAGCCTATATAAGCAAGCAAACGATATAGGAAACAAGGTTGATGGACAAAAAAAAAAAAGTCAAGGAATGAGGGATAGCTATCCCTCAATACCTGTCTAACTTCTTCAGGTGAAGAATATTGTCTTCCAGTGTGGTCAAAGGCTCCTGTCCGGAGAACGTAGTCTGTGCTCAATGCAAGGGAATTAACCGAATGTGCATGCCCCTGAAGTAACAACAGAATATGCAGGTTCAAAATTAGGCTGCTAAAAAGATATACAAGGAGAACCTCTTCACAAAGGACAGGTGAATGCTGAACATGGGGAAACGCATAAGCCATCCAGGTCCTGGCTATTTCTACCGTAACACAGTTGGGCACCAGGATGGAAACAGCCAGAAATAAACACAAGAGAATATGCAGGTTCAAAATGAGCGTTTTACCTCCAATTTTGCTGCAAAACATAGAGTCCCATCCGGAGTAACGTGAAACATCTTTACTGTACAATCTTGACAACTGCCAAACACAGAACAAACATTTTTGAATAGCAAGAAACAGGTGATCGAGAGGAACTAGCTAGTTGGCATTGATACAAGTAGTAGGGACATGATCTACAACATAAAAAGAGGATGATCAAAGCATTACAAGTCTACAAGAAACTTAGAAACATACCCTGTATATATAATTCCCCTCCCCCCCATCTGACACAAGTCACACCACTGAGACAAGTTAGGGATTTCTTAAGTGTAATGTCCCATATCCTTGCATCCACATCTTCGCAACAAGTTACAAACCGACGGCATGGGTAGTTAAGGTGAACTGGTTCCCACGAGATACTAGTAATCGGATACTTGTGACCCTGGGAGAAGTGAAGTGTTTATCGATCAGTATCACTCACAAGGAGGTTGCACAGCGTAACCAAAAAAAGAAAAGGACAAAATCAAAACGACGTTACTATAAGGGGGCTGCCATTTAGCTGTCCAGTTTCCGGTATCCAACAACAGACTTTACCATCTATACCACCACTAACAAGGTGCTTACAATCCGGAGACCATGCGACGGCTACAACACATTTCAAGTGCCCTGAGAATTAATAAACGCATATCAGAAACAGGGTGAGGGTTATTAGAAGAGGAGAGAGACAAAAAACCTTAGAGATAAAAAGAGATTTGTACCTATGCATCTAAACAATGGAGTTTGAGTGTTGAGATTCCACAGCCGGACACTCCTATCAACTGATCCACTAGCTAACTGCGTACCGTCCGGACTAAATGAAACACACAGAACAGAGCCCTCATGACCTAATAAATATTTTTTAAAACAAACCAGTCAGCTAATTTATGAAACTACCACTAGTCAGTCANCGACATCCAGGTCCAGGCTATTTCTACCGTAACACAGTTGGGCACCAGGATGGAAACAGCCAGAAATAAACACAAGAGAATATGCAGGTTCAAAATGAGCGTTTCACCTCCAATTTTGCTGCCAAACATAGAGTCCCATCCGGAGTAACTTGCCACATCTTTACTGTACAATCTTGACAACTGCCAAACACAGAACAGACATTTTTGAATAGCAAGAAACAGGTGATCGAGAGGAATTAGCTAGTTGGCATTGATACANTACCACCACTAACAAGGTGCTTACAATCCGGAGACCATGCGACGGCTACAACACATTTCAAGTGCCCTGAGAATTAATAAACGCATATCAGAAACAGGGTGAGGGTTATTAGAAGAGGAGAGAGACAAAAAACCTTAGAGATAAAAAGAGATTTGTACCTATGCATCTAAACAATGGAGTTTGAGTGTTGAGATTCCACAGCCGGACACTCCTATCAACTGATCCACTAGCTAACTGCGTACCGTCCGGACTAAATGAAACACACAGAACAGAGCCCTCATGACCTAATAAATATTTTTTAAAACAAACCAGTCAGCTAATTTATGAAACTACCACTAGTCAGTCAGGTAGTTGAAACGGCAGAGAGGAAGGAACATTTTGACATACCAGCAATGGTAGCAGAAACATGGTTAACAGGGCGAGTTCGGGGTCGATACGCTATCGTCAAAATATTCTCCACGGACACTGAATGCACACAATTTTCCAGAGCATCATCATCGATACTACTATATCACAGCGCGCAAAAAAACAAAAAACAAAAAAAACAAAAAAAAACAATAACCTTGCTCTATCTCCAAGTAAGTTCCGAGGGGTAAAACAAGTTCCTCATCTGCTACATAGAAAGAGTAGGGCAAGTTCTCCTCCTGAAAATTCCATGCAACCATAAACAGGGATTACTAAAAACTCAGAAAAATCACTCCTTTATCCTTCAAACCAAGGACAGGAAGATTCTTGCGTTGTTGAGAAATCTATTGGTTAGATGGGTAAGCTGCAAAGGCCCTGTTTGGAGAGGGACATTGATAGGGTCGCCTAAAGCAATTCCAGCAGGATCCACTAACCGACATATCCCCATCTCAGCCATGTCTTGTGGCTTCGGACTTAAAAGAACAAAAGCCAAAAAAAAAAAAAAAAAAAAAAAAAAAAAAAAAATATCTNACAGATCTGCGACATAGAAAGAGTAGGGCAAATTTTTAAAATTTACAATAATTCCTTGACTTCTAAATTTCCTTTTCTTAAAAAAAAAGGCAAAATAATAAAGTTCATGTTCCTAATATCGATAGAATTGGAAAGTTTGGATCGGTTTAGGATTAGGACTCTTATTCTCTATCCTATATATACATATATATATATATATTCTAATTGCTACCATACATGACCAACACAAGAATACACATAGAAAATCAGAGATCTCTAGGGTTAACCCTTTCGTTACACTGAGAGATTCTCTGCTGCCTGCGAGATATGGCGACTTTTGAAGATTCTTTCCTCGCCGACCTTGATGAGTTATCTGACAATGAACCCCAATTAGAAGAGAATGATGCTCAGAAGGAAGAAGAATACGAAATAGAAGAAGAGGAGGAGGACGAGACTACCTTTAGTTACGATGATCTTGATAGCGTTTTTAAGATACAGAAAACTCAAGAATTTTCTGATATTATGCAGAAAGTGGAAGAAACCCTAGATTTTGATTCTGCATACAAGGAACTCGTCGATTGCAATAACCTCTTAGTTAAGATGGACAAGGAATTTGCCATCCTTCACAGCTTTTTCCGTCACAATTACAGACTTAAGTTCCCAGAAGTACCGAACGCAATTAAGTATGCTCGTATTGTTAAAAGTTTCCACAAGACGGATACTGCTGCTGCTTCAGCTGCTATGTTTGAAAACGTTCAGGAGAAGACAATAGAGGCGTGTGATCGAGTTCTTGATCTTAACTCATCGAAGAAGAAAGTTGCTAAGTTTGTCGATATGAAGGCGAGGTTGATCGCACCGAATCTGTCTGTGCTTGTGGGAGGTAAAGTTGCAACTAAGCTCATGGTAAGTGCTGGAGGTTTATCTGCACTTGGTGAGATGCCTCCTACTTGTAATGTTCAACGCGTTGGTAACAAGAGGAAGAGGAGTTTTGTTGGGTCTATTAAGGGTTTTTTGATAGAGACAGATATTGTTAAAAACACGCCTCCTAGATATCAGGATGATGCTTGTGGCCTCTTGGCTGCAAAGTTGACTTTAGCAGCCAGAGTTGACTCTGATAGAGTTAACTCTAATAGAGAAAACTCATCGGGGGCACAAGGAAGAGCTATGAGAGATGAGGTTCTCGAGAAGCTTGACAAGTTACAAGGACGACCTAAGCAATTAGGTGCTGATTCTTCTGGTACTACGTTTTTTGAAAGAATGAGTAAAGAGCAGTCGAGTCCTCAGTCGCTAGAGCTAGGCGAAGATGATGAGACTCAAAGCAAGTACTTCTCGAAGTTTGGGACATTCTCCAAGATTAATAAGAGTAATTTGGCTGGAGACGAAGATTACATGTTTTGAAAACCGAACATTAATTCTCAGCCTCATCTAGAAGATGATCATCATGTAACCGTTTTTACTTTTGCAAGTCTAAGTTTATTTAAGTTTTTTTTTTGACAACAAGAAAAGTTTATTTTAGCTTGTGTAACATTTTTTCAATTATATGTTCTATATATACATTATTTTAAGGATTTTGATATTACATTTTTTTTCTTATATAATTTAACGAGTACCAGACCGGACCTGCACCCTAAAAAAATTTGAGGCGTGTTGGTTAACCTTGAATTTATACAAGGTTACTATTTTTTTTTTTTCCTCATACAAGGTTACTCTTTAATAAGGTTTGTCAGTTGTGTAAATTTAAAATTTGTTAAATGTTGTCTTCTTACTATTTTTGTTTAAGTACATATGGTATAGAAAAGTTTCCCAAAAAAAATTATATAATCATGATAAATTACTCATACAGTTTGGTTACTTCAGATTGGTACTAAATGTATTTGGGACTCCGATTATCATATTCTAAGTTAGCGTTTATGTTTAAAATAATCACTTTCTTAATTAGCATAACCATCATCCCTTGACTTCCATCTCTCTTCCTAACAACATCTTCTTCTTTCTCTTTTTTTGCCACAATCGTAACAACAACTAAAATTTTAATTTAGAACGATATTTTACTAAATTAATAAAATAAGGACCGTTATGGTCGGCCACAAAGCAAACGTGTATGAGAACAAAATGCAAAGAGATATACATACCATTGTCGTATAAATTACAAAGCACATGAAAATGAAATCTTGTGAGGCACGAACACGCTTTGCATCCTAAAGCTTTTTAATTTAATGCAATTTTTTTTTTTTTCCATTGAAACAACTACAAGCAGAGAAAAGTGAGGAAACGTAAACACTACTGAAATCAGATCAAGTTTCTAAAAGTTATTTCGTGAAAGTTAATAATTGTAGAGCAAATTACAAATGTAAATCAACGGACCGGATTAAACCGAGCCGGTCATGTTTTCAATTTTCAAAATAGACCGGCAACAGAAATAACGGCATAAAATAATAATTTCTTGTCGTCGTCTCGGAGAAGAAGAACAAAAATAAAAAATAATAAACAAATATGTTCGTCGTCGTCTTCATCAACCTTTCGTGCTCTGACCTGTTCCTCCAATTCTCTCATTCTTGAAAAATCTCTCTCTGGAGCTGGAGGGTCAACCCACCCCCCTCCTTCTTCCAAACCTAAACCTCTTTCTTTTCATGCTAACTGCTCTTCAACCACCACCACCACCGTCACCGTCTCCGCCGCCATGTCTCATCTCCGCCTCTTTCTCCTCCTCCTCCTCCTCCTCTCTCTTCTCTCTTCCTCCATCTCTCAGCCTTCTCCTCCTTCAGGTATCACCTCAATCTCTTCCTTCCATTGCGTTAATTCCTCATAATCTGTACCATTCGCTTACAAATTTCCCAAATTCAGCGATTCTGATCGATTGTGGCGCCTCCGAGTCATCCGTAATCGACGGCCGAAAATGGCAATCCGACGAAGCTTTCGTCACCAGCGGAATACCAAAGACCGTCCCCGACAAAGCCCTCGACCAAATTTTATTCACCGTCAGATCCTTCCCTCTTGAAACTCGCCGCAAGTTTTGTTACGTGGTGAGCGTTTCTCGTGGCTGGAAGTATATGATCAGGACGACTTATTTCTACGGTGGGGTTAACGGAAAAGGTACTTTGCCGCCGGTGTTTGATCAGATTGTTGACGGCACGTTCTGGGGTGTCGTTAATACCACAGCTGATTACGCCGATGGTCTCGCTTCTTATTACGAAGGGGTTTTTATGGCTCAGGGGAAATCTATGAGCGTCTGCGTTGCTTCCAATTCTTATACCACTTCTGATCCGTTCATCTCAGCTTTGGAGCTTGTCAGGCTTGATGGGACTCTTTACAATTCCACTGACTTTTCCACTGTTGGGATGAGTCTTGTTGCTAGGCATGCTTTTGGATACAGCGGACCTATCATCAGGTATATATAAAGTTCACTACTTTGATATCAAGTTTGATCATTTCCCCACATAGAATTGGTTCCTTGGTTGCTATGTTAACATTCTTCGTCTTATTCAGGTTTCCAGATGATGAGTTTGATAGGTTTTGGGAGCCTTATTCCCTGAATTCGACTGTACCAAACAATAGGAAACTCGAGGTTTCTGGTTTCTGGAACCTCCCGCCTTCAAGGATATTCAACACAGATCTAAGAGCTACCCAAGTTCAGCCTTTGGAGTTCACTTGGCCTCCAATGCCCTTAACAAAGGCTACTTATTATATTGCGTTATACTTTGCTCATGACTCTGACTCGTTGGGAGATGGATCAAGAGTCTTTGATGTTTCTGTCAATGGTATAACATATTATAAAGAGCTGTCTGTCACTCCAGCTGGTGCGGTTATCTTTGCAAGCAGGTGGCCTCTTGAAGGTCTCACAACGTTAACTTTAAGTCCCAGAAGTGGTTCAAACCTTGCCCCTCTTATTAATGGTGGTGAAATGTTTGAGTTGGTACCTCTTAGAGGCAAAACTCTTGTTCGAGATGGTAAGACTGATAACATCACTGAATTGATTGAATTCGTTTTTGTGGTGGTTGAAAAGTAGCTAACTGCTGATTAAATGCTGAATTTGGGCTTCTGCCTTTTGCAGTAACTGCTCTAAATGCAATTAAAAGGAGTTTCAAGAACGCACCAGCTGATTGGAATGGGGATCCTTGTTTGCCTAAAAATTACACGTGGTCTGGTGTTACCTGCTCTGAAGGCCCTCGAATTCGTATAGTCACCTTGTGAGTTGGAATTTTGCGGAATTGTGTCGCCCGTATTTTTTGATGCGTCAGTTTGAGATTACTGACACTTTTCTAATTCATTGTTTTTCCAGGAACTTAACTAATATGGGAATTTCAGGTTCCCTAGCACCTGCAGTTACCAAATTAACAGCATTGTCCTCTATGTAAGTACCTTGACTAGCGAACTATTAGTTCTATGCCTGAACGTCAAAAACATCTGCTGATATTTGTGTCTTATGAACAGTTGGATAGGAAAGAATTCTCTCTCGGGAAGTTTACCTGACTTCAGTTCACTCAAACGGCTGGAATCACTGTGAGAGGATAATTATTTTATTTCACTACATCTTATGCAGATTTGCACCTGTCAATAACGATAGGCTACAATTGAACAGAGACTCATAAGCTAATCTCATATTTTGGTATCTATGTACAAGGCATTTGGAAGACAATCGTTTCAGTGGAAATATTCCTCCATCTCTTGGTGGAGTGCCGCACTTGCGAGAGCTGTAAGTTTCCATTCTTCTGATTATTGATTTTAAATGTTTCTGTGGAATAAGCTGCAAATCGTCTGCTTTTCTGCTCAAGATTCTTGACTTGTATATGGAAAAGACATAATACCTTATATTCGTAATACAACAGTTAGCCCTTCTTTACTTTGGCATCAGCACTTTTGTCTTTTACCTTTGCTTTCTAAGATTCAAAGGGCATAATAAACTATAAACCCTGTATACTTTTTGCAGTATACCAGCATAAATGTAATCATGTCTCCTCTATAGACTCTTCCGAGATTCAGTTCTTGAGCCTATATGTTTTCTATACATCATTTCATTGTCGCCACGTTGCTGCCATGAGCATGAATTTTTGACTTAGCTATGTATGTTTTGTGGATATTTAGGTTCTTGCAAAACAACAACCTAACTGGCCAAATTCCAAGCAATCTTCTTCAGAAGCCTGGGCTAAACCTAAGGTAAGCTACAAAATTCCCAAAGTGGTTTTAACCATCCATATCTGAGTAATGTCTCGCATAGAACCGGCTAATGCAAATATTCTATGTTTCTTTACACTTCAGGACTTCTGGTAACCCCTTTTTGACTCAACAGCCACGTTGATTCGGCCTTTAAAGATGAAGACGACAATGATTTGAGTTTGCGTTATACATTTTGTAGAGCTTGTGTGTAAATTAGAAGCCTCACTCACGTGTACAATCTACTTAACATATATGTATCATTCTTTGAACACTTTGGGAGGGGGGATAAGAGAACATTGATTTGCATGGGTTGTAATATCATTCTATTGTGTAATGAAACATACGTTGTATTATGAATATTGTGATAAATTAATGGAGTTTTATGTGTTTTTCTTCTAATTACAAATCGGTTCTACTGAGGTCAGTGATATTTCTCACTAGATATTCTTTGGTCATAAAGGTATCCACCTGAATCTACTAAACTTTAAGATATTTCTTGAAAATAAAGATGCCAAACAAGATATATAATCAAAGGACAAAAGAAACGTGAAAATAATGAGAGCTGTGGTGTCTGCAAAAGTGGAGCCCGATTCCAAAATGGTGAAGCAGAATCAATTGGTGCAGAAAAAAGAAAGTAAAAATTTAGAAAACATCTGAATCTTGCATGTGCCCATCAGTCTTTCATCTTTCATTTTCTCATCATTAACTAACAAATAGACTACTCTGTTTTCTATTTCTCTGTCTCATCATTTTTGTTTTTTGACATTTACTCGTTTGTCTCGCATATTTCACATCTCAACATGCAAACAAATCTAAAATCACATCTTCATCTTTTCATGATTACTGAAATTTTTGATCCATAAATATGAAGATGAACTGTTCTTACTTGAATTTCTTGACACTTAACACTGTCGTCACACATTAGATCTCAAACCATAGAGCTTAATAGAACACAAAAATACATGCATTAGAGAGAGTTACTGACCAAATGAGAAACACTCAAGAATCCGAACAAATCAACCAATAATACTGTCAATCAAAGACACTCAAGATTCGATATTTTCTAAGTGCGTCTCTCTACTTTGTTTTTCTTAAGCGAAAGTGGGAACAGAGGAGGTAATGGAAGAGATGACTTAGAAGGAGTGCAAATAGGAACGTGAATCATCGGCCTGATCCTCATACTCGCTGATCTCGTTCTTTCCAACCCTTTCTTACCTCTCTTCCCTTCTTTCTCTCTCTCCACTCTCTTGGCCGCATCCTCAAGCGAGCTCGATGATGATGTAGAAGAGGACGGAGACAAAGACGACACCGTCCTCACCGTAACCGGCGAAGCAGACGGATTCCTCTGTTTCTTTAACCTCAAAAGCTCTTTCCAAAGAACCGTACACTTGGGAGGGCGAGGAGATGGATCTTCGTCTATAAACCAACTCACTCTGTTATTATTATTATTCATCTCCTGATCTTTCTTCATCACTTCCACTTTACGACTCTCTTCATCTTCGTTTGTCTTCAAGGTAATGTTTTTAAGCTTCTCTGAGTGCTTTACTTGCCAAAAGGGAAGCAACTTACCTTCGGAGAAGAGTTCATCGGCGGTAAGCATCTTCTGTGGACTCACATTTTCCGACAAGAACTCAAAGTCGGAGACTTTCACTGACCCTTTAGCGACATCTTTCTCTAGTTCCTTACACATCACGGGGCTGATGCAGATGAAATCTCCACCGTCGGATAAATCAGCTGAGAAGGATATACGAGGTCCAATCAACGGTGGTGATTCCGTCTCTGAAACCATATCTTCTCTATGCTTTCTTCTTCTGCTCTTGTGATGAAGAAGATCTGATAGACACGAGCAAGTGATTGATCTTTGCTTATAAGCTTTGGTGGAAGTAGCAAATCGTGGTATAGACGTGTGGCTGATTGATTCTTGTCTGGAAGTATTAAGAGAAGAGAGTTCTAGCTAGTGGTAGACTTTGTGAGAGTTATAGATGAAGGAGATAATAAATAAATAACAAGGGAGAGAGAGAGAGAGAGAGAGAGAGAGAGATGAGGTCTGGAAAAGGAGAAACAGAGTAAGTTGATTAATGTAATTAAGATTAATAAATTGAGGTTAAGAAGATATAGTACTAATGAGGAAGACGACCACATGGACACGTTGGGGGGAGACACAAGCAGACAAATTAGAGACATGTAATTAGAGTTGTAACTTTAAAAGCCTGTTGGAGATTTAAGAATATAAATGAGCCATGCAACTTATATTTATATAATCTTACATCAATCGAGGTTACTTCAAAAATATAAGATAGAAAACGCTTTTTTTTTGTTTTTCTAATAGAGAAGATGATGGATCACAGAGTCAATGGGGGGAGTTGGGAATTCACGAGAGAGAGTGCATGAAGGAAGGAGGGTAATGACCAGTTAACACATGTCGGCACATGTGTTAACCTTCCCGTCGTTGCATGTGATTAATTACAGTAATTAATAGCGTTTCTCTTGCTTAGAAAACAAATTTCAGCTGAAGATCCAAAATATCATCCTTCATGAAACTTTTACAAAATCGGTTCTCATGTTTAATTATCTACAGAATGCATGCATGATTTTTGTCTTGGTTTACGAGGATTGGACGATTTGCAAATTTTTTTTAATAATAGTTTAGCACACTTAATTCTTTTTTTTATTTTGTTGTTGTTGTAAAAGCTATCATTTAAATTTTTAAGTCACGATCGAGTCCAAAATAACATGCAGACAACTTTAAAATTATTTTTCTCGAGAGAGTATATATATTTCATAATATTTAAAAAAAAAACACTTATAGCAAACTATTGGGCATGGGACAAACAAACAGACAACAATAATAATCTCGAGAGAGTATATATATATTTCATACTGAATATATTGAAGTAATATGATCGTAATAAAATAAATAAATACAAGTAAAATACTTGGAAGCACGTTGAGCTGCGGGTTTCTTGGTGTTGGACCACTCTCGTTTTAGTTCTGATTTTTCTTCTCCTTCCTTTGTTTTTTTTTGTCAACGTCTCGGTTCAAGTTTTACTCTAACAAGTAAAAAATCGTTTATCAAATTTCAAATTAAATGCATATTTTTACTAGATCTGTTTGCATCTTTTATTTCTCATATTCTATAGTTTTTGGTTTTCAAAAACTCAATTTCATACCAATTCAAATTTTTCAATTTTGGGTTTCTTATAATTAAGGGAATCTAGTTTTTACTCATTCTACTTTATTTTTTCTCAAAAACCAAAATCCATTTTTTGGTTATTAGCTCCCCCATTGACTCTCTGATTCATCATCTTCTCTAATAGAAAATCCTAAAACTAAAAACCAAATATAAAAGGGACTTAATAATGAATTTAATAAAAAAAAAACTCTAAACAATGGCCAGATGATCAATTGTTAAACATTGAACTATTTTTTATATATATTAAACACTAAACGAAAAACTGTTACAAATTTAACCATGATAAGTTTATCCTCTTAATAATTACGTCATTTTTTCCAAAATACAAATAACTCATTTTTTTCTAGTTAATGTACTGATTAGAGTCCTTTGTTTTTTTTTGTTTTTTTTTTTGGTCAAAGATTAGAGTCCTTTGCTAAGAATTGGAAATTGATTCCTTTTTATTTGCTTAACATTTAATATTATTTAATACATTATGTAGTAGGCCCACTATCATAAAGCGCCGGCTCTGATCTTAGTAATGGAATATCGTTTACACTAAGAATCGGAGGAATCAATGGCACCTACAAATGCTGGGTGCTCGTGGTCGGATTTAAAAGTTTTTTTTTTTTTTTTTTTTTTTTTTAAAAAANATTGACTATACTTCATCGGATTTAAAAGTTTCTAACCTAGAAATTTAAGTACAATTCATCAGTTACAACTTACAATTAAGTAACATACACCAAAATGAAAAATGAAAAAAGAAAAACAATATATTTTTTCTACATTATTTAACAACTGTACGTTATGTAAAACGATATTTCATCACTGAGTAAAACGACATTATTTAAAACTGTACCATATGTAAAACGACATTATTTAAAAAAAAATTCTGGAAAGTGGAAACCAAGTCGCTAGAAATTGATACTAGTTGGAACATTTTTTGTTTACACCACAGATTGCTTAACCATATATTAACATTTCATTTCTGTAAATTTTTATTTTAAAATCTGTTGGATTTCATTCTCATATATATGGGATATGGACACAATAAAAGCAAAAGATCTTATAACAATACAACACGTCAATTAAAGTGTCAAACTTTAAGTGGCTGTTACATAGTATGTAAATTATTTTCATCCAAGGAATCAAATCCTCCTAATTAAGAGATATATAGTTTTGACATAACAATAATTACATTTGATCAAAACAACAATAATAGCAAAAAACCTCCCCCTAATTTACTGCCATAAAGTGAATACAGATTTGTACAGCTTTCAAATTCCTTCTTAAACTTAATTATCCATCTTTCGTTTTATGAATGAATCTATATGTAACAGAAAGATAAGTCTAATACAATTCTTACATATACACAAAACCTAGCTATCACGCCCTCATACAATAATAATATTACAATATGGTGTCGAAACGAAACATCTGCTACATAGTTTCCGGAATCATATTCATCCTCTTAGCCCTCTTCATGATCGGTTTGATCTTAGCGCAAACCGTGTTCAAGCCAAAACATCCGATATTACAAACCGTATCTTCAACCGTCGAAGGCGTATCCACAAATGTATCGCCACCAGATCAGGTCCAGGTAAACTTCACTCTCACACTCGAGATGTTGCTGACGAACCCGAACGTTGCCGATGTCGAGTACAAGACGGTGGAAAACTTGGTTTATTACAGGGATACGCTGGTGGGGAATCTGAGTCTTCCTTCAAGCACGCTACCAGCGAAAGGTTCAGTGATGTTGGCATGTCCTCTAGTTCTTCAGATCGATAAATTTGTGGCCAACTTGGGGGATATCGCGCAAGATATATTGCATGGGAAAATAGTGATGGAGACAAAGGCAAGAATGCCAGGAGAGATCACGTTGTTGGGAATCTTTAAAACACATATGGATTCAATATCGCATTGCAACCTCGTACTTGGGTTTCCTACAATGAAAGTGTTGGAACAAGTCTGTGATCTCAAAACTAAGCTGTAACTGTTACGTTTTTGTTCTGTTTTTCGTTTTTGTTCTATAGGGCATGTTTAATTATAGTTTTCCGTAATAATAAAAAAGATTGTATTATTCATTCAAGTACCTTTTTAAAAAAAATCCACCATTCGTAAGTTCTCTTTAGTGATAAAAAAATATGGTACTATTATTTTTTGTTTTTGTGTTACAAATTAATAATATATAAAATTTGGTGAGAAAGAAAGACACGAAATCAACGGATAGCAACATCATCATCTCAACACAAGAGAGTTAGAAAAGCGTGCCTTCTTTTTTTTTTTTTTTTTTTATTT
>NC_025685.1:2096191-2125123 GCF_000633955.1 Camelina sativa | reverse complement strand
TTTAATAATAATCGTCGGATCTTCGGATCATTGCCCTCTTCTCTCTCTCTCTCTCTCTGATTCCGTTGCGGAAACTATGGATTCTTCATCATCCGTCGCAGCGCGACGCCGTATCAACGCTATCCACTCTCATCTGGTCACGTCTTCTCGCTCTTCCCCCCTCCTCCGTTCCAATCCAACCTCCGGCGAATTCGGTCTTGGTCCGTATTCTCTCAATCTCTTCTGATTTACTTTAGTACTAGGCTAGCTAAGCTTCGCATCTCGTTTGCTGATTCCTATTTTTGCATCTCTGATCGCAATCAGATAACGGCTACAGTGTTGTTCTTCCTGAGAAATTGAATACTGGCAATTGGAATGTTTACAGGTTTCCCTCTTCTTCTCTGCTTCCTCCTCCTCTCCTTTCTCCATCTCTCTCTCTCTCTCAATTTCATTTGATTTTGAAAATTTTACTCAGATCTGTAAAGTCTCCGTTCAAGCTCGTTAGTAGATTCCCAGATCATCCTGACATCGCTACTCTCCATGACAATTTTGAGTATGGCAATCAGAATCCCCCTTCTTCTTCTTCTTCTTCTTCTTCTTCTTCTTCTTCTTCTTCTTCTTCTTCTTCTTCTTCTTCTTCTGAGTCATCTCTCTGATTGTTACTGTTCCTTTGTTACTCTATGTATGTAGGCATGCTGTTCATGATTTTCGTGATTACAAGTATTTAGGAACTCGTGTTCGTGTCGACGGAACTGTTGGAGAGTGAGCTGTTCTTCAACTTTACTCTAGAAAATTATGTATATGCTTCCACTCTTTACGTGACTCTTTTGTATTTTTATTTACTCTTCTCTAGCTATAAATGGATGACATACGGAGAAGCTGGTACTGCAAGAACTGCTCTTGGTTCTGGTTTAGTTCACCATGGTATCCCCATGGTAATTTGTTTGATTCTAGCTTTTTTTTTCCGATTGATCTTGAGTTTTGCAGCTTGACACTCAAGTGTCTCTTGTTTTTCTTCTATTAGGGATCATCTGTTGGAATTTACTTTATCAACCGCCCTGAGTGGCTCATCGTTGATCATGCTTGTTCTTCTTATTCTTATGTCTCTGTTCCTTTGTATGATACTCTTGGTAAGCTTCTGGTTACAGCTTATGATTTCAATTGCACATTTGTTACGGATGTTTATGATAATAATACTCTCTCTCTTTTTTCTTTTTTTTTTGAGTGAAGGTCCTGATGCTGTCAAATTTATTGTCAATCATGCAACTGTGCAAGCTATATTTTGTGTGGCAGAGACATTAAACTCTGTAATTTCTTCAATCTGCTGCTTTAATTTCCTTCTCTTTTTCTAAATTCTTAATTGGATGATAGTAAGAAAAGAACCTTTCTTACTCAAATGATGTGTATGTTGTTGATTGTTTTCCTTCAATTGCTCCTACTTTTGCTAAATGATCGTTTTTCTGACTTCTTTTTGCTTACTTTCCTGTTTTTGCTGGAGATTTCAGTTACTTAGCTGCTTGAGTGAGATGCCAAGTGTACGCCTGGTGGTGGTATGAAGACACCTCAACTTTTTTTTATTCATTACTATTTGAGTATTATGACTACAGTTTTCAAATTATTTTGTTTTCTTCTCTCTGTTCGGGTTACTTTTCCTGGACTAAGTAGGTTGTTGGAGGCTTGAATGAATCTTTACCCTCGCTTCCGGCATCAGCAGGAGTGAAAGTTGTATCATATTCGGTGTTACTGAATCAGGTACTTGTGTAATTTTGTAATTCAATAGCCGTCGTCTGAAGATAAATAGGACTAAGGACACTATCATTTAAGATTTTGCAAGTTCTTACCAGTGCTATTATGAGTCGTGTTCTGTTTATTACCAACCCGGTTTCATCAATATTTATAAAACACTGGGTACTAGTAGGTCATATATGTACAAGTGTACTTCCACATCAGTTTACTTTTACCAGGACTACTGTTATACCTTTCCCATATAACCATCATAGTTTTCTCTTTCAGATAATTCACCCTGTATCTTTTTCGCTGCTAGAAGCACAGTTGTGGTCCATGTTGGTTTCATTGTTTTCTGACCAAAAATATGTGTTTCAGGGTCGTAGTAACCCTCAGCGATTTTTTCCACCAAAACCCGATGATGTTGCAACTATATGCTATACAAGCGGAACAACTGGAACACCCAAGGTTTTGCTGACTTCAAATTTTATCTTCAAATTTAGGATAGTACTGTTCTTTATTTCATATTTACCCAGACTATAGCATCTAAATTACTGTTTATCTAATCCTGTATGTCTCATTCCTCCCTGACCTGCTCTTCTTCTGGATGAAATATGTTAAAGGGAGTCGTTTTAACTCATGCAAACTTGATTGCAAATGTTGCTGGCACCAGCTTTAGTGTGAAATTTTTCTCTTCAGATGTGTAAGTGATTTGCTTCTTTCTACCAATAGTTCAAGATTTTCAATGTTCTCCTTTGTATCTATTGCTACATATTCCTTAATTCTTAAGCGGTCTTGTTTCAGATAGACTATTAGTAACTAGTAACTGATTTTGTCATAATCTCCTCTACTCTCCAGTTACATTTCGTATCTTCCATTGGCACACATTTACGAACGAGCTAATCAGATCCTAACAGTGTACTTTGGTGTTGCTGTTGGATTCTACCAAGGGGTTAGAAACTGTTCTTTCTCATTGACCATGATAGACATATGCACCTGTGATCTGTTTTTTTCTTATACCGTGCCCCTTTTCTATTGATTTGATTGGACGAAACACTTGCAAAATTTTCTGCAGGACAATATGAAACTACTGGATGACTTGGCTGCTCTGAGACCAACTGTATTCAGCAGTGTCCCTCGATTATACAATAGAATTTATGCTGGGTAATATAATAGCTTTGGTTTGTTGATATGCGCTCTCTGCTGCTATTGAGAATTCACTGAACTAATGTAAAGTTGTTGTCCCCAGTATCATTAATGCAGTAAAAACCTCTGGTGGGCTGAAAGAAAGACTCTTCAATGCTGCCTATAATGCAAAGAAGCAGGCTCTCTTGAATGGTAGGTCCTGTCATACTTCGCTAAATTGAAACCAATATGTGAAATACTGTATCTAGGGCACTTTGATTACAGTTGAGTTCTAAGATATGATACAGTATTTCCTTCGAACAGTTTTAAGCTTGATTTCCTTTGTATGTGTACTGGCGGTGCAGGAAAGAGTGCTTCGCCCATATGGGACAGGTTGGTATTTAATAAGGTAAAGGACAGACTTGGAGGACGGGTTCGTTTTATGACGTCTGGTGCTTCACCTCTGTCTCCTGAAGTGATGGAATTTTTGAAAATGTAAGTTTATTACTTTTAAAATATTGTGTTCTGTCATATTATCCATTAGAATTTACCCTCAAGAATGAACACATTGTGTTCTTATAACTTCCGTTTGAATTTAGCTTGTGAATTTCTTTTATCTTTTGATTTAATCTTGTGGTGTGAATCTTCTTTAGATGCTTTGGAGGAAGGGTATCAGAGGGATATGGAATGACTGAAACATCTTGTGTCATAACTGGAATGGACGAGGGTGATAACCTCACTGGGCATGTTGGCTCTCCTAATCCAGCTTGTGGTGAGCTTTTTTACCGACTCTGCATAAGATAAACAGAGTAATTTGGAACTAAATATACAATTTAAATCGCTATTTGGATTTGATACGCCTTCCTTTTTCAGAAATAAAGCTTGTGGATGTCCCGGAAATGAACTATACATCAGTGGATCAGCCCCATCCACGCGGCGAAATATGTGTTAGGGGTCCTATCATTTTTACAGGCTATTACAAAGATGAAGTTCAAACGTATGAACACCTCTTGCATTGCAAATTCCTCTTTCACTAATTAAAATGTACCAAGAACTAATTCTTTCAGTAAAATATATTATTGTCAGGAGAGAGGTTATTGATGAAGATGGATGGCTTCACACTGGAGATATAGGTCTGTGGCTGCCAGGAGGACGTCTAAAAATTATTGACAGGTTTTTTCCGAGTCACTTGATTGTTATACATTGTCTTATTAGTAAAGTCAAATACCTTGGCTCACAATGTATACGCCTGCTTTTTCATCTGTATTTCTCACCCCATTATTGGATTTTACTTCTTACTGATGATGTAAGCACTAAGAAATGACTGGAAACAATTATGGAGTGCAAAGCTCTATCTTTCTAAGATTGGTTATATTTTTGGGGACTTGTTGTCTTTTAAACAGATTCTTAGTAAAATTTTCACATTCTTTGAATAGGAAGAAGAACATCTTCAAGTTGGCGCAAGGGGAGTATATAGCTCCAGAGAAAATTGAAAACGTCTATGCCAAATGCAAATTTGTGGGCCAATGCTTCATTTATGGTATAGTAAATAAATTTCGTAAAATCGTTTTGTATACTATTGCTTTATTCTTTCCCTAATTCACTTGTTTCCAATTTTCAGGTGATAGCTTTAATTCATCATTGGTCGCTGTTGTATCGGTTGATCCAGATGTGCTGAAAAGCTGGGCTGCTTCAGAAGGCATTAAGGTAATATAACTTCCTTAACCTGATTCTCCCAATGTGACAATAGGAAACTAACTTTATACCACTTTGCTGAATGTAGTATGGAGGAGATCTGAGAGAATTGTGCAATAACCCGAGAGTGAAAGCAGCAGTACTATCTGACATGGACACTGTTGGAAGAGAAGCTCAGGCAATGCATCTCAGGAAACAATTTTCGTTAAGTTTATATTTATCAAGTACGCTATCACTGACTTGAAAACAAACAAAAACATATTGTACAGTTGAGAGGCTTTGAGTTTGCAAAGGCGGTGACATTGGTGCTGGAGCCATTTACACTGGAGAATGGTTTGCTAACTCCTACATTCAAGGTAAGTTCTGCCAGACCCGTTTGAGCAAGTAGTTTCGATGGTGAGATAATATTAGGAAACCAGTTGTGAATATGGATTGAAGCATAAAGGATATGATTTGAATATTTGCAGATTAAGAGACCACAAGCAAAGGAATATTTCGGAGAAGCAATAACAAACATGTACAAGGAACTTGGTGCTTCTGATCCCCACCGCTAATAAAGCTTTGTGATTAATAAAAAAAGCCCACTCGAAATGTTATGTTCATCCCAAATTGTATTCTTTTTTTGTTGTTCTCTTGCCACATACCTGTTTGTATTGAATGTTAGTAAAGGTAATAAAGGTGCTACATTATGTTTTCCCCTGTGTAATAGAAAAGGCAAAACATTCCACAATTCGTTCGTTTGATATTATTCGCAGATTCTTCGGCCTACCACGAAACGACAATCTTATTCACCGTATTCTACTTCTGTAGACTGTAAACCTTCAGATTGGATTCACTCGGCCAACTCACTATCCCGTTCGCTGAAAGATATTATTAAAACTCGGTTCAGTTTTTTTGATTGGCTCAGTTATTAACCACGATTACTACTGCTGAGCGGCTGAGCCTGATTTAGTACAAGAAGATTTGACTGTGCAACCCAAGAATAATTGGAAAGAGAAAACAAATTTGTGATCCAAAAAAAACTAACTAATCACAGACCATACAATAACCCATATATCTCGCATATGCTATTTCGAAACACACAGTCCCAATTTTAGACAAGTCTGGATCTCATCTCAGTTTGGTCTGTGACTCTGTCATGTCTTCATCTCTTATAAATACGTGATCTCTTTCACCTTTTATGATTCTCTCCAAAAGGGTCTGCATTTCAAGCAGGATCTCTGTCTCCCTTAGTCTCTGGTCCGTGATTTCTTTAGTTTACACGGACACAGAAACACACGCACACATATACAAACACTTTACATATTTTGACATATATATACTGAGTTCGCGTGGTGGTGTCTGATCGGGATTTTATTAAACATGGCTGTTGTTGTAACAAATGCAAATGCTCCGGCTTTCGAAGCCAAGATGACTGTCTATGTCTTCATCTGTGTTATGATTGCCGCTGTTGGTGGTTTGATCTTCGGTTACGACATCGGAATTTCCGGTTCATTCTCTTACTCTGTACTATTTTTCACCCACACATATGCATTCCAAGAAAACTAAATAAAACCTATATCTTGCATCTCAAGTTACATGTCTTTTGTTTTCTTGAGCTAATGTTGATGATCACCTGTGGTTAAAAGGGGGAGTGACGGCGATGGACGATTTCTTGAAGGAATTTTTTCCGGCGGTGTGGGAGAGGAAGAGGCACGTACACGAGAACAACTACTGCAAATACGATAACCAATTCTTGCAACTGTTCACATCGTCTCTTTACCTAGCCGCACTTGTGGCCAGCTTCGTTGCTTCCGCCATCTGTTCCAAACTCGGAAGGAAGCCCACGATGCAGTTTGCTTCTATCTTTTTCTTGATTGGTGTCGGCCTCACTGCAGGAGCCGTTAACCTCGTCATGTTGATCATTGGAAGACTCTTCCTTGGCTTTGGGGTCGGATTTGGCAATCAGGTATATATAACTGAACTAGCTACAGGTGTCAAAACAGGTCACTAACTTAACCTGAAATTTGCAGGCAGTGCCGCTTTTCCTGTCTGAGATTGCTCCAGCACAGCTCAGAGGAGGTCTCAACATCGTATTCCAACTCATGGTTACGATCGGAATCCTAATTGCCAACATTGTCAACTACTTCACAGCCACGGTTCACCCTCACGGATGGCGAATTGCTCTCGGTGGAGCCGGGATCCCAGCTGTTATCCTCCTCTTCGGTTCGCTGCTTATCATCGAGACGCCTACAAGCCTCATCGAGCGCAACAAGAACGAAGAAGGAAAAGAAGCCCTAAGGAAGATCAGAGGAGTTGATGATATCAATGACGAGTATGAGTCTATCGTCCATGCGTGCGACATCGCGAGGCAAGTCAAGGACCCTTACAGGAAACTGTTGAAGCCGGCTAGTCGCCCACCGTTGGTCATCGGAATGCTTCTCCAGTTCTTCCAACAGTTTACTGGAATTAATGCGATTATGTTCTACGCACCGGTTTTATTCCAAACTGTTGGGTTCGGAAGCAACGCAGCTCTTCTCTCTGCGGTTGTCACGGGAACGATCAATGTTCTTAGCACGTTCGTTGGGATTTACCTCGTTGACAGAACTGGCCGGAGATTCCTTCTTCTCCAATCTTCCGTTCACATGCTCATCTGCCATGTCATTAACTATATCTTGTCTTTGTTTTTGTTTCTTGTGATTCAAGTTGGTAACTTGAAGATAGGTTTCTTGTCGGACAAGTTAAAGTAACTAACAAATCTCTTGAAACAGTTGATCATTGGAAGCATCCTAGCGAAGGACTTGGGTGTAACGGGAACACTCGGGAGGGCACAAGCACTAGTAGTGGTGATATTTGTGTGCGTTTACGTGATGGGATTTGCGTGGTCATGGGGACCTTTAGGATGGCTAATCCCAAGCGAGACGTTTCCTCTAGAGACTCGAAGCGCAGGATTCGCTGTAGCAGTCTCGTGCAACATGTTCTTCACGTTCTTAATTGCTCAAGCCTTCTTATCAATGCTTTGCGGGATGAGATATGGAATATTTTTCTTCTTCGCCGGCTGGATCATAGTGATGGGACTGTTTGCGTTGTTCTTCATACCAGAGACAAAAGGAATAGCCATTGATGACATGAGAGAGAGTGTCTGGAAGCCACATTGGTTCTGGAAAAGGTATATGCTTGCGGAGGATGATCATCCTGACGTCGAGAAGAGATCTGCTTGAAGTGCATCATTCTCTGTTGATGTGTCTTTTGTTTTCCCCTTACCTCTTCACTTTTTTTTTTCTTTCTTTTGTTGGGTTGCTATTCTTTAATTCTTTTGTTTCGTTGGTACGATTAGTGTAGTAATAAGGACCAACTTGTTGATTCAGGTTAGGGTATTATCAATGAAAAATTCCATGGAAATTTTCCTCACATTCTTCTCTCATTTATTTACCTATTTGAATTGTTTCGTCATACAGTAGTAGATTAAGCTTAAGCTTCTGAAAATTAACAATTTAACGCCTTAATTTTTAGGCTAGAATAGAATATTCCAGAATTACAGTTTTGTTTCTTTTTGCTCAACGTTAACAGAATCAGATTCTCTGTTTAATTGCTTGTACCGAACACAGAAGAACAAAACCAAGCAAGAAATCCGGTTTAGGAGTAAACCGTAAATTATAAAACAAAGCTAATTTTAACCATAACCTACTAATCAGCTCTTTCAGCTTTCTCTTTCAAAGGATATATAACAAAAGATTCCCTCTACTCAATCCTCTCAAGTTCAAGTTTCACAAACTAATATATAGCTAAAAAGAATAAGATTATTTTGGTTATTTTCTAGTCGGGAAGTATTTGCTCGTTGTCTGCATCTCCTTCTGTCTCAATGGTAGGCTTAGTAGGTCCAGCTCCAGGAGCTTGCTTCTTCTTGATTCCACTCACTATATCATCAATTCTCAGAAGCATACACGCCGCTTCTATCGCTGTCTTAAACGTTTGCGCCTTCACATTGTACGCATTCCATATCTAATCACAAAATTGAAAGTATTATTAAGTCTCAAGAAACATAGGTTTTACGAGAGAACATTGCTTTTTTCAGTCTTACCTTGCTCTCTTTCATGTCAGCAATTGCACCAGTATTCCCATCGATTCCAGTCCAAGCATTCTCACCATTTGCATGCTAATTAAACCAAAAAAATTGAATACATTAGAGAAATTTAGGGTGTCTAAAACATGTACAGACATTACAAAAATTGGTAGACGTAGATATACTTTTCCTTGCAATGCTGTCATAGTTCTGATCACGTTAACTCCACAGTTCTGAGCTAGAGTACGTGGAATAACCTCAAAAGCTATGGCCACTGTTCCAATATGGCCACTGTTCCAATAACATTCAAAATTAGATCACCCATTCAACTTGAAAATATCACAAGCTCACAACTACGGGCAAAGCGAGTAGAAACCATAACAAACCTTTTCGATTCATTCAATTGTTGCACTCTTCTGTTTTAAAGTGGCAGAAACTGTTAATTCTGTGGCTCCGCCGCCAGGAAGAAGCTTTGGGTTCTTGATGATGTTTCTTGAGACAGACATGGCATCCTGCAGGAAGGAATGCATAAGGTAAATGATAGGGACTAGCATGAGTAATATCTTATGTTTTGTAATATCATTCACACACCTGAAGATTTCTTTCCACTTCGTTGAGGAGATCTTTACTAGGTCCTCTTAAGAGCACGGTGCATGCTTTAGGTTCCTTGCAATCAACAATAAAGGCAAAGAAATCATCTCCTATCTTCTTGACCTCAAACAAGCCAGCACCGGTACCAACGTCAGACTCTTGAAGTTCATCAGGCCTGTTCACAATCACAGCTCCACATGCCTTAGCGATTCTGTTGTTGTCCGTCTTTCTCAACCTTCTGATAGCACTAACCCCAGCTTTACTGAAATAGTGACAGGCCAAGTCACTAAGTCCCTTCTCTGTAATTACTAAATCGGGTTTGAACTTTAGTATTTGCACGCAGATGTTCTCAATGTACTCCTCTTCCAGTTTCAACAACACTTCCCAGTCCTCTTCTCTGACCAACTCGGCGTTGGTTTGGTTTTCACCTTTTTTGTACTCAAGGGGGCAATCAAGAAGAGTAATCCGCGGGTTGACGATCTTTCTCTTCATTTTACCAGGGGCAACTACGTCTTTGTTAAACATGACTCCTTTGAGAACCTTGGAGTCTTCCAACTGCCCACCTGGAACCTTCTCAACCTTAATGTACTTTTTAATATCCACCTCCCTCAATCCTTGTCCAAGATCAACACCAATAGTAGTGGTGGCATCAATAGCTAAATCCTACAAGAGCCACATTAACTCGTTTGAGAATGTGGGGGGAAAATAGCTAAAAAAAAAAAGTTCTATGACCTATAAGGCTTGTCACTACTCCCACTGTGGCTAGATTTAAGTGTGTAGCTTCTAAATGTGCAGACGTCGAAATGTGTTTGTGTCTTGTAAGTATACAATGTGTTATGATGTAATGTAGAAAAATATCATATATGGTTAAAGCCACCCTTGTTCGCAAAAGTGGATATTTTCAGTAATTAAAATACTTACAGCAATCAGATCTCCAAATTTGCTTGTGAATTTTGTTCCTATGCAGCTTTTGACTAATCCTAGTACTGTTGCACCTGCAATATAAATATTCATGTATCAGCAAACATGCCCACGAACAAAAACAAAGGTACAAGTGTACTTACGGTCATTGACATCGATTGGCATGGCAATCTTGTCAAGAACAGTGATAGCATCCTCGAGAGCCTTAATATAAGCTGCAATGAGAAAAACATTGATCTGATTAAAACAGTAAGAAAAATACAACACTGTGGAATGATCACAAATCAAGCCGCAAGTATACCTCGGCAAATGACTGTGGGATGGTAACTCTTCTCAATAAATGATTCAGCAACATGTAACAATTCACCAGCTGTTGAAAAACGAAAAGAAATCAGCGAGAGTCAAAATAGAGGACAACATTGTTGCGTATAAAACACATGCATTAGAGGAATATCACAGCAGTGCCTATTACACTCATCAAAGCAAACCTAGTGGCAGACAATTAATTCAACCAGATAAAATGTACATACCAAGAACAATAACAGATGTAGTCCCATCACCAAATTCTTCATCCTGTGTGCGACTCAACTCAATCATCGACTGCAACCAAGAAAGAGCAAAAAAAAAATTGATATCAGAAACAGAACAGTAAGAAGACGACAAGGACAAGCGAGAAAGGGAANACCTTTTTTGTACTCAAGGGGGCAATCAAGAAGAGTAATCCGCGGGTTGACGATCTTTCTCTTCATTTTACCAGGGGCAACTACGTCTTTGTTAAACATGACTCCTTTGAGAACCTTGGAGTCTTCCAACTGCCCACCTGGAACCTTCTCAACCTTAATGTACTTTTTAATATCCACCTCCCTCAATCCTTGTCCAAGATCAACACCAATAGTAGTGGTGGCATCAATAGCTAAATCCTACAAGAGCCACATTAACTCGTGTAAGAATGTGGGGAAAATACTTTTATGATAATAAAAAATAAGCTAAATATATACTTTATGACCTATAACGCTTGTCACTACTCCCTGTTCGCAAAAGTGGATATTTTCAGCAATTAAAATACTTACAGCAATCAGATCTCCAAATTTGCTAGTGAATTTTGTTCCTATGCAGCTTTTGACTAATCCTAGGACTGTTGCACCTGCAATATAAATATTCATGTATCAGCAAACATGCCCACGAACAAAAACAAAGTTAGAAGTGTACTTACGGTCATTGACATCGATTGGCATGGCAAATTTGTCAAGAACAGCGATAGCATCCTCGAGAGCCTTAATATAAGCTGCAATGAGAAAAACATTGATCTGATTAAAACAGTAAGAAAAATACAACACTGTGGAATGATCACAAATCAAGCCGCAAGTATACCTCGGCAAATGACTGTGGGATGGTAACTCTTCTCAATAAATGATTCAGCAACATGTAACAATTCACCAGCTGTTGAAAAACGAAAAGAAATCAGCGAGAGTCAAAATAGAGGACAACATTGTTGCGTATAAAACACATGCATTAGAGGAATATCACAGCAGTGCCTATTACACTCATCAAAGCAAACCTAGTGGCAGACAATTAATTCAACCAGATAAAATGTACATACCAAGAACAATAACAGATGTAGTCCCATCACCAAATTCTTCATCCTGTGTGCGACTCAACTCAATCATCGACTGCAACCAAGAAAGAGCAAAAAAAAAATTGATATCAGAAACAGAACAGTAAGAAGACGACAAGGACAAGCGAGAAAGGGAAAGAGTTAAAAAACCTTAGCTGCAGGGTGAGCAACGTCTATTTCACGCAAAATAGCATTTCCATCATTGGTAACAACAATCCCTGAAAACCAAAGAGTTTAGCAAAACCCATAAAGACCTTTTACGTACAGCTAACTTAGACAGTGTGAAGTAAAACAGCTTTGACACAGAGAGAGTGTACATTGAATTACAAGTCAATAAAGACTGAATTTTTCAAAAGGAATAAACCCTAACTTAATCCTTGTCCCTTTGAAGATCTATGGAGAAGAGGAAAACACTACAAGGAGACACAAAACAGAGAAACCTACCTCCACCAGCATCAAGAAGCATCTTTAACATAGAGCTAGGACCCAATGTAGTTCGTAAAATGTCAGAGACAGACTGTAAAATAGAACCCAGAACTCTAGTGAAACCATGATTCATTCATTAGCAGAGAGAGAAGCAACAATGGGAAAGAAAAATAAAAAAAAAGATAGAGACTTTATTATCTTGGAAGACTGAATATTAGCATGGTGAACCTTAGCTCCAGATTCACGCTTCAATGAATCCTCTGAACATTTTCACCAAGTGATACCATTAACAACAACAATACAGAACACTGAATTAAGAAAAAAAAACCCAATTACAGATTCAAAGAGACAAAATCTGCAGATCGAATAACTCACTGAGAACAAGAACCGGTGCGTTCATATCTGCGAAGTCTAAAGCATACACGGAGAACCGGAGAAGAAACAACAACAGCGACGGCGACGGCGACGGCGACGGCGACGGATCAAATTCAAATTAAGTGTGGAGAATGGGTAACTAGATGCTTCTTTCTCAGCTCTCTCAGTCACTTTTATTATAAAGGTATGTAAAGCCCAGTAATTCTTATCTTATTGAGCCCATTAAAGCCCATCTATGTTGTCTATTTATTTTTCTTCCTTTTCTTTTCAACTTTCAAATTTGTGTAGTTATTTTTAGGTTACAAGTTTTTGTTTTTTGGTACAAGTAGTTTATGTTTAAGTCAATTTTCAGTTGAAGTTCAATTAAGTCGAATACATTGTGTGTATATATTATTTGGTAACCTATCAAACATATCGAATGCATGTTACGTGATTAGTGATAAGATACATTAAATTAGTGTAAAACAAAACAAAAAAATAAAAGTCCATAATAATATGTGATGATGAGACATAGCATTCTACTTAATTAAGGTGATATATATATATATGTATATCAATGCTTTAAAATCATTCTTTATTGCAAATTTCAGCAGCCTCCTTGAGAAAGACGATCTCATAATGGACTTATTACAGATTTGTATTTCTCCACAAAAATAAGAATATAGTGGTATAGGAGTTGGAAGTAAATGAAAGTGTTGCCACCATTTCACGAGCTCACGCTCCAATTTATTAGTGACAACTTGCAAAGCACGTGATTTTTTGTATCAAATAAATATTTGACATATTGTAATTTTATAAGGATGACCGATGACCGTATTCTCTAGCTAGTGCTTAGGGCACTTGATTAAGTGGCTATGCACAATTGTATGTTTGTTTATCTTCCAACTTCCAACTTACCTAGTATCTTTTTGGTCACTCCTCCTCATGATGTATACGTAGCCATCACTTAAATTCCATGTTACTTGAACTAAGTTCAGATTTAAAACGCAATTCTTTTTTTTCTTTTCGGAACGAAGGTTGAAAATTCAAATATCAAGATGTCGTGTGAACCAATACTTAGTAATATAGCTCAAACATTTAGATAATTATTATTGACTTGTAGGAAATATGGGGATAGAGCACCCAAACGAAATTAAGCATTATGTCAAACGTTCTCGCCTCCTTTCTTGAAACTCCAATTTGTGAATGTCATCAGCATCATACCAGTTTTTACTTTTTTTTTTATTTTATTTATCCATTGAGGCAAAAGACGAGCTACTAATATTAGATTATTATATCACACTTAACTTCATAAAATCCCTTTATAATTATCATACACTTTGTTGTAGACACATACGTACACTATATCCACAGTTTTTTAGTTTTCACAAGTGATCATAAAACTGCTGTAAACTAACTAATTTCAACTTTAAATAAAAAATCTACAATTATCATAAGTTTAGTACTTCTATGTTATATAGGATGGTAAAAGAGTAAAAGACACACATATAACATATCCTTATACTCTTTTTTTTTTTCTAAATTAAACCCAAAATCTTGAACAGAAAGTACTTGGTATACTGTATAATATATTAAACCTCTTATTTGTTTTAGAAGAAATAAATGAAAGTCTTGAACGGAGTATATAGTATATGTAATTTTGCAAACACAGTACACCGAGACGTTAGCCTTATTAACGTTTAAGGACTGTATATCGATTTGAGAACACGCTTGTGTGTTAGCCCCCCGTACATACCATCCGAAAGCATTTGCATCTTCATACTCAACTCACGTAAATGATCTTTTGAATAAAAATAGTAGAATCGCCTGTGAGATATAGCCACTAAAAATCTGTACGACTCATAATTTAATAAAAGCCATTACCAAAAGAAAAGTTTAGTGATTTCTTCTGCTATATATAGCGCATCATTAGCTTGCAATATATCTCAAATCCTTACCACAAAGCTAAAGAGAAGAAAAAAAACACACACACACACACATACACAAAATACGAAAATATATAAATGGAAGGGTTTCTTCGGTTCCTTGTAGCGAAAGCCATCTTGTTGGCTATAGCATCTTCATTTGTGTCTTGTTACGACCCAAGTCCTCTTCAAGACTTTTGTGTTGCCGTCGATGACGCTAATGGCGGTAATATCTCTATTTACTATATATAACATGTTTGTGTGTCTTTTTGGCTAATGTTAATGATCAATTTTCACTAGCTTCTTTGTAATTCGAAACAAATTAATATATATGGACTAATATATGTAAGTGTAACAGAAAGTATGATTGACATGTTTACAGTATCATATAATAAAGAGAACAACATCAAAACAAATATATGAACATTAATCACCAACGTATACATAACATGGATAACGCTACAATTAACACGATTGGATTTTCATCTGTGTTTTCAGTTTTCGTGAATGGAAAATTCTGCAAAGACCCAAAATACGTGAAAGCCGAAGATTTTTTCACTTCCGGACTAAACATCGCCGGGAACACCATGAACCGCGTCGGCTCCAACGTTACAAACGTTAACGTCGACAGAATCCCTGGACTCAACACCCTCGGAGTGTCCCTTGTCAGAATTGACTTTGCCCCAGGAGGTCAAAACCCGCCACACACGCACCCACGTGCCACCGAGATACTCGTGCTTGTTGAAGGAACGCTCTTAGTCGGGTTTGTAACATCGAACCAAGACAACAACAGATTGTTCTCAAAGGTTCTTTACCCCGGAGACGTATTTGTGTTTCCCGTTGGAATGATACATTTTCAAGTGAACGTTGGGAGGACTAACGCGGTTGCGTTTGCTGGTCTCGGTAGCCAAAACCCCGGTACGATCACAATCGCAGACGCGGTCTTTGGATCGACGCCTTTGATTATGCCAGAGATTTTAGCTAAAGCGTTTCAGCTGGATGTGAACGTGGTTAGATACCTTGAGGCAAGGTTTTCTCGTAACTATTGAAAAAGTTCTTACAGGAAAGGAATGACGGGAAACTGTAATCAAAATATGATGGGAAATGTACCAAAACATGAATAAAAATGATCTGAATAAAATATGTAATATAATATAATGTGTGACAAGTATAATAAAACAATTAAAAAGGATACAAATCATTGCTATCGGTTAGAGTTAGACTTGCGGTGGAAGGGAACAACATTATTCGAAAAAGATTTCTTTTACAAAAAACAAAAATAATACAAAAAGATTTTAGGGTTTGAAGTTCCCAGGCTGGATTTGGTTGGGCCTTTAATGGACCTCTTCGCTAAATTTATTCAGATTTAATAATTAAAGGTTTAATTATTCCTTAATCTCCGCGTTTTCTTTCTTCTTCCTCTTCCTCTTCTTCCTCTCGACTCTGCTTTGCTTTATCCCACTGAGAATTTTGAATTTCATTCATTCATATCCCCAAAGTTTTCTCTTTTTGGAGTAAAATCAGGAAAAGCGTTAAACCCCCGATCAGTGTAATCTCCGCCGTTTATTTCTGACTAAGGGTTTTTCCGATTTCAGTTTATGATCTGAGTCCGGGACTCTCTCTTTCTCTCTCTGTGTTGCTTTCTCATTGCGTTTACGATTCTTCTTCCCCTTTCAAGGTACGCTTTTGTTGATTGCGTTTTAATCACTCTCAGATCGTTCCCAAATTCCGGGGTTTCTCTTCATTCCTTTCAAATTTTCCCCTTTTATTCACTGCTTCAAATTCAACAACTCATCGAACCCACTTTATGAAAAGCTAATCGAAGGTTTACTTTCTTTTGAATCGTGAAAATTAGATTCGGAATTAGGGTTTTTCTCTGCTTTAAGCTTCAATCCTTTTGTCCACTTGACACCTCCCGGAGAATTCAGGCAGCAAGTAGTTCTTCTTCAGATCTTGCTTAGCTCTTGTACAGGTTTTAAAACCTTTAGCTCCTTTTGCAATTGCGTTTGTTTCTTTCTAGTTTGAGAGTTTGTTCAGAACGTAATTAATCACAAAGTTATCTCCTTGTTTTTTTTTTTTTTGCAGAATGGCGGATTTGCTTCCCATTTACCTCATTATTGTGGCGTTTCTATGCACTGTCGGAGCCATTGCTTTGGCCTTATTCCATATCTACAAGCACCTTTTGAATTATACCGAACCCATTTATCAGAGATATATTGTGCGCATCGTCTTCATGGTCCCGGTCAGTTTTTGCTGTTTCAACTGTTTTCTTCTCTTTCTCTTTCATATACTGATTATTGAAGTCCATTTCATGTTGAATTCTCTCCGGCTAACATTGTTCTTACTTCTTTTGGCACTGCTACAGGTCTATGCCTTGATGTCATTCTTGGCTCTTGTGTTGCCCAAGAGCTCGATATATTTTAACTCCATCCGAGAAGTGTGAGTGTTTCAATATTTTGCATATTTGCTGGTTTAGCATTCAATGAGATTCCTCAAGTTACTATACTAAGTTCTTAATGATGTAATCTTTTGTCTGTTTCAGTTACGAAGCATGGGTGATTTACAATTTTCTATCGCTGTGCTTGGCATGGGTTGGAGGCCCAGGTTCAGTAGTTATAAGCTTAACTGGCCGCTCTTTGAAGCCATCATGGCATCTCATGACATGTTGCTTCCCACCACTGCCATTAGACGGGTTAGTTTGCAGACTTAAACCTACATTCACTGTGCTTATACTGGTGGCATTTGTATATTTCTTTGAGTTCTCATATGATTTTTCACTAAATCTTGGAACTTGTTAAATTTTTAAATAAACCATGCTGAGGATCTTTATGAATGAATGATCATTCAGTTGCGTGACTCTGGTTTAGCATAAGCATTAGAATTTTTTTTAGTCCAGATATATTAGCATCAGGAATTTGTTTGAATCTCGGTTTTGAGCTCTGTGACGACTGTCTTACATAACATCTAAAATCTGGTACCTGATTTATCTTTCTTTAAAGGCGTTTTATTCGACGGTGCAAGCAAGGTTGTCTGCAATTTGTTATTCTAAAGCCAATCCTAGTTGCTGTCACACTTGTGCTTTATGCAAAAGGAAAATACAAGGATGGAAATTTTAGCCCTGATCAATCCTATCTCTATCTTACCATCATCTATACAATATCATACACAGTAGCTTTGTACGCACTGGTCCTCTTTTATGTGGCATGCAAAGATCTGCTTCAGCCATTCAATCCAGTCCCAAAGTTTGTGATTATAAAGTCTGTTGTCTTTCTAACTTATTGGCAGGTAATGTCTTTCTCGCTTGCTATCAATGAATCTGGTTTTGGCATTAGCTTTGGTATTCTCCACAAATATTTTAACACATTTCTTCTGTCTGGCGAACCTTTTTGTGTTACAGGGTGTTCTAATTTTCCTTTTTGCTAAATCTGGATTTATAAGGGATGAAGAAGAAGCAGCACTCTTCCAAAATTTTATAATATGTGTGGAAATGCTTATTGCTGCAGCTGCTCATTTCTATGCATTTCCGTACAAGGAATATGCAGAGGCCAATGTTGGAGGAGCTCGAAGTTTCTCAAGAAGTCTGGCACATGCTGTTATGCTAAATGATTTCTACCATGATACTGTTCACCAGGTAAGCCGATAACAAATATTTTGAAATGACTGATCTGTGGCCCTTTGCTGCGGTGATGTTTATGTTGGGTTTGCTATTCTTGCAGTTTTCCCCGACATATCACGATTATGTGCTCTATAATCATAATGATGGTGGTGAGGAAGGGACAAGGAAGTACCGGGCACGAACATTTGTGCCTACTGGTCAGGAAATGGATGCTGTTAGAAAGAACAAACACATGTTTGGAAACAAGATAGATGGTGTTTCAGTCTCTAGTCAATCTTCAGAATCAAGCACACCCAAAACCTCTGGTGTAAGTTGTGATCATGCACGCCCTGAAACCATGAAATCTTCTTTGCTTGTGGATGCCTCGGACTCAGTTTCCACAATGTATGACATGTCCCTCATTGACATTGATATATCGAGCTACCCAAGCAAGGTACCTTCTGCAAATATAGGTGGAGGAGGACCTAAATAGTGGGCTAAATTGATGTAGAATCCACCATTAACAGTAACAAAAGTGTTAGATTTAGGAGTTTCTCAAGTGTGTTGTTAAGCAGGAAGATTTTAGTTGGAGATGGAGGTATAAGTGTGATTTTTTTACTCTTGTATGTGTTCCTTTGTTGTTCTTATGATTTTTCCACTGGTAATTAATTTACTTTGCACAACCTGTTTCTTGTTATTGCTTGTTCCACGATATTTGGTTTGTAGATATGAAATGATTATGGGATATTTGGATAAACAATCTCAAAAAAGTTGTGAATCAGTTGGTGTGGAATTAGAAAGAGTTGGATGGAGTTTGGAACTATGTGTATTGCAGAGTTTGGAGCTGTTAGGCTATCTCCTCTGATGTTCCTTTCAGACCACGAATAATAATAGTATTTAATAGTTTTGTTTGTGTGCTATTTATGCTAACATTGTATTATTCATTGTAGTGTACACAGTACACCCCAAAAAGAATTGTTTCTTTTGTCGTACTTAAGTCTTACATTAATATTTTATAAGACTCAAACAAAAACCCAAGACCCCAACAAGAAAGCATAAGATAAACACAAAAACATTCATCGTTTGAAAAAACTGTCAATATCATAATGTCACTTAAAGTGTTTTTAAAAAATCAATCAAGTAATTCTGGAAAAATCATAATTTAGATTATATTTGCAAGTCTAGTATTTTAAAATGGAAACAAAACCGTCATAATATTTTGCAATCTACGTAGACATTGTTTATATAATACTTAAGCAGAACGTGAACATTGAACTTTGAATTGATATTTGTAACTTGTTGGGAAGTTAGATTAAAGTCTCACCTAGATATATTGTATTTGATTTGACGAGACCACTTTTTTTATTTTTGGTAAAAGAAGAGAGAAAGAGAGAGACACACACCATTAAAAGCAGAGAGAGTAATAAGAGTACGTCAAAAGGCAAAGCCAAAGCCAACAATATTTAAAGCAAGAACGTGAGCACTGGAAACAACGATTGATATATATATCCAAACAAAACCGTATTCGTTGTAACGACGGCGGTGTGGTTTTATGTTTATACAAGTTAACCAAATAAGCCATCACCGTAATCTACTGGAAGAAATCTCCATCAGCCCTTTTTTAAACTCAATTCTTGACTTTCCAAATCTCCCAATTCCGATGAGCAGAAACATCAGCAGCAGCAACGGCGTTTGTTGGCAGAGCAACAGCGGTTACTACGGCTATGGTTATGGAGGAGGAGGATACGTGGAGAAGAGGCAACTGTTCCTGAAGAGCTACCAATTCTCGAGGAAACAGAGCTTAACAGAGAAGATTCAAAGATCCGTGAAGAGAGTTGTCAAGAAAGTTGTTTGGATAAGGTTGAAATCTGCTAGGAAGCTGAAACGCGTCGTTTGGTCGCGTCTCAAAACAGCGTTTTTCTACCGCCGTAGACGCTTTTTTCGTCTCCTTCATCCAAACAAACCTTCATCTTACTGCTTCTACTAAGTTTTTCTTTTCTCTTCTTGTCTCTGTTTCTTCGTTAGTGTGTGTGTGTGTGTGTGCGCGCATATTAGTATCGCTGCGTGCTTCAAATTAAGATTTATCCTTCTTTCTTAAGTTAATGTTGTTTAATTGATTCACTGAAATGATCTTGTTATGGTTACATATTATGATCGAATTTGGAGAAAAAAAAAAGAGTTATCAAGATTTTGTTTTGTGATTCAGAAAGAGACTTAAGGATACGAAAGATCATGCAGGAAATGTGAACTGAACGTCAGATTCAGTAAATGTTCGTATTTTTTAATAATTAAGACAGTTTGTATGTATTGTATGAAATCATATGTGTACTATACTAGTCATTAGTCACATTACGCAATAACGTAGACGAGTCAGTTTCCTCTTTTCTCGTGTCTCTTTCCTACAAGTCAGTGATATTATTTCGTAAGCGACTTTTATTCCTACATTGGGCCTCTTATGGGCCTACAGTGGACCTGAAAATGAAGAACGAAAGTGGTTAGCTAAACCGGTTAGAGAGTTCGGTTGAAATATTATTTAGGATAAAAAAATAGACTAAGCAACCAACTTATTCCTCGTCACCAATCCAATCATTGACGATTACGTGTTTTATAGAAATTAATTTTGGACCTTTGTCTCTCTTCTCTTTCTTAAGTAATATTCTTCTCTCTCTTTGTTATTGTTGTCACATTTGTGTCAGGGATTGCCCAAAAATAATTCTTAGATTTTAGAAGAGGTAGCTACTCCTAACTCTTTTAACTAACACTTTTAACTTTAGTTTATTAGAAGAGACTTCCAAATTCCAATCATTTGACATATCTCCCCAATCCCCACCATATCTTCCCCTCGATTTATTTTTAGCTAAAGTAAAAAGCATTCTATTATCCACGACCTGGTCCTCGGTGGTTAATGCAGCAAGTAGTAACTGGCAAGACCGGAAAGTTTGTTATCTAGCTAGCTCTGTTTTTCAGGTGTTGGTGTATACACTATGGCATGAGCGTAATGGGAGAAAGCATGGTGAGTCACCGAACCCTGCCTCTCGCCTCATACAACGCATTGACAAGCAAATCAGAGATCAACTTCTCGTCATCGGGCTCATCTCACGGGGGATCGCCGCTATGACGATGGTTTACTCATATGGTTAGACACTAGGCCTTAATTTTGTATACTATTTTTTAAACTCATAAACGAACTGTTGCACTAATTGTACCAAAATTCTCTTTTGAATATAATTTAACATTACATTCAAAAAAAAAAAAAACATTCTATTAAAAACATCTTTGGCAGATGCATTCTCATGAAAACGAAATCGGAGTTCCCTTTGTTACACGTAACAAACCGTATATTAATACCATAATACCAACAAAAATACTATTTACAGTATTCACATAAAATGTTAATATTGATATTAACAGTCATAAATGGGACAAGCTTTTTGGATTAGCAATTTCGAATGAAACTAAAAACAGAACATGGTTTTTATTTCCCATTTCCACAAAACTCCATCACGAACTTGCGTTTAATTTTTAAAAACTTCTCTGTGATTCACACATGAAACCAAAACAAAGGGTTTGTCTTCTTTTTGTAGCATCGCAGTCACAGCCCTTAACCGCGTAGGTCCATATACAGAGCATCTGCCTATGTGGTTAAACAAGAGCTGCCCATTTAAAACACAATTTGGATATTTTGTGGGTTTTAATTTTGAGAAAATCTAAAGAATAAAATCATGTGCTTTAAGAATCTTTCTTACACTCTCTCTCTCTTTAAAAACACATGCCCTTAAGCCACTTCTCTCACCATCATACATCATCATACTGTTCTTCCCCTTATCTCTTAAAGCAAACACATTTCCTTTTTGTATTCCTGCTCTGTTTTTTCTGTTTTGCTTCTTTTAGTCTCTTTGTTTCGTTCTTAACCTTCTTCATTAGACAGTGACTTTGTATTGTCCTAAAACAACAACAAAAACCCAACTTTTTATAGTAACTTAAGATGTTTCAAATTGTAGGGAAGTACCGGTGGAAACAATCGTATCGGTACAAAAAGCTAACTGAGCAACATGAAAAACTGACAACAACAACACCACCAACAACAACAAGGTCAAGTAAAAGACATTACTTGGGGAAGAAGAACGAGTTTCGAGCAAAAGGGTTTAGACTAAACCGATCAAGGAAGCTGGTACTTAAGGCATTAGCTTTGCCGAGAAGAATCTTTAACATCTATGTGCGTATCACAAATCAGATGAACAGAGAAGGTTTGTATCCGAATCTTGTTTTCTCTTCTCATTGGGGTTTCCCTGGTCAGCTGAATTCGAGAGGTGGGTTCCGTTAGAGAGAAGAGGTCAAATTTTGATTACTCAAAAAGGTATGAAACAAAGCAATGTAAAAGCCAATGATTACGTGAGATAATTAATACATACCATGTACTTCTTCTAAATTCTTATGTTTTTTTTTTCAATTTAAGGGGTAATAAGAGCAGAGTCTATAATTTGTTATGTTTCATAGTTGAGAGCAAAGTGGTTGAGTGATTCTATTTAATATCATCATCACTCTTTGTAAAATATGCAAGTAACGTTGGTTTTTATGTTATTGTTGTTGTTGGAGAAGAAGATTTGCTATCATAAAAGACACTTGAACTTTTACAGACTATTCGAACTTAACGAAAACAGGATATGATGATTTGTGACAACCACTTTTTTTTCTTTTTTTTCCTAATGAATAAAATAAGACTTTGGTTAGATTAAAATAAACAAACGGTGAAAGAAACAAACAGTCGAAAAGCATGTCAGTACAAAAATACCAACTAACTTCTCTCTCGTTGCAATTTACAAAATGTTTTATAAATAAAGGAACTAACTTTATGGAAGGAAAAATACAAATAAAGAGATTATGAGGTATTTATGCTGCTACAGCACACAATATATAGATTCATCATGTATTTTCAATTGATAAGTACTACATAGGTAGAGAGACTAGAGAGAAATACTGATATTAGTATTGTTCTCTAGGCTTTATAATTTGATAGCTAAAATAATAATATGATGATATAAGCTGACAAAGGCTAACTTGGCTAAGGCAGATTAAATTTTGAAAAATGGCCTTTGTTTAACCGGGGAAGGACTAAAACAGCAATAAGTTGAAATATATTACAGCCGACGGCGACGCCGAATCTAATAATATATATATATATATATATATATATTTTTTAAATCTTTTTTTTTGTCAACAATAATTATTAAATTAGGTTTATGAAGAAAAGTAATATAATTACGATTTGAGAGTGACAAAGAGCCAGCGAGGTTTGGAAAACACAAAGCGTGAAGGAGACCGGAGCAGCAAGTAGGAGGAAGATGAAACCACGCCTCTGTCACTGTTTATTATTATTATTATTATTATTATGATACATCTCTCTGCTCGATCCTCTATTATTGAAAAAAAAAAGAAAAAAGAAAACGGATTCTGGTTAATGCCGGTGAGTAACCCAGACGCCGAAGACAATGAACAGAAGAACGAGAAGAAGAAAGAGAAAGCTAAAGGGAATCATCGATTCTTGATTCCTTCCTTGTCAAAAGCTAAGAAACGAATCGTATCTAAGAAGATCACAAGGAAACCCTCATCGCCTTCTTCTTCTTCTTCTTCTTCTTCTGGGTTGTGGAAAAAAGTTTGCTTTTGTGGAATTGATACTTCCCGTACCAATACATTGGAGTGGTCATCTTCTTCTAATCCTGACCTTAAAGGTGAGAACTTTACGCTCAGGGTTCTGCTACAGACCAATGATTTCTTCTCTAAGGACTCTAATCCACATCTCTCTTTGTAAGTTCATATATACTTCAGATTCCATTCAATCTGTATACATCTTCTTCCAAATATTCATCAGTACCCACAAGATTTGTGATTGATTATCTTGTTAATCAATCTTGTATATCCTCTTATGTACCTGTGGGTCCTTGTTGTCTCACTTGAATGTTCCACATGATAATTCTTAATGTCTCTCTGACAAAGACTATTTTTGTAAGATCAGGAGATTGAGCATTTATTGAATGTTCCAATCACACTCTACGAGCATTGATTGCTGTTTCCATGAGTTGTTTATCTTACTAGTATAGCCACCAAGTTTATAAATTGTCAAGTGATTGATTGGTTACCTTTTGACACATCACCTCTGCTTTGGATCTTTATGAAAAGTTGAATGTTTCAGATCATTAGTATGTCTGTTGTTATACACCCTTATTATGTAGTTGTGGTTTTGGCAATTGATCTTTTGATTCAAGTATCTCTCTGAAGCCGCAAAACCCTTGTGGTAGTTATGCCTTTATTAAGTCTTGATTTTGCAATCCCCAATAAGCATTTGTGTATTGGATCTGGTTTTAACCACAGAGTGATTCTCAAGATGGATCTTGGATATTTGTCTGCTATGGCTGAGATGATTCAGAGTTGTACCTCTCTATCCTTTTTCTTTTTTTTTTTTGTAAACTCAGCTGAAAGTTTAGCCATTGATTCTACAGCACAGAAAGCCAAACGGAGGACCACGAGATTATTGCAGTAAGGTATGCTTCAAACACTGTCGATTGTTCAAAGAAGAGATTGGTGATGAGAATGTCTACTCGTTGAAAACTGGTCTCATTGTAATCAATGGGCCAAATATAGCCAAAATAGTATCTACAACAATTTATAAAAATACAAAAAGAAGAAGAAAAGTTGCAAAGCTTTTTTGCTTTTGCTTACAAGTTTACAGTTTTTATGTTCATCACTGTATCATTTATTACGTTATTGCTGTGGTCTGAAACCTATTTATTTATTTCTTGGGTGGGAATTTTCCCTTTAACTTCTGAATCTCTGGTGCTCCAAGCCCGCCGAACGCTTTGGTGAGCAGCTCATCAGGAATAGGCGGGTTAGCACCAAACAGAGACTGTCCAACGACTTGAGTCCCTGGAAGCTGACTATCGAAAGCAGCGATGACGGAAGCAGGAGCGTTGTTAGGGTTCTGCTGGAAATGTAGGAGAGCTTTGGGGAAAACGAAAACGTCTCCTTTGTTGACGTATTTGGAGATAAGTTTCCCGGTAGTGGTTAAGAAACCGACGAAGAGACGGCCTTCGAGGACGAAGATGGCTTCAGAGGCTCTTGGGTGAAGATGTGGCGGGTTGATTCCGCCTGGTGCGTAGTCGATCCGAGAGATGGAGACTCCCAGAGTGTTGAGGCCAGGCACTTTCTCAACGTTGGCTCCTGTAACAGCTGAGCCCATTGTGCTGTTGGCTGTGGCTGCAGCATTGGCTAAGCCTACGAAGTAGAAGTCCTCTGGCGTTACTTTTGCTGGGTCTTTGCAAGGGTATCCGTTGACTTTCACCCCTAATCAAAAAAACATGACATTGGTCTCAGTTAAATTTTACATTTTTACAAAAAGTTAATGTAAGCGCAAACAGAATAGAAATAGAGAGAGAGAGAGAGAGATAGAGAGAGAGAGAGAGAGAGAGAGAGAGAGAGAGAGAGAGAGAGAGAGAGAGAGAGAGAGAGAGAGAGAGAGAGAGAGAGAGAGAGAGAGAGAGAGAGAGAGAGAGAGAGAGAGAGAGAGAGAGAGAGAGAGAGAGAGAGAGAGAGAGAGAGAGAGAGAGAGAGAGAGAGAGAGAGAGAGAGAGAGAGAGAGAGAGAGAGAGAGAGAGAGAGAGAGAGAGAGAGAGAGAGAGAGAGAGAGAGAGAGAGAGAGAGAGAGATATGATACCGTTGGAGAGATCGGCAACACAAAAATCTTGAAGCATCATTGTTTCGGCGATGGCCGTGTGGGCGGCCACGAGCATGACGGTGACGAATATATGGATCATAGAAGTTGCCATTGTTGTTTGATCGTTGCTTGTGAGAATGTTTTATTGATGAGTTTGAGAAATCCTTTGACCTTGTTTCTCAATTTATATTATCCATGTAAAGAAGATTTTAACCAATGGATAAACTTATGGAGAAGAGATAAATATGGAGAGGGCCATAAGATTGTTATTTTTAAATTTTCTGTCATAATTAGATTTAGGTGTTGTGATCGTAGGCTAAAATTTGGTGTTCGATGAAAAAGGTTTTTGTTTGTTAGAGACATTAATATAATATAGCCTATAGTTTCTAGGATGACACGCACCATAACAAAACACACCTTCAAACTCTAATAATCACCAAACTCGAAATGATTGATGATCTTGGTTGTGTATTAGTTAGGACTCAAAGGTTTGTTTGGTTAAATTGATAAGTGATAACCAAACTTTGGAAGGTACGGTTCTGTATCTACCCAAATAATTAAACCAATACCTTAAACCGGATAGAGGTGAACCAAGATGAAATTTCTCTATCCATGCATTTGCATGATCTTAAGATATACAATACACAATAAATAAAAACATGTTGGGGTCATGTAAGTACAAATTAGATAGAATATGGGACTAAAGATTTATTTATGAAAGATTTCAGGATTAAACAAATTCTCTCCTCAATAATGTCCCAAGTAAGTCCATGAGATGGTGGCTGAATACCAACTAAGCAAATTCCCAAAAACTGTATTCAATTATATAAGAAACATGCATCTAAGCACGTAGATACTGTAATCTATTGATAATTTAATTATTAAAACTGACCAAACACAACTTCAACTGCTTCAAACATATTATTCCAATCTGTCATCTCTATTGTCTTCACATGTTTTTAATAACTTCACCTCTCCCTTTCTTCATTCCTCCAAACAAAATTCCTCTAATCCCCCATCATGACTGTCAAGGTAAGCATATCTTAATCCTAGTACTAGTTTTCTCAAACCCGACACCGAATGATTCCATTTTTGTTTTGGTTTTTGAGCAGAAAGTAGAAATCAAGGTGGATATCAACTGTGGGAAGTGTAACAGCGCAATCATGGAAGCAGCCACAGATATAAAAGGTAATTAAAAAAGTATTTAATTAAGCAATCTGTGCTCTTAACATATCGGATATCCTATTGAACATGAGATTTGGATTGGTGCAGGTGTGAATCATGTTTCATTAGATGAAGGGAAAAGCGTACTTACCGTGGTGGGTACGATGGATCCGGTCTGCGTTGCATCAAGGCTGAAGAAGATTAAACAGAAACCTGTTATCATCAGCGTTGGACCACCACCAAAACCTCCTGAGCCACCAAATCCAGCGCCTGAAAAAGCAAAGCCTCCACCAACACCTGAACCACCAAAGCACGTATGCAAGCCACCTCCACCTTACTGCAACAGCTGTGATGTTGTGTCTGTTACTACATATGAAAGTGGAAGCGGCTGCAACATTCTCTGAGACATGTTTCTTGTACCATAGCCTTTCATGTCAAGTCTGGAAACTTATATTTAGCCAAGACTAATTTATCATATGCTATTGATTATGCTTTTTAATTTCTCAAATATGAATCTCTGTTGTTTCTCCCTCCCCTGTTTTTGATTAGTCACAAGTCTAACGAGTTCCCTTCCTGGTCGTATACACCAAATTTTTGATTGATTTTCAATAAACATGAAATGTAAAGCCAGAAAGTAGGCGGCTGTCACGGTAGATAGCTAAGCTAGGCGTGTTAGTCATGTTGACCTGAAACGTGCTATATAAGATGCATAGACCAAATATATCGAGGATGCTATTATTAAGTCGTAGCACTCAGGCCCATTAGAGTCATTGAGCCCATAAAACTTATGCAGATCCAGGAAATTGACAGTGGGAAACATTGGAGTTCTTACGGAAACAATAGAAAAAAGCAGGGACCTCTGTGCAAAAACAGAAAAAATGTTGAAACAGAAGCAAGTGGACGACCGCGGCGTAAGATCAACATGTGGTGATGTGCATTGAGAGACCAGACCATGACCATATATATTTTCTCGTTTTTCCACGCACCCTTGTTTTTTTAATTTCTTTCTCCAACAAGTCTCCTTCCTTTTAATAGGATAGTACTATAATCTAGTAATTTTTAGGGTTTTTTTTTTTCCTTTTTTTTTTTGTTGAAAACATATGCAATTATTCATATCACACTATATCGTGCTTATCAAAACGGTATTTGGTCTAAGTTGACATGATTGCTTCGAAATAACTCAAAACAGTTATCAAGAGAATGTTTTAACTTTTAAGAAATGGTATAAGTTGGAGATGGATTAAATTAATCCACCATATGTATCATAGGTGTCGTAAACGTTACATAACAATCATCAATTCAGTCGGAAATATCAATGTGGTTTTTGCTTCTCTCAAAGGGTATATTATGAGTTTCCCCAACTTCCCCATTATATCATCAGCACTTGTTTCTTTGACACGTATGTGTTCTGCTGCACCCAAGTGGAAACTGGAAAGCAGAGTTGGGAGAGATGATCATAATTCTTAAATCACAAGGGTTCGTTATGCAATCAAGTCATGACGTCAACGTCCGTTCAAAGTAAAATAATTTGTTTGTGAACTTAACCCAAAAAAAGAATTGCTGAGATAATATATATATATATATATTATTTTCCAAGATTATCTGTATCTTGTAGAAAACAAATACTAGTACTTATCTCTTTAAATTTTGACTGACGTTATTATCAGCATAATAACAATACATCATCCAATCAAATTGCTATAACAACGAGAGATGTAAAATATCAAGGCTAGAGAGCCAATAAGATTTCAAATCGCATGGGACCCATATACTCCATGTGCTTAATTATATATGTTTTTGTCGTTGTTTGTTGCCTCACTCTTCTTTTGAAGTGTGAACTAAGATCTAGCAAACCAAAAAAGATGGTCTCTGTCTTTGTCAATACAAGAGAGAGAGAGTTGTTTGATTTTAGTTTTTCTATTATAATTAAAATAGAAACTCTCACAACCGTGAATCCAGCCATGAAACTCTTTTTGGAATTTAAATAATTGCTTCTTCAGTCTTCACACTACTCTCTCTCTGCTTCTTCTTCGATTTCTCTTTTTTTTTTTTTTTTTTTTTTTTTTT
>NC_025685.1:2061219-2095664 GCF_000633955.1 Camelina sativa | reverse complement strand
TAGTAGTGTTTGTTGTGCCTGGGTTAATACTGGCAACTCAAGCTAATGAATATTTAGATTTCAATGTGACTGAAATAGATCGCATTGAGGAACTAGAGTTTGGTTTCTCTAAATATAGCTCCAATTTGAACCCTTTAATGGTTGGTCTCACCCTTATCAGAGGAGCTGATTCTGGAGCTGGTACTTGTTCTCTCTCTGCTTCTGTCACTAGATCTCTACATGCGCCTCTCTCTTTTTATTTCTTTTTCTCTTTTCAGATGGCAAAAGTATAGAATTGGTTTCTTCATTTATTATTCACTTCAACTACATTCTTCTTCTTTTCTTGTTTCTATATTGTCCCTTTCCAGATTTGACTTGTTTTTTACGTTTTTTTGTTATGTATTATTCAAGATTACTTTGGTTTTTCCCTGTTTAATTGCTTACACATGTATACATATAAATTATCTTCCATGCAATTTATTATATGTTATATATTTATTAGTTTACAGTATGTTATGTTCAGATGAACATAGCTAGAAGCTGCCTATGTGTCTGTGTTTGAGCCTTTACATGTGTCTGTATGTTTTGTTCACAGTTTGTTTGGATGGAACATTGCCTGGATATCACTTGCACCGTGGGCATGGATCTGGAGCTAATAGCTGGCTCATTCAGTTGGAGGTTTAGTAAATGATTGGTTCTAGATGAAGACTTTAATTTTAAGTCTTTGTTGTTAATGTTTAATGTCTTTTATTGAAACAGGGAGGAGGATGGTGCAACAACATCAGAACCTGTGTATACCGGAAGAAGACTCGACGCGGATCCTCTAACTATATGGAGAAGCAGCTTCAGTTTACAGGAATCCTGAGTGATAAAGCTCAAGAAAATCCTGGTATGGTCACAATCTTTATTTAATTGTCGCTCATGTCAGTAGTGTAATGTAATCTTGACAATCACTGATTGTTATTGTCTATTGCAGACTTCTTCAACTGGAATAGAGTTAAGCTTCGTTACTGCGATGGCGCTTCTTTCAGTGGAGATGGCCAGAATCAGGTTCGAATTACTAGTTGTTTTAAGTTAATAGATTAGAGATCATGATTCAAGGGATGTGCTTTGGAACAAGTTGCTATATTCTAGGCCTTTGGAAACTCTGTAGTTTATTAGCCATGGATAACGCTTGTTTTGATCTGAGCTAATGCATATAGAAATCTTTTCCTCAACTTTATTCAGGCTGCACAGCTTCAGTTTAGAGGAGAGCGAATCTGGAGAGCCGCAATAGATGATTTGAAGGCAAAAGGAATGCGATACGCCAACCAGGTTTTGATGCTTAACCTTCTTTTAGTCTCTTAATATCTTCTACAGAGCAGGATCAACATGTTTAACTGTTTATATCCTGTCAGGCACTTCTCTCTGGATGCTCTGCTGGTGGTTTAGCAGCAATTCTGCGCTGTGATGAGTTTAGGAACTTGTTCCCTGGATCAACCAAAGTCAAGTGCTTGAGTGATGCAGGCTTGTTCTTGGACACGTTAGTTTATTTCTCCCAACTCAAAGATTGTATTAAAGCTACCTCACTTCCCCTTAATTTAGTTACTGCTGCTGACTTCTTCTTTGTTTCTGTAATCATAGAGCCGATGTTTCAGGAGGCCGCACCATCAGGAACTTATACAATGGTGTAGTAGAATTGCAGGTGGGATTCCTTTTTCTTCACTTAATGAACTTATACATCTTCAAGTAGTAACCCAAAAGCTTCTTACTTAATTTTTAAAGAGCACAAGAATCTTTGGAACTCTTCTTGACTTATTCAGAGATTTTACCATTTACAGAGTGTGAAGAACAACTTGCCACGAATATGCACAAACCATCACGATCCAACAACGGTAATCTTCTTTTTATTCCATCATCCTGATGCTGTTGAAAACCTGAAACAGGCCAATTCAAAAGTCTTGTATTTGATAACTCATCTTCTTTCTGTACAGTGTTTCTTCCCACAAAACTTGATCAGTCAGATGAAAACTCCACTTTTTATTGTCAACGCAGCATATGATACCTGGCAGGTTATCTTCTTTTTACTCTTCTGAAACCCAAAAATTTATCCTGCGTAAAGCTGACAAGTCTATGTAATGGCTTCTAATCAGATTCAAAGCAGTATAGCTCCAACGTCAGCAGATCCTAGTGGATTCTGGCATGACTGCAGACTAAACCATGGCAAATGTACGCCTGCACAACTGCGATTCTTGCAAGGTTGTTCTATAGATCATAAAAACTTGTAGACTTCTCATTTTAAAGTGTTGCATCACTCTAATCGTTTAATATTTTTTACTGGAGAACAGGATTCAGGGATCAGATGCTTAGAGTAGTCAAGGGTTTCTCAATGTCTAGACAGAATGGATTGTTCATCAACTCTTGCTTTGCTCACTGTCAAACTGAGAGGCAAGATACTTGGTTTGCAGATGATTCTCCTGTCATCAGGAAAAAGGTATTATTTCACTCAAATCTTGCCCACACAAACTATGTAACTTACAAGGCTGTCTGGACGTCAGGCTCTTGTAAGAATCTGATCTTGACTTTTGTCTATGGTATGTAGGCTGTGGCAATAGCCGTGGGAGATTGGTATTTCGATAGAGCGGAAGTAAAGTTAGTCGATTGCCCCTACCCGTGTGACAAGAGCTGCCACAACTTGGTGTTCAGATGATTGATTGATTCTGTTCTTTACTATCATCACATATACAGACCTTAGAAAGTTTCTTTCTTTCAAAAGGAAAGATCTTGTACCCTTGGTAGTACCAATGCCTCATTGGTGTATAATTGATTTGTGTTATGGAAAACCATAATAAAAACCAAAACAAAGTTTGCTTAAAAAGAGCATAAATGTAATCACAGAGAAAAGGCTCTTTCTTTTGTTAATGCAAGTAGTTGATCTATATATAATTAGACATGTCAAGATTGGTCCCAAAAAAATCAGCCTAACTAATAGTATATCATAACATAAAGTGTCGAACAAAAGCAGATAATGGATAAGAATACCAATAAAATAGTAAAGGGATAGAGAAAGTGAAAAGAGTAAGAATATACAGAGTGTGTTGACAACTTGACACCCTGTTTTCCTGGGGTGTGTGAGTGACAGCTATCTAGTGTTCCCCACTTTGTGTGTGTATATGTGTGAGTGGTTTGTTTTTTCCACCTATCATTTGCTTTCAAACACTAACTTCTTCAACAACTCTGGAATAATAATCTGAATTCCTGAAGTTGAACCCTGTCCATTACTTTTTTCCTTCTTCACCTTCCGTCTGCATCTTCTTCCATGGCTTCTGATTCTCACACTCCAACTGCAACTACTCCTGAAAAGGTAAATTAACTCAGAAGCATCCCTCTGTTCCTGAGAATCTTGTTATATATGCTTATGCTCATGTCTGTATGTACGTACATGTACCTATATGCGTGTTGCTTTTGCGGTTGATAAATTTATTTCTTCATCATGTTTTGATTCTCGTAAGATCTATATGTTCTCAATGAGGCAGAGTCGAATATACTTGTATGTGTTTACACACAATCTTGTATTGCTGGAGCAATTATTAGAAGGGAAAAAAAAGTTAAGAACTTTTTAGAAAGTTGTAAATTATGCTCATGGATGTTGAAAGGAACCATCTTCATCCATATTTTTCTAGAAAACTCTTCTTACGTTTCAAAGAATGATTTTAGTTACAGAAATAAATGAAGCAATAATTTTCTATTTAAGATCAAAGGTTTGTGTTATAGTCTTATAGAGACTTATAAGAGACGTTTACTTTTACCTGATGCAGCCATTAGAGAACAAGGTGAACGAGGAAGCTAAGTTGATGGAGAAAGAGATTGGGTCGTCGGATTCTGCGAATGTGGTGAATGATAAACCGGCATTGGATTCAAACACAGAGGTTATTAAAGAAGAAGAGATTGATCAAACTCCTGCGGGTGAACCAGAGAAAGAATCTCCTGCAGTGGTGGAAGAAGTTGGAGTAGTTGTGGAAGCAGAGGAATCTACAGAGTCAGAGAAACATGCAAATGGTGAGAGGGGAGCTGAAGAAGTTGAACTTAAGGAACTAACCCTTGTGAAAGAGGGTGTTGCAGAAGTTAATGTTGAAGCTAAAGATGCGAAGAAAGCAGAAGAGAAGCCTACCGTGGAGAATGTTGTTGAAGAAAACAATAAGGAGGAGACGAAGATTGTTGATGTACCTGAATTAGCAGATGAAGCTGGAGGCAAACTGGTGGAGCCAGTTGATGTTCAATCTGTTAGAGATGCATCTGCAGAGACGGCAGAAGAAAAAATCAAAGATTTGGAGGCTCTTGAAGTCGAGCCAAAGACAGAGGCTTCCGAAAAAGTTGAGACTCAGCCTGAGAAACTAAAGGACTTAGCACCAGATGTTGAAGTAGTAAAGGCAGAGGAAACACCTGAAACAACAGAACAAGCTAAGGTTGAGCTTGACGGAAAGCTGGAGGATATAAATGTTGAGGCCAAAGACTTTGGTATCAACCCCAAGGATGAAAAGATATCTGAATCTGGTTCTGCTTTGTGTCCTGAGGAAATTGTATCAACAAATCAGGAATCAGACACTGATCCTAAAAGGGATATTGAAGGAGACGCTTCTTCTCCTGCTGATCTCATTGAGAAGGCCGTCACAGAAGAGAAGCATGTAGTGGATGAACCATCAAAAGAAGAAAAAATTTCTGAATCTGGTGCTGCTTTGTGTCCTGAAGAAATTGTATTGGCGACAAAGCAAGAATCAGACACTGTCCCTAAAAATGAGACTGAAGGAGATGCTTCTTCTCCTGTTGACGTCATTGAGAAGGCCAATACAGAAGAGAAACATGTGGTGGATGAAAACATTTCTGAATCTGGTGCTGCTTTGTGCCCTGAGAAAGTTGTACCGTCAAACCAAGAATCAGACACAAACCCGAAAGAAGAGATTGATGGAGGCGCTTCTTCTCCTTCTGATATCATTGAGAAGGCCATTACTGAAGAGAAGCATGCAGTTGATGAACCATCAAAGGATGCAACAGCTTCTGGTTCTGCTTTAGTCCCTGAGAAAGTTGTACCGTCAAACGAAGTATCAGACACAAACTCCAAAGAGGAGACTGAAAGAGACGCTCCTTCTCCTGCACACGTCATTGAGAAGGCCATAACTGAAGAAAAGCATGTAGTGGATGAACCATCAAAGGATGAAAAACCTTCTGAATCTGGTTCTGCATTGTGCCCTGAGACAGTCGTACCCACAAACCAGGATTCAGACACAACCCCGAAAAAGGAGACTGAAGGAGACGTTTCTTGTCCTGATGATGTAATTGAGAAGGCCATTACTGAAGAGAAGCATGTAGTGGAAGAACCATCAAAGGATGAACAAGAGAATGTAAGTGAAGCCAAAGATGTCGTCACAAAGCTAGCTACAGAAGGTGAGAACATCAAGAAAGGTACTGAGTCACCTGCTGCAGTTGTCAAAAGCGAAGAGACTTTGAAAGAAACTGACACAGAGTCAGGAGAGAAGGAAACTGCAGCAACCAAACAAGAGGAAACAATCACAGAAAAGGTAGCAGAGGTTGTAGAAACAGAACCAGTTGTCAAAGAGAGCGATGAGCCGAAACAGCAACCAGAAGTGACAGCCAAAGAAGTTCCTGTGAAGCAAAAACATTCAAACAGCATTATATCAAAGGTGAAGCAGTCACTTGTTAAAGCAAAGAAAGCAATCATTGGAAAATCTCCAAGCTCTAAGACTATCACAACTGAAGAAGCCAAAGAAGAAATCAAAGTCAAGTGATTAAAAATAGATTCATGAGTTGGGTTCCTTATAAGTTTTCAGGTACTTTTTATTAAATTTGTTGGTTTTGTTTCGTGTTGGGGGGAAAAAAAAAAAAGAACATTCTTTTTTCTTTGTTTTTTTGTATGGCTTTGTGTGGTTTATATAACTTATATCTGTAAACATACAACTTTGCCTTTGTTTTATGGATGTGTGTTGAGAAATTTCTTCAAGATTATCATTCATCATGAAATCTCAGAATCAAAAAGCTTTTATTTTTCTCTGCGGCATTTCATCAAACACTTCTCCGCAATAATGCATCTTCCCTCAACTTAACTTTACCAATCAAATCGTTACCCACAAAGACAGAAATTCCAATCCAATGCTTTCAAGTGAGAAGGCGGCGTGAATTGACGTCGACGGCGGTCGAACTGGCGTGAGTGAGTGAAGAAGAAGATGCTTCTTCTTTTTTTTGGAGGGAAAATCAAGATTCTGGTTCATGTCAATTTCACGTTCCGTTACTATATCGTCCAGAAGGTATAAACAATAACCCCGTTTCAGTGATCCTTTACTATTTGGGCCCGGAATGGGCTCAGAATTAATCACAAAACTTTTAATAGTGGATACAAAGCCAATGTCGGCAGAGGTTTTGTTTTTTTGTTCTTTTTGTTTTTTTTTTGTTTTGGCATGATTTTTTAAGTCAACAATATTTGAATACCAAGCGAATTTGAACGCCAAAACAAAGAAAAAAAAAAGGAACTTTAAATTTCGAGATATTAAAGTCAAGTTTGCATAGAAGAATCGACCAACTCAAAAGGATAAGAACAAATGGTTTAATTTAAATCAAGACATTACCATTTACCATTTACTTCGTAACAAATCAAAAAGCGCATTACAACTCTGATTAGGACATCATAATGTATATACAAAGACAACTTTGATTAGGACATCATATCTGTTAATATTGTGTGGTGTCAATTCAGTGCCACGGTTTATGCGTTGGTGTCGGCCAGAGTATTTTAACTTACTACATAAAAGAAATAAGTATATTAAACTAGTAGTGGTCATTTTTATCATCGAGTGCCCGGTGTCATGAAAGCAACTTTAGGAAGAAAGAACATATGCAATTTATGCAGAGAGACGAAGCCAGAGTAGTATGATTCACATTTCACACGAACTCACTTTAAACCATCTTTTCTAATTTACAACTTTCTTGCTTTGCTCCAAAGATTATTCTTCTTGACTGCTAAGCTTTGTTGTCATCGATACAATTATATATATATATATATATATATATATTGGTCACTTAACACTTGTTTTCACTAGAAAAAAACAAACAAACGGAAGTCCAGATGAAAGCAAAACAAATTCGAAGTTCAAATACAATTTGTTTAACGCAAATATAAGCTACCTATGATTGGGCTACATTATAAAGTAAACCATAAGAATTGTGCAATTAATGTTTGCTAATTGTATTTTGTATTGCTAGTGATATTAAAGGAGTCCAATCAAAATGTCGGTTATTGTAACGCAGACCGACCTATATGAGTTTAAATTCATACTACAATATGCAGATCTACATTGCATCTAAATATTATGTTTATATCCGGCCTTATAAATTGTATTTACATATATATTGATACCATACAATGAATACAAACTGAGGAATGATCAGACCAAAAGAGTGTAAAGCAATTAAGCATAAAGTATTAAAGTCCATGGCCATGTTCTATGGAGTTATGGAGCATGGGTTTGACACGTGAGATGACGGCCGGGTTATGCGTTGACAGACCTGAAGGCATGTAAGTGGACCACGTGTCATAAGCCTGTTATTAGAAGGTGTGAGACTTTCCATACCTGTCGCCGACCTCCACGGCGGAGATTGTCCCGGCCCACATTCGTATTCCGACAACAGTATTGGTTTTGAGGAATAGTATTAGGGCTTGCATACAGTGATACAGAATACAGATAATGTGTTCTGCTACGTGTGCCCTTCTGAGTTCTGACAACTGACAAGTGAATTTTACTCAAATCTCTAAACCTAACCCAAATTTGAATTACCATATTTCAACAACTTTCAACTAACATTGTTTTGGTCTTAAAAAGTTTATTATATATTGTCTACCATTACAAAGTATGTAGTCGAACACGCTCATTAAATTTGTTATCTTTTCGTGCACGCCATCTACATACCGTTGGTCATTTTATTTAGTTCCATATCATCTTAACTTGAATGCCTGTTTTTTTTTTCTTTAAATTTATCTATTATTTGTTTTTTTTTGGGTACAGAATTAATAAATATGAGGAACTACACAGTAAATATCAAGTATACAGTATGTATGACTGATTCCTCAAATTTTAGGAATCTTAATTTTAATGTTAATAAATATGATATTGTGTGTTCTTTACGAATTTTGGTTTGATTGAAGATAGAGTGAAACAAAAAAAAAACTTGAGAATATATAAAATTTTAGAAGTAGTTCAATTTATGAAATTGTTATTTAGTTAATCTTTGTTTTAAGTAAGTTTCACATACATACATACCTGATAGTCTGATACATCATATCCCCAAACATAAAAAGGCCAAATATCTAAAATTAAGGGTTTATTATGGATTTTGCCACTTTTCACTCCAATTATTTTGAATCTGTCATTTTCTTCAAATATTTTAGATTTTGCCACTTTTAATCACTTCAAAATCTATACATTTGTGATTTTTTGTTGTGCTAAAAACATACTTTATAACAAACTAAACCCTACAAAAAAATGAAACCAAACATAATGTGTAAAATTGTGTTTAAAAGTCTTGAAAAATGGAAAATCGATAAAATTTTAGCCAAAATGACAAAATCTACAAATACCCCTAAGAAAAGTGGCTTTTTCATAATTAACTCCTAAAGTTAATCATCAAGGTTTTCCTAAATAAAAAATAAAAAATCTATTACCCCTATAGAAAGGGGAAAATCACAGAATAAGGACCACGTGGCTAAGGCCGCTTGGCTCATAAAATACGTCTCAAGTGCTCGCGTCCTATTATATATAGGCAGACATATCAGGGGAGAGAGTAAAGTGTCCAACATCATCTAAAGAGATAAACCATCAAAGTTTTCTTATCAATTTCAAGAGCTTGAAGATGACTACAGCCACTTTCGTAGAGATTCTTCTGGCTATCCTCTTGCCTCCTCTCGGTGTCTTTCTCAAATTTGGTTGCAAGGTACGCATACTTTAGTTAGATTATCTTCAGTTTTACTATTTCTTTATTAAAAAAAGTGGTTTTTAAAACTTATAATTACTCGAATATTTTAAAATTTTGACAATTTATTTTGCTTCTTGCAGGTTGAGTTTTGGATATGTTTGATTTTGACGCTGTTTGGTTATCTTCCCGGGATCCTTTACGCTCTTTACATCATCACCAAGTAGAGATTTGATCTCTCTCCTCTGTTCTTTCCCTCTGTTTCCTTGTAAGCTTTCTCTCTCCCTTAATACATGTTGATATAATAACATAGATGCGTACTTGTGATGGCCATAGGCCCATAGAACAAGTGTTCTTAAGAAGAAATATCTTTGATTTAGTTGAGTTATAATATGTTTTACACAAAGAAACTATGTGTATATATATGTTAGGTGAACCAATTTCTAAGCTATATGAAGACTAACCTCACCCTGATAAGAAGTTAGATACTGATATAACTATTCACTTTGTAACATCTTTCAAAACTATCAAATAATACGTGCTAGGATCGATTAGAAACGTAGTTGAAATAAGATTTTTTTTCTTCCTTTCAATCTATATATACATTTTTATTAGTACAAGGAATTTTTCTGACCAAAGTTTAACTTTGCTTTGTTGTTATTGTGTGTAGGTGGAACAGCTGTTTCGTCTTGTTATCTCTTTGGGACTGATTCTTCAATTATTTTATGTTATGAGTAATTAATTATTGTTATTGTATTTGTGTTATTGTATAATTTCTGCTGATATGAAGAAGAAATCGTTGGTTTATATGAGGAACTTGTTTTTTTTACGTTATATAATTAGATAAAACGTTACAATGGGCAGTTTTGGATTTGGGACCACCATTCAAAATTTAAAACCCAACTTTATATAAAACCATATACGTATGGTCACATGTCTCGTCTCATCACCAACAAATATGCACCATAAGTTAAAACTCACGTGGTCCATGAGAAATACAACAGATGTTCGTAACCAAATTTTGATATACACGTTTTTGTCATCTAATAGTTGACATGAATCAGTTGAATCGTTTATACACTTAATAGATATTTTGAATTTTGGAAAATACTAGTGCATGACCAAAGTGGAAAAAAAAAATGTTGACGAGCTATATAATGAATACTTTAATCGGAGACGGATACAAAGCAAAAAAAATGGTTAGGAGGCAAATAACGAGTGTTTGTTTATGCTTAGAAAACCTTGAGAAAAAAGAGTGTTTTTTGGTTTTGTTTAGTCGGTCGACATATGTTATGCTTTATATCAACCATAAAAGATCCGGTTGGTGAACCACATAACAGCTAAAAGATGCGGAGATGAACTGCATCAGATTTAATTTGGTCTAGTTGAATCTTGCTATCCAAACAATAACTATGTGAATTATCGACTAATGTTAAGAGTTTTAATTTTCTACTATATTATAGTCGGTTAACAAAAAAAACCCACGTAACTGGGGTTTTTGATGTATATAATAAGAAGTTGACTCTTAGATCACATTGTTGATACATGTATTCTCGTCGGTATAACACGAGTCCTGACCGTGACGCGCAAAGAAAGACTGATAGGGCAAAGGCAAACATAGCAACGTAACAATAATAATTAAAAAAATGCTATTATTCCATACACTCTTTCAACACGCAATGGATGCTCTTAAATGGTAGCTAATCCAGGAAAGATTAGGAACATATCTTGCAAAATGCCAAGTGTGTCCCCAAAAAATATCCATATTGCCTTGTTTATATAGTCCAAAGAAAAAGAAAAACTCCTTATTACTTAGCTTAAAGATAAAGGTAAACAAATAAAAATAAGAAAATAATTTTTAAAAAGGTAAGCAATACGTGGCTCAAAAATATCTAAAAAGTTAAGTCCTATATATATAAATGTGAGAGACATACATTGAAGGAGAGAGAGTAAAGAAGAAGAAGAAGAAAACACACTTTGAAGCTTTTTAATAATATAATCTCAGAATCTTGAAAGAGCTTAAAAAAAATGAGTACAGCTACTTTTGTTGATATTATCATCGCTGTCCTCTTGCCTCCTCTTGGAGTCTTTCTCAGATTTGGTTGCGGGGTAATTTATCTATCTTTTATTCTTAGTTATAATTTTGGACTGAGTTTTTAATTTAATTAATAATTAATAATTAATCTTATACTAATATTTTTGGTTGCAGGTTGAGTTTTGGATATGTTTGGTTTTGACGCTGCTTGGATATATTCCTGGGATCATCTACGCTATTTATGTCCTCACCAAATGATTTACCAACCATCCCTCTCCTTGTAAGCTCTCTCTCTCTCTCTACTGATTCTCTCTAATGTTTGATCATTTTAAAAGAGTCACCGTTTGATATAGTTTTGCTTTATTAGGAAATTATTATTATTATTATTCTAAACTAAATAAGATATTGGTCTGACACCAAAAGAGAGTAAAAGATAGATATAAATGTGTACTGTTAAGATAAGATTATGAGAATTTTCTGACCAATCTTTTAACTTTACTTTTTGTTGTTGTTGTTGTGTAGGAACAGCTGTTTCGTCGTGTTCTCCGTCTCTTCGTTGTGACTACTGATTCATCGTTTCTTTCATCAGAGTTTTTATGTTTTTTTTTCTAAGTAATTAATCATCAGTGTTGTGTTTGCTTTGTTATATAATGTTTGTGTTTGATGTTATAAAAAAAGAGAGCTTTGTGTTAAGAATTTGCTTATTCGATTTTTTTTTTTTTTAATTATAATTTCATAAAAAAGAAAATTTTGTTGCATTTGGACCACCACTTAAAAAAACTACGTTATAGAAATACATGGTCACACGCATCATTTCGTCACCAATAATTTGGCCCCATTGCTTGGCACCATTAGCGATATCCACGAGAAAACACTACACATTCATTCACCCACCGGTTGTTATCACATATACAGAAAAAAAAAAACTTTATATAACTCAATTTTGATATGTCGGCTCATACTATATCTTGTTCAAATATAATCAAATTAATTCAATAGAGTACACACAATTAATTAATCATATGTGGTGGTGAGTCTGAAAAGAAACAAAACCGAGGATAACCGACTCATCGCCGCCGGTCGATTCATCATCAATGTTTTCCATTTCAATAAACTAATGAAAAATAAGAATCAAGCAAAGTAATACAAATTCAAATGCGATATGACACAAAATAACTAACTAACACAAACAAACATCATAGAGATTAGAGATGAAGTTTACACCAAGTTGCTTCATCTATGAATGTTCCAATCAATCAAACTAACCCCAAGCTCCAAAAAGAATCCCAAATCTCTCTTGCCTTTGTGCAACGATTAAAACTCAAACACCAAAATACAGATTCAAGAGATCATTCCAAAGCATCCACCATGATGAGAGCTTGAGACTATAATCCTCCTTATAATTTGCTTACTCTTTGAACTGCCATTCTCTTCGGCACATTGGGCAATGAGCTTGACTCGTCTGCGAATTCACCCATTTCAATATACAGTGAAGATGAAACGCGTGGTTGCAAGCTCCCCAAACTGCCCTAACACCAAAACAATAAGGTCTAAGACATGCAGTTCTGTTTTTTGTTTTCAATTACCATAAGTAAATAAACCAGCTTAGCAATGTTCTGGGTAAGCATGAGAAAGGGAGAGTGTGTTCGAAGCAACAATTATAAAAGTGAAGACATGAAAGCAGAGAACTTTACTTAGAGGGCAATCATCTCCAGGAAGTTTGCAATCAGGACAACAACCATCAAAAGCCATCCGACATATCCCACATGTTTCGTCTTGTGCATCCCATGTCCATGAAGCGACTGCATGCCATCTATTCAGCATTGTAAGAGCTCATATGTTGGAGCTGAGGTTGTTGTATAAGAGAATAATGCATAAGGTAAAGGGACAAGGAACTTACTCTGTTTTTAATGGTATGCAGGACAGAAGTAGCATAGAAAGTCAAGTGCAACAATTTCGATTTCTTCTTTAACTTGTGCAACAATTTCGATTTCTTCTTTAACTTGTGCAACAAATCCAACAATGCAGGCAGTTTGAACAAACTTAGTCTAGTATATAAACATCAGTAACCCCGATCATAAAGTATCCTCATTAAATAAGGATCATCAATCTATTATATTAAATAATCACTATCAAAAGTCCTGGGGTGACTTTATCATCACTTAACTTGCAACCTAACGCACCCTAATATAAACTTTCCAACAGAGAGCTAAAAAAGATGAAGCAAAAAAAAAGGATACGCAAGATCTTGACTTTCATGGCCTTCCTCCTGTATAAACAAAAATCTTCAATCAGTTTCATAAACACTTTTATAAGCCTAAAGATGGTTTACAGACCCGACAGTAAAATTAAGAAACTCCAAGGTAAATTTTACAAAAGACGACACAAACAAAAAACTGAAGGTATAAGTCTTATGTGCACGAATACACGATTTACTTGAAGAGTTAAGCATTGAGATCATGAAAAAATTCATGGAAACCAAAAGATAAGTTTGATACATACGAGTGAATATTGAGGCATTTTATCGAACAACTGGTATGCAAAAATCAAAACTTGGATCCGTGAACTCTAAAAAATCAAACTAATCAAAGTAGAACCAGAGACCAAACAAAACCCATCGGACTAACAAGGAAGGACGATACATCAGTGTGAAACGGAGAATAATCAAGTGTTAAGAAACGTAATTACGCTAATAATCGCCAATTTTCTCAAGAACTAATTATCTCAAACCGGAACCAAAAAAAATACAAAGTCCGAACACATTACCTTCAGAAGTCTGAAACTTTCTCCGAACAAATCGTGAAGGTTGATGTTCTAACCAAACGATGCAATCGAAATAGTAAAATCCTTCACCGGAAAAGAAGTATTGCTGTGGCACCGACGAGGATCGGACTTGCGGAAAGCAAGAGGAAACGACTATAGGAAAAAGAGTCGACGGACGTGTTCCACTAAATATGTGGGCCGAAACAAATTGGGCTTAAAATTGTTTTTAGATTAGCAGCCCAAATCTTAAGAGGCTTTTAAATATTATTTTTTCTTAATCTAGAAATAATCTTATTTTACAAAATTCAGAATCGAGTAGGGCTCCTTTATTTTAAACACATGAATTTCAAATGTTAATCCAATGAAAAGGAAAAGGGAATATATCTTGAAAGGATTTTACAACTTGTCAATAATTCAATGAATGTTTTAAGTTACAAAACCTAATGTATGACGTCATACATACATGTATATAATAGTCTGTATAGGCATGCCTACATAGATACACATATATTTAGAAGAAAATAAAATGGTAGTGTCTAAAAAAGGTGTTTGAAAAGAATTACACATCATCAAATTGAAAAATGCTAATAATCTATCAAATACGCGTGTATAATGTATATCTACATAGATACATCATAAAAAATATATATACAATAGTTGCCTCCGGTTGAAACATTAATACATTATTGTTTTATAATTTTACAAGTCGCATTCACTATATGCAGGTTCTAGACGACCTCTTGACGTAATTAGTACGAATTCCCTATTATTTGCCATCACCACGCCAAAAAATATTGCTCAATATTTTAACCTAACAAGCTATATTTAATTTATCTCTCTAATGTTTTCGTTGTCGTTAATTTACAAGTCAACAATCCACAGTCAAAGTATCTAGTAAAACAAGTAATTCCAGATACGTATTGAGAAAGAATCTTTGACCCAATTACGAAAACAAATCTTAGGAATTTATCACAAATATTTACTTTTATACGAGAATACGTTTGCAAAGTCTATAATACAGCTTTATTCGCTGCACTTACTGATTTTATGAGTAGCTGTAATCTAATATTGCAGGAGAGACACATGTTTGTACCTCTTCATCACTATATAAGTATAACACACTAATCCGCTAACTCAAAACAAAACAAACACACACAAAAAGAAAAAAAGAAAGAGAGAATAAGTTTCAATGACAAGAAAGAAAGTAAAACTTGCTTTCATTACCAACGATTCATCAAGGAAAGCAACTTTCAAGAAAAGAAAGAAAGGGTTGATGAAGAAAGTGAATGAGCTCTCCACTTTGTGTGGCATCAGTGCATGTGCCATCATCTACAGTCCGTACGATTCTAACCCCGAAGTGTGGCCATCAAATTCCGGTGTGCAAAGGATAGTCTCAGAGTTCAGGACGCTTCCAGAAATGGACCAACAAAAGAAGATGGTGGACCAAGAAACCTTTCTCAGACAAAGGATAGCAAAAGCGTCCGATCATTTGAGGAGACAAAGAAAGGATAACCGGGAGCTAGAGATGACAGAAGTCATGTTCCAGTGTTTATTAGGAAACATGGGAATGTTTCATATGAATATCATGGATCTTAATGATTTAGGTTTTTTGATTGAACAATATCTCAAAGATATTAACCGCAGGTTTGAGATTTTACAGAGCTCTGGCATGGAGATCGGCGAGTCTTCCAATGCTGCTGGTGTGGTCGAGACCCCACCAATGGAGATCATGGCGTCTACAACCCCACCAACCACCACAACTAATGATCAGGCGGGTTCTTCCTCTTCACCATTGGCAGCTTTTCTAAACCCTCTTCAACAACAACAACAACAACACCAACAATTTCTTTATCCATCATCTCCACATGTTGGACTCTATGAGCAACCTCCAAGTTTGAATTTAAACCTAAATCCGAACTATAGTCAGAACCAACAACAATGGTTTATGGAGATGACGCACCACCAGCCTGAACCATTGAACTATGCAGTTGATGATGAGCAAAGGGGTTTTCTATTTATGGATGATAACCACCACGATCACCACCAACCCCAACACCAGCATGATCAACAGATCCTTGGTGATTCGTCCACTGTTTCAACTACCGTCGTTACTTCAAGCAGCACTATCCCCGTTACCAATCCAAGTCCTACCAATAATACATGGTTTCGTTAGTATTTCCTTTCTATGTGGTTTTACCAGAGTTTAAGAGTGGGTTTCAATTCCTAGTAAGCAAATCAATAATTATATTCAAATGTTCTTTACGGTTGTAATAAACTTGCATAACAATTTTATACGGGGTAGTTTTATATATTATTATTATATTTTGTGATGGTTATGGTTTTCAGTGTAATGGTCCTTATTTTGTGATATCCTGTTTAAAAAAATAAAAAGATTTTGTGACATTCTCGTTTTTATTGTGTGTCCATTAAGTGTGATTAGAGTTTCGTTTTATTTTGCCTCAAATATGAGCTTTCACCAAAAAAACTGTTCGTCCTTAGAATTACTCGAACGCTAGCTACACTATTTAGATATTCTAAACTTTCCCCAAGATGATAGAATTTGTATGTATCTCACAAATGGACAAGCTTTTTGCGTATATGTGTCCCAGAAGACACTCGAGTAACCCATCTTACTTACCTCTATTGTGTTAATAAATGATTATTCTAACTTTACCCAAAATGATCAAGTCGTTTTATATATTTTGTATTGATTTGGATGCTTGAATAATTAAATTTGAATGTTCATGTACCCAAAATGATCAAGTCGTTTTATATATTTTGTATTGATTTGGATGCTTGAATAATTAAATTTGAATGTTCATGGGCCTTTAAAGAATTTACACACATATATGATTGTTTTCTAATTTCGTTTTTGACAGTAGAAAAAAAAGTTTGGAGCAAGATTATAATCTTAATTCCGATAATTATCAAAATCATAATTATTTGTTTGAATGGTACGTATATAAAATAAGTATAGTCACAAAGATAGAGGACAAGAATACAAGAGTGTTTTTAAGTTTTAACAACAAAAAAAAAAAGAATACAAGAGTTTTTATAATAAACACGTGTAATCTATAATTGTCGTAAATATAATTTATTTTAGTAGTCTGATTTCACATGTGAAATTAATTCAGATATAACCCGCAATGATGAACTTGAAGCTATGTCTTGATCTAATCTTAGAAATTGAAACTAAGACAAAACATTAAAAACATCATATATGATAATCATATATTTTTATTAAAAATATACACTAAATATCATCAGGAAAATGATTATACAATTAGTTTTATAGAACATGTAAATTAAATTTTGATTAAAGTTCAGTGTATTTATAGTATTAAGTTCAACATATGTTTGCTACAAATAGATAATTCGAATAATGAAAACACTATACTCAAATGATTTTCACTATAAATAAGGTTGATATAAATTTTGGATAACCTAAGGAATTACTTTGAGACCTCTAAATATATGCAATTTAATGATAATATACAAATAAACAAAGGCATCTAAATAGAATAATATATTACAAAATACATTAGAAATCTAACGTATAATTGGGACAAATATTTCAACGTATAGTATGGGTCATTATACATTCTAACGTGCAAGAAAAATATTTCAACGTATAAAAGTGATTAATAGAACTATACCACTTTGACCAAAAAAATCAACGTTATTTGATGTTTGTAAACCAATTATGTTTTAGGGATTCAATTTTTAACTGTTTAATTTTGATGTATGGTCGTAATTATATTTACAAAAGACAAATTAAAAGAAATATGACCTTATGACTTCAAAAAGAAAAAAAATTGACATTCAGAAATTAAAAATATTTTATAAAAAATCACTCCATAAAATTATATACTTATACACTATTTTATATAAATACATTTATGAATTCACAATGATTTCATGTTATATTTCAAATCATATTTACACATTAATTTATGCTAAAATATATTAACCCAATTAAATTTACTTGTGGTCCACCGGGTAATCAAATTTTAATTTTCACATACCTATAAGAGAATGGTTGACTATGTAACATGTAAGTAACTTCTTTAAAACATGTCTTTTAAGTATTTTAAAAATATTTTGAGAGTTTTTTGAGAATTATGATTTCTATTAAATATAAATTAAATATTCAAATGGAGAATTACTGTATTTTACTTAAATTTCTTAACCAAACTTTTTTAATATACATTGTCTAATGGCTAACTATTTAAAAGAAAGCGGTTATGGCACATAAAGTTTCTAACGGCACGACACATGACGAGACGAGACGGGATGAGACGTATTTTTTATTCCAAAATAGATATGTTAAAGTTATATACGTGCAATAATCTGTACAAGTTCATCTAATTTTATGGAAAATACTAATATTATATAATTTAAAATTTTAATCCTAAATCGATTTAAGAACTTTTAATTTAAATGAAAAATATCGCACCCATGTTATAGCACGGGATACTACCTAATTCCATTTTATTTGTCATCACCCCTCCAATTATTGATAAATATCTACATTTCACAAACATTACAATAGACATTTTAAATTTCTTAATCTAGTTATACATAAAACTATAATTTATCTATGTAATGTTTTTCGTTTGTCGTTAATTTACAAGTCAATAATCCACAGTCAAAGTATCCAATAAAATGAGTAATTCCAGATACGTACTGATCAGAAAGAATCTTTGACCCAATTTTGAAAACAAATCTTACAAATTTAACACAAATATTCACAAAATATTTATATTCATACAAGAATACATTTGCAAAGTCTAAATACAGCTTTATTCGCTGCACTTAATAATTTTATGACTAGCTGTAATCTAATATTGAAGAAAACAAATGTTTGTACCCGATCTTCCTCACTGTATAAGTATAACACACTCATCGGCTAACTCAAAACAAAACAAAAACACACACAAAAAAAAATAACAAAAAGAAAACAAGCTTTGATGACGAGAAAGAAAGTAAAACTTGCTTTCATTACCAATGGTTCATCGAGGAAAGCAACTTTCAAGAAAAGAAAGAAAGGGTTGATGAAGAAAGTGAATGAGCTCTCCACTTTGTGTGGCATCAGTGCATGTGCCATCATCTACAGTCCGTACGATTCCAACCCCGAAGTGTGGCCATCAAATTCCTGTGTTCAAAGGATAGTCTCAGATTTCAGGACGCTTCCAGAAATGGACCAACAAAAGAAGATGGTGGACCAAGAAACCTTTCTCAGACAAAGGATTGCGAAAGCGTCCGATCATTTCAGGAGACTAAGAAAAGATAACCGGGAGCTACAGATGAAAGAACTCATGTTCCAGTGTTTGATAGGAAACATGGGAAAGTTTCATATGAATATCATGGATCTTAATGATTTAGGTTTTATGATTGAACAATATCTCAAAAATATTAATCGCAGGTTTGAGATTTTACAGAACTCTGGCATGGAGATCGGCGAGTCTTCCAATGCTGCTGGTGCAGTCGGGACTACCTTTGAAAGGACTGGATCAATGGAAGTCATGGCATCTACAACCCCACCAACCACCACACCTAATGAGGCCGGTTCTTCCTCTTCATCATTGGCAGCTTTTCTAAACCATTTTCAACAACAACAACAACACCAACAATTTCGTTATCCGTCATCTCCACATGTTGGACTCTATGAGCAACCTCCAAGTTTGAATTTAAACCTAAATAAGAACTATAGTCAGAACCAACAACAATGGTTTATGGAGATGATGCACCACCAGCCTGAACCATTGAACTATGCAGTTGATGATGAGCAAAGGGGTTTTCTATTTATGGATGATCACCACCAACCCCAAGACCAGCATCAACAAATCCTTGGTGATTCGTCCACGGTTTCAACCATCGTTACTTCAAGCAGCACGATCCCTGTTACCAATCCAAGTCCTACCAATAATACATGGTTTCGTTAGTATTTCCTTTCTATGTGGTCTTACTAGACTTTAAGAGTGGCTGAGTGTGTTTCAAGTTCTAGTAAGCAAAACAAATAATTATATTCAAATGTTCTTTTTATCATAGTTTTATTATATTTTGTGATGACTATGGGTTTTCACTTTTCAGTGTTATTGGACTTGTGATATCCTCGTTTTCATTTTTTATAAAGATTTAGTGATATTCTCGTTTTTATTGTGTGTCTACCTGTGTTGCATGAAAACTTTTTAAAAAATCCGTTTTCTATTTCCGAAACAGAAATTTTTGGAAACACGTAAACAAGTCACGAAGACACATTATATCTGGATATTCCTAAAAATCTCTGTTTGGAAATAAGATGGAAAATCCGTTTTTGTTTTGGAAACACGACGATAACTTTTTGTTAGCTTAAAAACTTAATAAATAAAATAATTTGAAAATATATATTCATTATACATATAAATATATAATATTATTATTGTTTTAATTCAACTATTTAATTTTTATGTTTTGAATTTGTGTTGTTTCAAATATTCTTTTTGATATAGGTTTTATGTTTGGTGTTTTATTATGTATATATACATATATCCAGATATATATACATACGTTTCTAAAACTTTTCAATTTCTTAATTTTAGAAAAATTGTTTCTTATTTCCAAAACGTTACGTTTCCGCGTATTCGTTTTTGTTTCCATGCAACTTAGGTGTCCACTAAGTTTGACAAGCTGTAAAACAGTTGAATGCCAAATAATTTGTTTTGTATCAAATCTAAAAATAAGTTGATAGAGAAGATAATGTTTTACAGCTAAAATATGTTTAGTGATGATATCTCAAAAGGTAAATAATCTGATTGAGTGTAATATTAGCTGTTATTCAAAATAAAATAATAAATGACTATAATTTATATAGACAAAAATTTCACCAAATTTAATTACAGTGTATCTTCATAAATAAAAATGATAACTTTTGATGTTTTCATTTACTCTTCTTAGCCAGAATTTTACAAGTGGATACAACATTAGTGATGGTTTTAATGTTTTTATGGTAATAAATCTTATAGTATGAACAGAAAATCTCACCAATAAATGTTCGTTATTGTATCTAACCAAGTGGCAACACTAAAGATTTTTACTTAAAAAATATAATTAATAAAATTTTATAAAATTAAAAGCAAATCTTTTTATTAAATTTGTCAGCTTAACAGCTCATCATTTAATTAAAATAATAAATCATTTGTTCTATATAAACGAAATTTTGATAAATCAACACACACCATTCAAAATCACTAAAAAATAATTCATATACACACATATTTTTTCTTCAATTGTTGTCATTATTATGACGAGAAAGAAGCTAAACCGATCTTACATTGAAAATGATTCAACGAGGAAAGCAACATTCAATAAGAGAAAGAAAGGTTTCGTGAAAAAGATCCACGAGCTTTCCGTACTCTGCGGAGTCGAAGCATGTGCTGTGATTTACAATCCATCCAACTCAACCCCGGAGGTCTGGCCATCGAACTTGGGAGTAAAGAACGTCGTGGAGAAGTTCGAGATGCTGACAGATATGGAGCAAGAGAAAAAATGGTGAACCATGAAGGCTTTCTCAAACAAAACATACCAAAAGCTATGAGGAATAACAAGAGAAAGATAAAGGACAATAAGGAAAGGATGATGAAAGAGGCCATGTTCGAGCTTCTTGGTGGGAAGGAAGATAGATTTCAGCTGACTAACAGACACCGTGAAGATTTGTGTAAGTACATTGATCAATATCTTAAAGAACTTTATCACCACAAAAACAAAATCCTAAGGCAATCCCATGTTGAATATGGTGAATCATCTGAAGCTGCTACAAATGTCATGGCACCAACATCTTCAGTTGAAGTGAATTCTCAATTCTTTCCAACTCTCAATGTTTCCAACGCTCTTCAAGTACCAGAGGAGGTTAATGCTTTTTCCGGTAACAATCTTTCTGGTGCTGCTGACCAACAAGATTACTATCCAGTGATAAATCCAGCTGTTGGTGTTTATGATCATAATGCAAATGTTAACCATCTTGGTCATAATCAATATCAACCACAGGATGGATATCGTCCAAGTGTGCCTCAAGATGGAATTGACAATCCGAGTCAAAATCAGGATCAGCAAGAAGGATGGTTGGTCTCATATGACCTATCTTGAACAAATGAGTTTTCCTTTGATGGATTACATCAACTGTTATTACCGGCCGACATTATATGCGTTGTCTTCGTATTTCATAAAATTAGAGTTATTATGTTATTCCATTCTTGGAGAATTTATAACTCCATCTGTTTTGTATTTAGTTATTACTCCATTTGTTTCATGTTTTCTATAATTATAATTTTGTTTTCACAAAAATAAAAATAAAAAAAATCCTATTGTATTTTCAATGCTGAATTTTTAATAAACATCTAAAATAGTTTTATTACTTAGTTTTATAATTTACTAATTAGATATATAAAAACTATACAATGAGCATGTTAGTTAAGTTTCCGCAACAACCACATCCTGCGACTAAAAAATAAAGGTTATTGGAGTTTAAATCTTTGAAATGAGACGCCGTTTTTGTTAAAACAAGTCACAGTGGCAGTTTTAACTATCGCCTGTTTTTCATGGCGACACATGATACACCGGCAATCTCTGTAAAAATAGTCTCAGTGGCAGTTTTCACATTTATTTGGCCACGTTGACTTTTAAATTTTGACAGCCGGAAAGAGACGCAGCGGCAACTTAACGAACATGGTCAATGTATAAATAAAGAGTACGTATGACAACCGAATTAAGCCGTTGGCTATGGCTTTTAAAGTTATACTTCCCGCCAGGGTTAGGTCCATATTGATACCAATAAAGCAAAGGAAAATCTCTTGCTTCACTATCTCTTTCTCAATCAGAATAAAACAGTTGAACCTAAAAAAATTAATGGCATTGCTTTTTTAGAAAAAAAAAAGTAGGTTTCTTTATGAAAAGAAAAAAATGATACTTTAAAGAAATTTGAATTTCAAATACTTCTCAAAATCAACTTTCTCTATGAATTCAACTATTCAAGTGGTCCTTGTGTGTTATTTTGGGGTGCAACTTGATCCTTGGGTTGAACAAATTCGGGAGTGGATTTACATGTGGGGTGCAAATAGATGGTAGTCATTTCTCTGAATAGTCAATTATTTGAGACCGATGAGTACTAGCCATTAATACTTAATAGCCACGAATAGTCAATTACAGCTGTTAAGCGGCCTTGTTAGTCTTAATTGTTTTTTTCCTATGTTTTGTGAGTTATTGTTATTTTATTATTCGTGGTGGTCGAATCTTGTAGACTGACACACTCACAAATCATGAGTTATGCAGGCACCACTAACTCACTAAGAGATCACTAGACTTACAACCATTAAATTTAAATTAAAGGGAATATTTTGGGGTAATAATTGGCAGTAATAGTAAAGAGTATATATATGAACCAAGAAAAGGCTCAAAGGCGAAGGAAGAAAGAAATAAAGAGAAGAATAAAAGTACTCGTAAATGTACCTTTTGTACAACAACTGCTGCATTATCTGAGAGCAGGAACTAAACAAGGACCTCCCCTCCATGCAAATAATATCAATCATATAAAGTTGTTTGATTCTAATAGCTGGCTTCATATCTTTGTCTTTTAGTTATATTATTTTGAATGGATCTCAATGATCGAACTTTTTTTGCTAGGAAATTACTGTATTAAAAACCCATACACTCGTTAACTAGAACCATTTGAGATCATCTCATTAATTATTACTTCGGATGGGTCGGATTAATCAAAGTTATGTTGTTTGGACTTTGATTATTATATGAAAGTTTATAGGTTTTCTAATTTCAAACCNTTTACATGTGGGGTGCAAATAGATGGTAGTCATTTCTCTGAATAGTCAATTATTTGAGACCGATGAGTACTAGCCATTAATACTTAATAGCCACGAATAGTCAATTACAGCTGTTAAGCGGCCTTGTTAGTCTTAATTGTTTTTTTCCTATGTTTTGTGAGTTATTGTTATTTTATTATTCGTGGTGGTCGAATCTTGTAGACTGACACACTCACAAATCATGAGTTATGCAGGCACCACTAACTCACTAAGAGATCACTAGACTTACAACCATTAAATTTAAATTAAAGGGAATATTTTGGGGTAATAATTGGCAGTAATAGTAAAGAGTATATATATGAACCAAGAAAAGGCTCAAAGGCGAAGGAAGAAAGAAATAAAGAGAAGAATAAAAGTACTCGTAAATGTACCTTTTGTACAACAACTGCTGCATTATCTGAGAGCAGGAACTAAACAAGGACCTCCCCTCCATGCAAATAATATCAATCATATAAAGTTGTTTGATTCTAATAGCTGGCTTCATATCTTTGTCTTTTAGTTATATTATTTTGAATGGATCTCAATGATCGAACTTTTTTTGCTAGGAAATTACTGTATTAAAAACCCATACACTCGTTAACTAGAACCATTTGAGATCATCTCATTAATTATTACTTCGGATGGGTCGGATTAATCAAAGTTATGTTGTTTGGACTTTGATTATTATATGAAAGTTTATAGGTTTTCTAATTTCAAACCAGTTTGACCATGACTGACTTGATCTATATATTAGATTTGGTTCAATTTGTCGTCTATTATGTGAGAATTCGAACAAAACACATCGTAAATTTTGGTGTTTGCAAGCCATTAGTCTTATTCACTCCATTTTTTTTGTTTTTGTCATCATGGTAGTAAAAAACGTGACATTTATTAAAACCACTTCATTAAATATTTACGAAGGGAATTAGTTTTGATTAATCCAGAAAGCTTTGTTTTTTTTTTTTTTTTTTTTAACTCAGAGACTAAGATAGGCACATTTTAAAACAAATTTACGAGGATTCAGTAATCTTTATTCTCTTCTATTCATTTTAAATTATGACGATTTTACAACGAGCAGGAACTATACACAGACGAATCTGATGACTTTGAGTTATTAACCGACAGAATCACAACCAAAAAACACCCCATATGATAGAACTAGCTAGAAGATGAGAAAAGAGCAAAAGAATGAGAAGCTTCATTTTAGGACACAATCAACGAATTATAACAAGGACATAGAAAAAGAGAAAGACAATTTACAGAGAAGTGAATCAGTCATTGATTATCATATTCATCCTTAATCCATCATCATGCCTTGTCGGATCGATAAGGAGAGACTGTCTGACGCTCGGACTCAGAGACACGAGTGGCATGAAACTTGGCGATAAAGGCAGAAGCTTTACGGTCGATACCTGGTTCAGCGACCCAATGACGTTTGTCTTCATCACTAGCCATTGCTTTGCGAGTGTAAACGACGTCGTCNAAAGAGAAGAATAAAAGTACTCGTAAATGTACCTTTTGTACAACAACTGCTGCATTATCTGAGAGCAGGAACTAAACAAGGACCTCCCCTCCATGCAAATAATATCAATCATATAAAGTTGTTTGATTCTAATAGCTGGCTTCATATCTTTGTCTTTTAGTTATATTATTTTGAATGGATCTCAATGATCGAACTTTTTTTGCTAGGAAATTACTGTATTAAAAACCCATACACTCGTTAACTAGAACCATTTGAGATCATCTCATTAATTATTACTTCGGATGGGTCGGATTAATCAAAGTTATGTTGTTTGGACTTTGATTATTATATGAAAGTTTATAGGTTTTCTAATTTCAAACCAGTTTGACCATGACTGACTTGATCTATATATTAGATTTGGTTCAATTTGTCGTCTATTATGTGAGAATTCGAACAAAACACATCGTAAATTTTGGTGTTTGCAAGCCATTAGTCTTATTCACTCCATTTTTTTTGTTTTTGTCATCATGGTAGTAAAAAACGTGACATTTATTAAAACCACTTCATTAAATATTTACGAAGGGAATTAGTTTTGATTAATCCAGAAAGCTTTGTTTTTTTTTTTTTTTTTTTTAACTCAGAGACTAAGATAGGCACATTTTAAAACAAATTTACGAGGATTCAGTAATCTTTATTCTCTTCTATTCATTTTAAATTATGACGATTTTACAACGAGCAGGAACTATACACAGACGAATCTGATGACTTTGAGTTATTAACCGACAGAATCACAACCAAAAAACACCCCATATGATAGAACTAGCTAGAAGATGAGAAAAGAGCAAAAGAATGAGAAGCTTCATTTTAGGACACAATCAACGAATTATAACAAGGACATAGAAAAAGAGAAAGACAATTTACAGAGAAGTGAATCAGTCATTGATTATCATATTCATCCTTAATCCATCATCATGCCTTGTCGGATCGATAAGGAGAGACTGTCTGACGCTCGGACTCAGAGACACGAGTGGCATGAAACTTGGCGATAAAGGCAGAAGCTTTACGGTCGATACCTGGTTCAGCGACCCAATGACGTTTGTCTTCATCACTAGCCATTGCTTTGCGAGTGTAAACGACGTCGTCGCAAGAGGCGTCCACTTCCACTCTGTTGTGAGATCTTCGTGATTTGAAGAAGCTAAAGAGAGAGAACCTCTTGCTGCTTTGTGATCTCTTGTCTCCTCCCATTACTATTCGTTCTTGAAGAATTTGTGACAGATTCAAGAGCACGAAGATACACCAAAAAAAAAAAAAAGAGAAGATAGAGTTTTTTTATATATATATTAGAAGTTGTTTTGATGTGTTGGTGTCTTAAGTGGAGAGGTGGGTTTGCGCATGTATTTATAAGGAATATGACCCACCAAAATATTAACGAGTGAACCAACAATATAATACTTTAACCGACCGAACGTTCCAAAATGTTAAGAATAGTAAGAGATGACAGCATATATTATTATACATGCGTTATGCAGAATAATATACGTCAAATAAATTAAGTTTATACTATAATCACTGCATTTAATCTGGCTCGTTATTTTATTACAAAGAATTTATAAATTAAAGTTAATTAAAGAGAGTTTGATATAATATGTTCGAAGTTCGGTTCGCTTTTGATTTTGGTGTGGCTCTATTATTTTATCTAAAATTGTGCTGCTCTTCTCTCAAAAGTATCAAGAACTTGACATTTCTATCACGAATTCTCAATCGTTTGCATTTGTTTTTCCTCAGAGTTTTGAATAGCGACTCAAGATTTATTTTTATTTTCAAAATTTTCTTATAGTATATAACTATTTGAATGAACATTGAACGTTAAGTTTATATAGACTCAAGCTCATAACGCATACAGTAGTAGTCGGGGATATTAACGGCACGGATTAAAACACGTGACTGGTGACACAATCACATGGTGCTCGAGGTTTTGCAAAAAAAAATTCATGTAATGTGTTGTTTTCAATTGACACCAAAACAAAAAGCATTGGTTAGGCGTCCAAGTTCTCTGTTTTGTTTGGCATTTTCTTTCTCACTTTCTTCAACCTCCTTTTTATAGAGTTCTTTTGGAACCAAATCTTTTTCTAATTAAACATTGTTTTATTATTTGTTTTAGTTAAAATGGAATTTTCTCTTCTATCAATTTCAAACATACTCTCACTTTCTTCTCTTTCTTTCCGTTCCTTACCAATCTTAGCAACTCTTGCCTAATTAACTACGGCCACTTTTATTTATTTTCCAAAACACTTCTCATATTAAACACTAGTTAACCCTAATTTTCTTTTTTAGCGGAAGAATAATGAGTGGCAAATAAGTCATATATTACATTAAGAATTAATGTGAATAATCTAAACTTGAAATAAAGTTAGGCGTTGTAGTTTGTAACAATAATATATTGAACTTAAACGATGGAGCTAATAATCATCCGTTTCACATTAGAATAAAGATGAGAAGATGGCTACAGTAAATTGCATATCAAAACGCCAAATTTAAATACTATATATATATAGATTTTTAAGTATAATGAATTCTCTAATATGGTGGGGCGGATGCACACAGTCAAAAAGATAAGTGAAAAAGAATCTGTTGGAGAATAAAACGACTTGATATTTTAATATACACGACAATAAGAGTTTCTTCTTGCTTCTTTGTGGAATATATATCCAACAACTACAAGCTATATATATATAATTAGAAGTGATTAATATCTAATATGCCTCTTTTCATAAAATATATCCTAATCTTCTTTGGTAATCTTTCACCTATAAACAGCAATCCCACAGCTAGGTAATCCACCTCCATCAGAGTTCATCGCCTAGTTTGACCAGCAAAATTCTTGCATGGCTGATGGCTATACCTTATATATATAAATGATGGGATTGATGCGACCAATTTTTTTACATGAAATGTAATTAATTTTGTTAGCCAAAAATAGAAGGACTCAGTCTCATAGTCCAAAAAGCTTCTTATAATTTCTAGATGTGATTAAAAATATAACAGGTAACAATAATTAGTTAAACGTGTGAGTTAGTAACTTCTTGATTCGATTTGAATAGCAAAGTTAAAAAGTGTTATGTTCGAGGGTAAAAATTCTCCACTCAACTATTCTTTTTCATCACGTGAACCAAATTAAGTGATTATTTATATAGAAATATCAGAAGACGTAAGCGCAGGAACCATAGCCAACAGATTATTAAAGCTCCCACTTGTTTCTAGAATCATTTACATAATATTTCCTTTGTTCTTATTAATGTTTTCTATTGGTTAAGTCGTCGCATTGTTTTTGAGATGATAGAGAGTTATCTTAGCTGTAATCAATTAGAATGATTATTAATAGTATTATTTTTGTTTTAAAACGAAACGAATCCATAGCAGAAACTATACCCCTAAAAATAAAACGAATCCATAGTCCATATAACATATCGCTTTCTGGTCTGATTCTGCCGTTTTTTTTTTTGTTTGGTGAAATCGTAAACCATTCATTCCTTTCGAGTAGCATGGGAGATACGTTATTTGGCTTTAGATAGCAGGATGTTACGAATGAATTTGGAGATTCGGCAAGCAGTGTCCATAAGAGATGGAGTTCAAAAACGACATGTAGTTTACATTCTTAAGGAAGAGTGACGTAATAGATTGCTGACCCAAGAAGGTCGTGACGTAATGCAACTCATGTTTACTATTGTATCACCAAAAGCTTTTTTGTATTGACAGAAGCAAGTCCTTTGCTTTACTTCTGTCTTTTTGTATTGATAAAGTAAGGAATTTGCTAACTTGTACTGTTGTACACACAATACATACATTTTCGATTTCACCTAATATACGAGCTATACTATTATTGTCTTTGTTATTTGGTTTTCTCCTATTTTCTTAGCAAAAGATGGGCTTTGGGGTGGATAACTAAAGAGCTGGATCCAGTAGCAGACCCTACGCCCATAAGTAAAATCTTAAGAGGGGTATTAAATTAGAATTTTAGAAGCTTCTGGTGTTTTACTAAAATCTTCTGTTATTTAGTTTGTGATTTTTAAATCACTATCCAAATCCAGTGTTATTGAATTTGAAATTTCCTTAAAATCAGTCAAAGTAATTTAGAACATCTTGTTATTCAATTAGACATTTATATAAATCTTATAAAATCCAGTGTTATTCAAATTTGACACAATTTTTTTGTAAAAGTATTTAACATAGATTTTAAAAGATTTTGGATAGTTCCTTAGTTGAAAACTAGTGAGAAATATGAACGAAACAATCTCACCTCTATATGTGTTATTATGAAGGATTTCAAAAAAAAGAAAAATACAAATTCTCAAGAAAAAAAGAAAAGCATCGTCTTTCTTTGCTCTTTCTCTTTCATAAGGTTTCAAAACAAGACAAAACAAAAAAAAAACCAGAATCGAGATTTGAGAAACGAATTGATACCCAGATTTTTGTTTTTGTTTTTTTGTTACTTTTAATAGAGATCCATTTATTCTGTTGAACTGAACAAGAGGAAGAACAAAGCCGATTAAATAATTAATTTAATTTAATAAATAACAAGACTAGCGAGACAACAGTGATCTGATCTCTGCTTCATGTTCGAAAATTAATAAATAGAATTCAAACTAATTTTTCTTCTATAAGAAAAGCTTCAGAAGGTCCAGAAACCAAGAATAAGGCTGACGACGGCGAATGCGCCAGTGAGCTTTGCAGCACCACTAGTAGGAGCTACGGCTGGACCGTCGAACTCAGATGGCGAAGGAGCTGGAGAGAAGGCAGAGTTACGAGGAGTGACGACAACTAGGCGTAGCTTCTAACCCTTTTGACAGTGACCCTCTGTTCCACTGATGAAGTAAACCGGACCGGATTGGTCTAGCTTCACCTTTGTGTTCCCATCGGTGTAGCTGGCTTTAGGGCTCGTGGTGTTGCACTTCTCGTAAGCTTCTCGTGTCACTTGGAGAACAGAGTCTTTACCGGCTTCGTACTTGAAAACAATAAAGTCTCCAACTTTGAAGCGAGCTTTTTGAGCCCATTCGTTGAAAGAGAAAGAAGCTGAAGGAGGGATCTTCCAGTCACCGGCTTTTCCACCGACGGTAAAAAGCTTCAGAAGAAAGAAATGCACAGGAATATGGTAACTAGAAGAAGTCGATGAACCTATTTGTCGAGGAATATGGTAACTAGAAGAAGAAGAAGCCATTAATTATTAGACACAGACCTGACTTTTGTGTTTGAGAAGTCCATGAACCTATTTGTCTTTTGTGTGAATCTCTTAAAATCTTTCATAAATCTCACCAAATCACAAACTAGATTAGATTAACACACAGTAATCGTAACGTTATTACAGATTAGACATTTGTAGCCGTTACTTTCCAACATTCAAAATAATATTTCCTTTTTTGTGTTAAAAAGTGCAAAATTAACCGACATATATATGTATGTACGTAGTTGTGTTTCTATATGATAATATCATGAGAAGAGACTCATCATCGATCGCTCTTCATCTCCTAATCTTCTTCTTCTTCTACTTTTGATCATCATCAATCAAATATAATTCAATGTGTTCTGTTCGTAATCCAACCCCTATCAGCCCCTATACGTACGTCTCCGTGTTCTTCTTCTATTACTTCGATCATCATCAGGAAATTTCATTCAATGTGTTCTGTTCGTAGTCTAACCCTACGCCTCCGACTAATCTGATCGAAGCAATGTGTTCTCAAAAAAAGGTAACTTTTTTACTTCACTCTGTTTCGATCTTTGTTGGCTTCAGTTCTTTTTGCATACAAAAATTGTTTGTTGAGATTAACATTTTACCATTCCCATCGAATTGATTTTTGATTACCTTTTTCAGAAAGCTTCTCGTCGCCAGTAAAACGGACTCATCACGAAAGCTTTCTCTTGTTTGCTTCTACGAAATTTAGGAGTATTTAAATTCTTCTTCTCAAAGGCCATTACAATCGTTTATGGTAAGCAGAGCTCTGATAATTAACTATATTCCCTCAAGATTTTCTATTATGCGTTTTTGTTTAGTCATAGGTCTTTGGAATCGCTTCATAGACTCATAGTTTATAAAGTTTCCAAAGATTAATTTGTTTACAAGTTTCGATCTGTTTACATGCATCTTTTGTTATATTTGCAGTGAAGATATCATCGATCCTGGACAGCTTTTTTTTTTTTGCTTTGTGTGTGGCTACAAATTACGTTAAGAGTCCAACAAATAAGAAAGCACATGATGGAAGTGCCTCAACAATTAATCATCATCGTCTCACTTCCCCTAAATCATCCATTCCTTAGCCAGATAATCTTTTTTTCATCTCTTTATTTTTCTTAAAAAAATTAAATTTTTATATATATATATATATATATAAACTAAAATAGAAAAATTAAATGAAAACTTAAACTTACATACTAAATTACAAAAAATATTACGGACAAATTGGATTTGGGATACAGACATTCCACAAATTAAATATTTATTTTTGCATTGCTTGTTATAGAGAAAATAATAATAATTTGACATATTTCTTTGTTATTTTTTTTTCCAATGCTAATCAAATTTAAATTTATCTTCTTTTTTTTTATCAACTGAAATTATATTAATTTTATTATATATTAAATATTTTTTACTCAAAACGACACTTATTATTACTTTTTAACAATTATCGGTAATTGATTTTATATTTAATGTGAGGAAAGAAATTAAATGCAAAAGGAGAAAAGAAAAAAAAAAGAAAAAAAAAAAATCCAAAGGTCGTCTCACGTCAGGCTCTTCTTCCCTCTTCCTTGTCGTGAGCTACTTCCGAGAATCATCAGATCATAACACACTTCAATTTAGGATTAGGGTTTCTTCGTTCTCTGCAATTTTCAGGTAATTCGATCCCTCATTCTTATAAGTTATAATATTACAACCCAGAAAACATTAATTTTTTTTTGGCTTTAGGGTTCTTGCTGCCCAATTTCCCAAATTCGTTAATTTTGCGCAAATTCTGTGATTCTACCATGAGTGCTATTCTCCGACGTTGTTATCTTCTATTCCGATGTAATGTTACTATTGCTATGTCGTTGTTAGGTGGCAGATTCTTCTATAACTGCGTCGAGGGATCCTGAGGGCTATCAATTTTTAGGTTTACGAGGATTAGCTATTGTGGAATTTAGATAGTTTTTTAAAGCTGAAACCTTTTCTTCGAAATATCCCACCTTTTGAATTCAATCTCACTGTTTTATTGCAATTCGATGATGATTGTGGTTTTCATGAATTACAGTAGATTCAAGTTTCAGGAACCAAATTGGTTGATGGTTGAATCATTGAATGTGCATTCATCATTTTGTGATGAAACAAAAGTTTCATATGCTTGTTATATAGTTTTCCATCAGAATTGAGAGCTTATATTGTTGTGTGTAGGTATAATTTACAGAGTTCGATTCCTCCTCTGTGTTCAATTTCGGTTTGTGACATTGGAAAGCTTTAGGAAACCACAATGCTTGAACAAAATAAGGAGATTTGATGGCTAGTTTGGTTGTGTTTTGATTTTCTTCTTCAGCTTGTTTCAGGACATGTCAGGGAAACGGGTCATAGCAATATGTATGTCTGGTGGGGAATTCCAGACGGAGAAAGGCGGATCACTGCTGTACAAAGGCGGCGATGCTCACGCAATTGACGTGGACGAGCAGATGACATTCATAGACTTTATCTCAGAAATTGGGGAGATGTTTAATTGCGATGTCAGGACAGTTTCTCTCAAATACTTCCTCCCTGATAACAAGAAGACGCTCATCTCGATATCTAACGATAAAGATTTGAAACGAATGATCAAATTTCACGAGAACTCAAACACTGCTGATGTCTATCTCTTACCCGAAGAAGCTGCTCCTGAGTTTTCAAACATGCCGGCTAGCAGGTAATCAAAGCTGGTACATTAATCATCATTTTGCCTTATATATCTGCTGGATTTTTTGAAGTTTTCAAGGGTTCCCTCTTGTCTTCCAGATCAAGCAGAACAACATTGTCTGAAGCGATTCCCCCGGTTCCTATGGACGACTTGATAGATGACACCATGGGACCAGAAGATCTTCCCATCTCAATCTCAGTCTCAGCTCCTCCCGCTGTAACTATGGAGCAAGTCATGGACCGAGCTGCTGATGCACAGATTGTTATTAATCCATCCGATATGATGTCAGCGATTGTTGAAGTCCCGAATCCGAAAGGAGATATTCTCACGAAGGCAAGAACACAGCAGTGGCAGAACACAATCACAGGAGTGGGTCAAAGGTTTAAAAACGTTGGGGAGTTCCGTGAAGCGCTGCGGAAATACGCCATTGCAAATCAGTTTGGATTCCGCTACAAAAAGAACGATAGCCACCGAGTGACAGTTAAATGTAAAGCCGAAGGTTGTCCTTGGAGGATCCATGCTTCAAGGCTATCAACAACTCAGCTGATCTGTATCAAGAAAATGAATCCAGCACATACTTGTGAAGGTGCGGGTGGGATTAATGGGCTTCAGACGAGTAGAAGCTGGGTTGCTAGCATCATCAAGGAGAAGCTGAAAGTTTTTCCTAACTATAAACCAAAAGACATTGTCAGTGACATCAAGGAAGAGTATGGGATTCAGCTGAATTACTTTCAGGCATGGCGTGGTAAAGAGATTGCAAGAGAGCAGCTTCAAGGATCTTACAAGGATGGTTACAAACAGCTCCCGCTCTTCTGCGAGAAGATAATGGAAAGCAATCCGGGCAGTCTCGCTACGTTCACGACAAAGGAAGATTCAAGTTTTCACCGTGTTTTTGTTTCGTTTCACGCCTCAGTTTATGGTTTTCTCCAGGCGTGTCGACCACTTGTGTTTCTCGACAGTATGCCGTTGAAATCGAAGTATCAGGGTACTTTATTAGCTGCTACTTCTGTGGATGGGGACGATGAAGTGTTTCCTCTGGCTTTTGCAGTGGTCGATGCGGAGACAGATGATAACTGGGAATGGTTCTTGCTTCAGCTAAGATCTGGCCTATCCACGTCTTGCCAAATAACTTGCCAGATAACTTTCGTTGCGGATAGACAAAAGAATCTGCAGGAATCGATCCCAAAAGTGTTTGACAAATCGTTTCATGCGTATTGTTTGCGGTATTTGACCGATGAGCTCATCAGAGACTTGAAAGGACCATTCTCTCATGAGATCAAGCGGTTAATCGTCGACGACTTTTATTCTGCAGCTTATGCCCCAAGAGCGGATTCATTCGAGAGACATGTTGAGAACATCAAAGGCCTCTCACCGGAAGCTTATGATTGGATTGTGCAAAAGAGCCAGCCTGATCACTGGGCCAACGCTTACTTCCCGGGTGCTCGGTACAACCACATGACTTCACACTCAGGTGAACCGTTCTTTAGCTGGGCTTCCGACGCCAATGATCTACCAAT
>NC_025685.1:1987610-2059969 GCF_000633955.1 Camelina sativa | reverse complement strand
TGCAGATAACAACTTGTTCCAAGTCCGTGGAGAGACGTTTGAGCTTGTGAACATGAAGCAGTGTGACTGTAGCTGCAAAGGGTGGCAGTTAACAGGTTTGCCGTGTCACCACGCGCTCGCGGTTATCAACTCTTACGGACTTAATCCATATGATTACTGTTCTAGATATTTCACTGTCGAGAACTACAGGGCAACGTATTCACTGTCGATAAATCCAGTTCAGTTATTAGAAGGAGAGATGTGTCGAGAGAGTTCCGGAGGTTCGGCAGTGACGGTAACGCCTCCACCAACAAGGCGACCGCCAGGGAGGCCGCCAAAGAAGAAAACGCCTGCGGAAGAAGTGATGAAGCGGCAGCTACAATGTAGTCGGTGCAAGGGACTTGGTCACAACAAGTCGACTTGTAAAGACTATCTTCTTGAATGCTAGTTTTTGGGAATTCTCTTCACTTTGTGTTTTTTTTTATTAACTTCTTTTTTCTTTTTTTAACTTTCATCAACCTCTTGAAAGTGATCAATCTGTAAGAAAGAAGTTTTTTCACGTTAAACATTTCCATTCATGGGATTTTTTAATTCATAGAAAATAATTCTTGATTTTGACCCTAAAGAAAAATATATAACAATATGATTCTTTATAAAGTTCCAAAGTTGTGAACTTCTCTCAAGTATAATGGCCACTGTAGGCCTGTCATCATCTGAGATGTCTTGCAATAATACAATGGCTACAAAAGACAAAACCTACTACAGTTGGTCTGTCATCGTCTAATCAAACGTTTAAATGAAGATCTGTAGTCTACAAAAACTCAAGTCTTCTTGCACATGCTGAAAGGCTCTCTCACTCAATAAGTGAACCGCTTTTGGAATGGAGAAGAAAGAAGAGCTACTGAGAAGGGCTTGAAGGGGACAAATGAAGCTTGGGGATGAAGGAGAAAGAATTAGAAGAAGAAAACAAAAATTCTACAGATTCAGTCTTGGCTTTAGTCTATTAACTTCTGCTGCAGTTTATCTTCTTTTAATCTTTGTTTAGGTTCTTTGTTTCTTCACCTCAATCGTGTTGCTTTTTTGTTTGACTCACAATCATCCCACATTGAATCGGTGTTTCTCGCCTACTTCTGTTATTGATGTTTGGTAAGAGTGCGACAGAAAACACCAAACTCTCATAAAAATATATCTTTTTTTGTTGGCTTATACAAATATCATAACCCCCCACAAGTGATTCGCTCTTTCTCTACTCATACAACAAACAAAGGGTTACTAAATCATCAGATTGAGATATGATCATAATAATAATACAGAGAAGGAGAGAGACGAGTAGAGAGATGAATTTCTCAGACTGCTTTTTGCTCTAGTTTTCGTGTTTGCAGGTAATAGCACAAAAATCACAAACCGAGCCACGGACATTGCTTCCTCGCATGTTCTGGAACTAACTTGGCCACCATCTCCACAGGCACACCTTTAAGCTCTGTTTCACACAACAACACATGCAACAAATTAGACGAGTTCAAGTTTCCTTTTATGATACTTTGAGCTGCTTAGTTACTTTTTGAAGGCCAACATTTGACAGAATTTGAAGATAAGGAAGTTGTGGTAGTACCATGAGGCTTGAAGTTGAAGAGCGGTGGAAGGAAACGACCGTTGGGTAATCGTGCATTCGGATCTCTTAGCTCGTCAAAAAATGGGTGGATCAGTGTATCGAGCTAGTTGGCAACATCATACAACAAAATCAGACAAAGAAACAAAATATTTTGCAGAATAAATGAAGGTGAGATGACTTAGAAAAATACTCACAGCAGCACAACGAAGATTGGGAGAGTATTGAAGAAGCCTTGAGACTAAATCAACAGCTTCTGGAGGCATTCGTTTGTGGAAAATCTGGATTATGATGAAAAATGTTGCAATTAATAGCTAATTAATGAAGACATAAAAACATTTTAATTTTGAAGTGTATTATGAACGTACAAACCTTATGCCATGGATGAGCTTTGATCTGAGGAAATTTAAACTCTGTATAGTTGGGGTTCATGCATTTGATTTCTTCTCTTGTTGGTGTTCCCAAAACCTACTCAATTCATCAATACATGAAAGTATAACATTATACATTGAATAGGTGTAACCTGGCACAGTTATTAGAGTGAAATCAGAACAAAGGTAGTACCTTTATAATCTCTACAAGTTGATCAACACCGCTCTCACCCGGAAACAATGGCTGATATGAACAAAAGAACAGATTGGTCAACCACGAAGTAACGTTTTAACAGAACAAAGATGTTTGATTTGAGACTTTACAACAGTTTTTTTACCTGTCCGAGAAGAAGCTCGGCGAGAACACATCCTGCAGACCAGACATCAATGGCTGTAGTATACTCTGTGGCTCCAAAAATGAGCTCGGGTGCTCTGTAATACCTCGAGCAGATATATGATATGTTTGGCTCTCCTTTTACCTGTTTCAAGAACCACCATTGATCAATAAATGGTTGAATCTCAGTGCTTCAAAATGTTTTTCTTAAGAGATAGATTCATCAAACTCACCAATACTTTTGCACTTCCAAAATCGCATAGTTTCACTTGATGAGTGTGTGGATTTACCAACAAGTTTTGAGGCTTTATGTCACGATGACACACGCCGATACAACGGTGAATGTAGGATAAGGACCTAAAAATCTGCAAAACGTAGAAAACTCTTTTAAAAAAACTCCACAAAGACATGTACAATTGTAATCACAGTTCGTGAATATTAAATCTACCTGATATGTGTAAAGTTTGACGTAAACGAGAGGCATTCGTTGGTTAAGTTTGTTGTAGTGCTTGATGACACGGTGCACAGTCTCTGGAACGTATTCCAGAACCAAGTTGAGGTAAAGCTCGTCTTTTTCAGTTGTTGAGAAAAAGCAATGTTTCAAAGCCACAACATTAGGATGGTCAAGTAGCCTCATTGTTTGAAGCTCACGGTTCTTGTACCTCCGATCTTGCAGAACTTTCTTTATCGCAACAGTTTCTCCTGTTTCCAAACATTTAGCCTGAAAAAAACAAAGAGCTGGTCAGACACAGTTTCATAGAGAAGCGACACTCGAAGAAAGAACAAAAAGTAACACCCACTTGAAACACAACGCCGAAGGAGCCGTGTCCAACAACTCGCTCCGCCATGTAACTGATTGTCTGCAATTTAAACATACAAGGAAACTCACTTAGCTTACTGAAAAATCCTATCGAATCAGCTAATGAAGGATCGGTTTTGCACAAGACAAACCTGTTTAGGTTGGCCATTTCTTCCTCCTATAGTAGTTACTATAATATGGCCAGTCTCTGTGACATTGCCATTAACGATTGTAGCTTCCATTTCCTAGAGATCATTAACACATGTCAGTGAAATAAATAAACAATCATAAAACCATATGAAAAATAGCATCAAATCCTAAAAAAGAAGAAGAAAGAAGCATACTTTATCATCTTGAATTTTCATGTCTTTCATCTCCTCAGGTAATCTATCAACATCAGTAGTAGAAGAATCTCTAACCGCGGCACTAGGCTCTATGCCCACGGAGGCCATCCCAAAGATACAAATAAACACAGACGAATTTGTATAGAAATAAAGATGTCTTCCTTTGTCACCACTCTTCAAATCTCAATCAGATACCACAACAAAAAAAAAGAACTCAACCCTGCAGGAGATAACCATAAAGGAAAGTGATCGTTAGCTCATGATGATTCATAAACCATATCTGTAATTAACAATCACAAGGTAATCAGTTTCATTGAGGCAATTTCATACATTTTGATGATACTCAAAAGACTCATCTTTGAAGCTACCAACATGCAAAGTTTCGATTTTTAACGAGTCACTGGACATAATTATCACCCCACAAAAAAAAAAAAAACATATGGAGAAAAATCTAACGAAAAAAAAAAACGAAGAACATAGAAATCTATCTCATCTTGTCCAAAAACCAAATCTCAACCGATCTATCTAAAAAAAAAAATTATTGGTGGAAATTGGGAAACTTTATAACAACCCAGAATTTTATAAGAGAAATCTAAGAACAAAAACGCAAAAAAAAATAGATAGAGAGATTGAAACGTACCCGGGAAACCCAGAAATATTGAGATCGAAGAAAATAAAAGAAGGAGAAAGAATGATAATATAAATCAACAAGATATGATTAGTAGTGGTAGATCCATTAACGAAGCTTTGATTGAATGATGAATCCCCCCCCCCCTTCTCTCTCTCTTCTCCCCCTTGTTGTTGGTCTGATTAATGAATAATTTTTGTAAAGAAGCCTATTTTATTTGATGAGAGGTGTCGTATGCTACAATGCGCTGGTGACAGTCATATTATATCATCAAATTATAAATTAAATTTTTTAAAAAGAGAAAAAGAAAAAAAGATAGTCTTCGGAGTTAGTAAATTGGAGTTTGAAAGACATTGGTTTTTGTTTTTCCTCTTTTCTTAGTTTTGACCATTCAAACTTTGGCCCCCACCCCCCCCTCCTTTATGTATATATTTATTATTATACCCTTAATACTGTAAACGTTTATTTTCTCTGCTCTTTTCTTTTCTTTTTTAATCTCGAAGTTGTTTTATGTTGGAGTGACATAGTAAGTATTAACAAAAATATGTAGTATATTTAACTAATTCATAAATTTTTATACTATAATTACCGGCACATATAGATACTAGTATATAATTTATATTAGTAGCTCTATTCTGAGAACCATTTTTTTCCTCTCCAACTTTAGATTTAAAACTAGTCAAACTCATATTGTCAAAGTTGCTAAGCTAAATGGACTAATATGCACTATTATTTTGTAGTTTTTTTTTTTCCGTTTCTTTCTAATCTGTGCTTTTGTTGAAAAGAACAGCTTCTTACATAGTTCCAATAATTAGCTCCTAGAAGTCATACAATTGTCTGCTATAACATTATGAATATCTAGTTCAACAACCAACAGCCATAAATATAATGACATTTCCAGCCTAATAAATTATATATATATATATATATATATATACTACTTCTACTAGTTTATTAGTAGTAATAATTTACTTGTTTAATTAGTCGAAAGAAACAACCGAATTATTTTATTAGTAGTAATAATTTAATTATTTGGAGTATTTTGATTTTGAATATTTGGACAAAGCTGTGAGAAGTGGGGACGGTGCGAAAACGACAAAGTATGGGCAATTTTGTATTTTACTGCTTATATGCATACATACATACACGTATATATATGGGATATATATCGGAATATTCCAAAAGAGAGATTACAGGCTGAACCGGGGCCACGTGTCGAACGTGTCGGAGAGGCAAGAAAAAACAAAATAAACATTTGGAAATTTTCATGGGCCGGTTTTTATTTATGTATTGGCTTTCTTAATGGGCTTGAGAAATTTAAAAAAATATGCTTCCGGCGGGGCTCGAACCCGCGACCTTCGGCTCATAAGACCAACGCTCTAACCAACTGAGCTACGGAAGCTTGTTGATAAAGGTTTAACGTAAATATAATTAAACTAACATTAAAAAGACAAAATAGAAGTAAATTGAATACGGAAGCTTGTTTTTTACTTTTTACGAACACATACACAACTACCAATTACTACATGAGTTAAATTTTCATCAACTATCTCCAACTAAATTTATACAATACCAAAAAAAGACAAAAGTTAAATTTTCATCAACTATCTCCAACTAAATAAATTTATACAATACCAAAAAAAGACAAAATCATCTCCAACATAGACATTGATACAACGATCTTGAACCCTGGATTGTCCCAGAACTTCTGTTTATCCCAAGACTCATTAAGCTCTTGTTTCTCCGACATCAGATCCCTTATCTCTTTGATCTCCATGTCCCTTCTCTCTCCTCTCTGTGTTTCATTCACACACAAAACAAAAATAAGAACCCCTTTGATCCAAATTGGATCATCCAAATCAAGAAGCTACACGAATGTTTAAAACTATGGACTTATATACTACTTACCCTCTGCAGCTTTCTTGTCTGGCTTCGTGTTTCTTGTAGACAGAACTCTAGTTTCAGTACTTTCTTCTTCAAATCTTGATCAGTTCTTCTCTGTTTCTCCAGCTGTTAATTGTTTCAAAGAATTTAGATACAACATACACAAATGTGCAATGGCCTTTATTCAAAAGGAAAAAGATGGATGCACCTGAGATTCGAGTTCCTTAGTCTTATGTTTCCAGTGACCTGACATTAGCCTTATCTCATCTTTCAGTTTTGTAATCTCTCCGTCTTTTACCTCAACTCGTCTATTCATCGTCTCGAATTTCATTGGAGAGATATCTTCTATAAGTTTCCGGAGCTCGCAGTCTATGCCACCTATCCCAGCCTTTGCAATGGTCTCTCTAACCTCACGCTCGATTCTCATAACTTCGTATCTAAGTTGATTTTCTGAGCACTCTCTTAGGCTTAAATCTCTCTGTAGATCATCAAGCTGATGACTGAGCTGAGTTACACGGTCTTCGTGTTCTCTAAGAGAACGTGTTTTGTCGTCAAGTTGTTTTTTTAGCATTGAGCATTGGATATGTGTAGATTGAGCAGAATCAGCACTAGCCTCTGCAGTTTGCTTGGTTGCGTCAAGCTTTGATCTAAATTCCTCCAACTCTTTGATAAACTGTTTTCTCAACAACAAAGATTATATAATCAGTTAGTCCAACCAAGAGTATGTCATTACAAGAACATAAATGCAAAGATGGAACAATGCAACCTTTAAGCTTAGATCACTAATACACAAATGGATCACATTGAACAGACTCGTATCATATATTACATCCTAATAACAAATATAAAGAGACAAACATATATGTCTCAAAAGTTGTCTTCTTAATCTTGATAGGATTCTAAAACCACTCAAATAACTCTTCGAACAGATTCAAGTTTCAAGAAAGAACACAAAGACCATAAAAATGAAACCTTTGGATAATACTAAGAAAGGGAAGCAAATTTGGTAAGTGGAGTAAAACCTTGTCAGCAGCAGATGCAGAAGCTTCAAGCTGACAATTCCTTTCTTCCAATCTCTTCTGCAATTTAGACATCTCCATTTCCATGTTCTTCCCCCTTTTATCTGCTTCCTGAAACAACAAACAAACCAAAAGAAAAGCCAAATCACTTCTATCTGATTCAATTATTTTAAAACTCAAAAATCCAAAGCAACCTAATAAGATTTTGACCCCACCATTTAAATTACATGAACAAAAAGGAAGAGAATCAATCATAGAATAAATGATTCATTTAAAGAAAAGGACTCACTTTTCTAGTTATGGTTTCTTTAAGAAAGGACTGTTCTTGAGAAACCAAACGACCCCTCACTTGCTTCAGCTCCGTCGCCAAAGACACCACATTCCGCCGGAAACTCTCTTTCTTCTCATTTAAATCTCTCAAAAGTGGATCCACCGTCGTTTTGTCAGAACAAGACATCTATAATTTTCTCATCCAATGACTACACCTTGATGATTTGTTTCAGCTCGTACATGCACACAATCACAAATCTCAAAACTCTGAAACAGAGAAGAAGAAGGAAAATTAGAAGAAAAAAAATAGTCTTTTTTCCCTTTTTTTTTGTGTGGTGCATGTGAACATGGTAGTTGACCATTAATACATTCACAATTCAAAATAATTGTAGTAAGTAATAAAAAATCAAAAAACAAAGATTGTGACTTTACATGAGCTTATATCCATATATGTGAAAGAAAGAGCGTTTTCTGGGTTTTTCCAAGTCTTCAGATCAGATCAGATCTCTCTGATTATGGAATGAATCTAAAAACTAATTTCTCATTTTCTATATCCACAAGAACAGAGGAGAGAGAGAATAAGGAAAGAGAAGTAAACAGACAGCTAGCCAATGAAATCAGAATAAATGAATTTGGCTAGAGAGAGAGAGAGAAACTGAGAAAAGGTAACTTTGAACTTCAAAAAATCAAATTTTCCCTCCAAAATCCTCGGCATACACAACTACTCAACTACAGTCTAGGGACGTACAACAAATCATTAATGCGGTTATATGTATATTCTCCAAATTCGCATCTTTCAAACTATATAGCAAAGAAAGAATAAAATGTGGGATGTGAGTGTGACAAGAAAAAAAAAATGTTACTAAACGTATTATTTTATTATAATTTGGTAGAGCTAAAGCTATGATTAAGGGACATGTGTGGATGGGGAACGAGAGAAGGTGGACGGGAAAACTCACTTTTAAGGTTCGGACTGTCTCACGTGGCCTTTACAAGTGGTTTTCTTTGGTTCGGAGTTAGATAAACACAAAAAAACCGAAGCTGTTCTCTTGTCTTTTTTGACTAAAACGCCGTAATGATCCTTGTGATTGTTTTATTTTAGTTAGATCTCTGTCACGTGTCAGGTACTACGTTGCATCTAAAGTTACACATACTTTACTTGTTTTTTTTTTGGCAACCAAGATACACATACTTTACATGCATTAAAAACTTGGTTAAACAAAGGGTGAACACACATTAAGCAAGCAAATTTTAAATATTTTCGACTTGTACAGAAATAGGAATTTTCGAAAAATGAAGTTTGGTGTATTAATAGAAACCATAATGCTTGATGCGATCAAATTAGCGGTAAACTAGTTCCAATATCCACAAACATTTTTCTTCCTAATACAGATTTTCCCATTTTGAGGAATCACAAAAATTTCAGATAAATAACGAACACAAAGGAAGCCCTTTTTTCCAATCTAATTAGGTAATTGGATCCTGATTATGAATGCCATCACTTTTCTTGGAAACTCAACGATGATGATACCCTCACAATGCATTCTCCGTGCTTTTACGAGAATCTCTCCATCTAAATACATCCGAGACCCCTCGTTTCGATCGTATCCTTCTCGGTTTTCAAGCTGCGTAAACCAAAACAAGAATCCGGATTCGAACAGAATCATCAAACCGACAAATGCTGTACCATTTTGTACCGACAAGCAGAGCTCTGTTACTACAGCTCAGGTTGTTTCTGAGGCAAGAAGTCTGTCTGCTTCCACCACCTGCGCAAATGACTCAACCGTGGATCGAATATACACCAAGAACGGTTTAAATGTGAAGCCTTTAGATCTGAAGAAGTTAAAGGGAGATGAGAAAGATGAAGAGGTGATCAATGGAGATGGCAAAAGGGTAGTCGGAGATGGTTACGAGGGTATTAAGAGCAATGAAACCGAGGAAGAGGCATGGAGATTGCTGAGGGACTCTGTAGTGACATACTGCGATTCCCCTGTGGGAACGATGGCTGCTAAAGATCCAACAGACACAATGCCATCAAACTATGATCAGGTCTTTATTAGGGATTTTGTACCTTCCGCTCTGGCTTTTCTGCTGAAGGGAGAAAGCGAAATTGTTCGAAATTTCCTTCTTCACACGCTGCAGTTGCAGGTATTGATGCTCATTCCCGATGTTATACTCTGAAAGAAACAGAAAATGTTGTTTACAAGCGAAGAGCTTGAATTCAAATCAAATATATGAACCTTAGTTTTGTTATGTGTGTTGTGGTTCCAGAGTTGGGAGAAAACAGTTGACTGTTATAGTCCAGGACAAGGATTGATGCCTGCGAGTTTCAAGGTCAGAACTTTACCTCTCGAAGAGGAGAAGTTCGAAGAGGTTTTGGATCCAGATTTTGGCGAAGCAGCTATAGGTCGTGTTGCTCCCGTTGATTCTGGTCAGTACTTTGCACCTTCTTCAATCTGCATTTTCCCATAAATAGAGTAAGAATGGATTGAATTGTTGATTTGTGGTAACAAAGCATATACATAATTGTTGATTCTTTCAGTTTGGCAACATTATAATTGAACAGTTTGGTTCACACATGCTGGTCTAAATAGAAAATTTTCAGGTTTATGGTGGATAATATTGTTGAGGGCATACGGGAAAATCACAGGGGATTACTCACTGCAAGAGAGGATAGATGTGCAGACAGGGATAAAGATGATAGCAAACCTGTGTTTAGCTGATGGATTTGATATGTTTCCCACACTGTTGGTCACTGATGGCTCTTGTATGATAGATCGACGAATGGGTATCCACGGTCACCCTCTTGAGATCCAAGTAATTACTACATATAAGTTCTTCTTGATTATAATTCTCAAAAAAGAAAAGTTACTAACATGCCATGATGATTCTGTTGATCTCACAGGCTTTGTTTTACTCCGCTCTGCGGTCTTCTCGTGAGATGATAACTGTAAATGACAGCTCCAAAAACATAATAAAGACAATTAGCAACAGGCTCAGCGCTTTATCTTTTCACATCAGAGAAAACTATTGGGTTGACAAAAAAAAAATCAATGAGATTTACCGTTACAAGACAGAGGAGTACTCTACGGATGCCACTAATAAGTTCAATATCTACCCAGAGCAGGTTTCTCCGTGGCTAATGGATTGGGTTCCTGAAAGCTCTGACTGTGGATTCCTGATAGGAAACCTCCAGCCTGCTCACATGGATTTCAGGTTCTTCACCTTGGGAAACCTCTGGTCAATCATCTCCTCATTAGGTACACCAAAACAGAACCAAGCTATATTAAATTTGATTGAAGAGAAATGGGACGATCTCGTTGGTCATATGCCGCTTAAGATATGTTACCCCGCTTTGGAATCTTCAGAGTGGCATATAATTACCGGGAGTGACCCAAAGAACACGTGAGTTCTTCTCTCTTCCGATTTTGATACTTTTGGCTGAAGTAGTACACAATCATTACATCTGCATGTACTTTTAAATGATGGACCAGACTTCCTCTATATGTTCTGTAGGCCTTGGTCTTACCACAATGGCGGGTCATGGCCAACACTTCTCTGGCAAGTAAGCATGAGTTTTTAAATCAGACGACATATATATCTGCTAGTGCTGTACAATTAATTCACATACATGTGTTAAAACATTTTGTTAGTTCACACTGGCATGCATCAAGATGGGTAGACCAGAGTTAGCAGAGAAAGCAGTTACCTTGGCAGAGAAGAGGCTCCAAGCTGATCGGTGGCCAGAGTATTACGATACAAGAAATGGGAAGTTCATTGGAAAACAGTCCCGGCTTTACCAGACATGGACAATTGCTGGCTTCTTAACTTCAAAGCAACTACTGCAGAATCCTAAAATAGCATCTTCCTTGTTCTGGGAAGAAGACCTTGAGCTTCTAGAGACTTGTGTCTGCGTTCTCACCAAAGCAGGCCGGAAGAAATGCTCTCGGGCCGCAGCAAAGTCTCAGATTCTTATCTAAATTGGTTTTGTCCATCAACAGGCTTAGGATATAAAAAAGATTCCTGTTGCAACAAATATTATACAGGTTAACCAAACTAATAGTACAACTCATGTGGTGTGTATATATGTTTTCCAAAAAATCAGATGAAACAGAACATAACTAAAAAAACAACGTTCATGTTATCACCAACTTGACCAACAAGCATCAATGATTACTTAATCTCTAACAAAATTCCTGTTTCTATACCTAATGAGAATCCAACGAGAACTAACCAGAGTTAAGTTGGATTTATTAAACCAAGTCATCAATGTCGACTGAATTATACAATATCAAAAAAAAACTTACTATTATAGGAGAAAGCCAAGAGCCAAAACCCTCATCTGCCATAATTCCATATACAACTTTCATGCCAACAATACTCTCACGGGCATATCGTCGAACAGTTTACAGGCAGATTCAATCACTATTCTTTATGAGCACCAAAACAATTAAATGATGGAGAATTTGATGTAATGATACTCTTCTCCGACATCTTCTCATATGCATAAACCGCTTCCTCCACTTGTCCACACACACAGGAATTTTGACAAACACCTTGTGAGCGTAAAACTAAAATTTGTTCTTTTTCTTCAAAATAATTAGGTAATGGGCTGGGCCCGTTCATAAATCTAAATAACAGAGTGGATCTATTTCCCACCAAAACGATGCCGTATTATTCAGCCTCCTTACGAGAAAGAGAAAAAAAAAACCCCAAACGGCCAAATCCAAGGGTTCGCTCAGACGACGTGAAAGAAGAGCACCGACGACGATGGCGTGGGCACGATTGATCCAGAGCGCGAGAGCAGCTCTAGTGAAAACTCACCCGTGTTCGACTCTTGGCCTCCCCAGATTCTACTCCAAACCAGCTACTTACTTCGGTGCGTGCTTTCTATTCCTGCGGATTGATTTTTTTTGGTGGATTTTGGCTGGGAAATTTGCGTGTCGTCTTTAGTCTCTATGTAGTTTCGAGAGATATGGATGAGTAATCTTAGGCTTCGATTGCTTGGGATCAATTTAGAGAACTTAGTGATAGGTTTGATTGGTTTCAGATCCATTTTCTTATCCTGGAAGGAATTTGTAGATTGTTTCGGATTTTTTTTTTTTTGTAATATTTTCATGAATCGCTTATGAGACAATGTGATTTGGAATTTGGTTCTGAAGATGTGGATTTGTGTTTGATTCTTGTATAAATGGTGGGTATTGTAGTGAAAGTTGGGATTCCAGAGTTCCTAGGCGGGATTGGTAGAGGAGCTGAGACTCACATTGCCAAAATTGAAACTGAGATCGGTGACCTTCATAAACTGCTTGTGACTCGTACCCTCCGACTCAAGAAGCTTGGGATCCCTTGCAAACATGTAAGTCCCCAATTCTCAGTTTCACTGAGTATTCATTGGTTGCTTAGATTCAACTATCTGATCCCTAATTGTATCCCAAGGCTCTTAGGTTGTTAGATAGTCCCATTAAATTGAATGTTTTCCTCTACATAATTCAACCAAATGATCATTACTAATCAAGGGGAAAGTGTTTGGGTTCTTGAAATATTTCAACTTTGAAGGGATGAGTGAAAGAAACTGATCGACATGTTTCTTGATCTTGTGGGATAAGTTCAACTTGTTATTGTCCAAAATGCATGAAATGTGTCCATATATATCCTGAAATCTTTCCGTCACATAAACGTTGATTGGGTTTATGGAACAACGCCATCTTATACTTGCATATGTTCTGTTGACTCTTTTATTCAGTATCCTATCTTATTGCCTATGGATTTCACAGTTCTGAAATTTTGGTTTTTGCAGAGGAAACTGATACTGAAGTATGGCCAGAAATACAGGTTAGGGCTATGGAAACCTAGAGCCGACGCTATTAAGGCCTGATCAAGTCTCTATGTTGAGCTGTGAGTCTCTCATGCTGGGTTTCACTGTCGCAATAAGTTGTAGTACTTGAATGATCATTGTCAAACCAGTTCAGTATTGAACAATTTAAACAGTAGAAGTAATGTTTGTTTTAATGGTTCTAATGTTTACGGAAGTTACTTTAACAACCTAGTATAATTTTGCAATTCATGTAATAGTTTTCTCCACTAGTCTAGAGAGCATCTCCTTAAGGAGCCTACAGATGTAGCAAATTTTATTTTCTCCATATATATCAAAGTGACTTCCAAGTCTTCGCACTAGTTAATTATGTAAAATTACTAAATTAGTAAACGCGATCACTAGTCATGAAAGCTAAAATCGCGAGATTTGGAGGTGCAACAAAGTCATCAACATGTTGAAAAAGTTTCCCCATCGAAGTCATGACCTTTAGCTGTAGATAAGATATGCGAACATTGGATTCAAGTACTTGGATCAGTCAACAATTTTGACTGTAGAAAAGTTGATAACTTGTCTTTGGTTGAAAAACATTGACACTTAAAACCCAAAAGGCAAAAGCCGTCACCGGATCGGTCGGCAGCGTCTGTGGTCCAATTGTAACAAAGAGACAAAATATCAGATCATGTCCTCATGTTCTGATGGGTCAATTCTTTCGGGTCAACGTGTATAAAACAGCCGCATTGAGAATGACACTTATCAAACTTGCCGATGCTATAAGAAAATGACCACTCCTCCATAACGTTGGGCCATTTTTGGTGTAATATATGGTAGTTGTGTTAGTACAAAAGGGATCCCAAAAATGGCAAAAATTTCAAGGATTTTGCTGAGTTTTGTTGCTATCAAATTAGCCACAAGTAAACATGTTTTAAGGGCAAAGTCCGATGTTCCGAAAAAAAACAGAAAGAGAAAAAAGGTCCAAATTTTTTGGGGGTCGAAGCGTATCATATTTCATATTTGCCTGGTCGAACCATAACTCGTTTGTTTTTTCATCAATGTATTATTTTTATCTATAGATGATGATGTGTCCACCATGAACATCACATGTCCATTTTATATATATTATGATGTTTATAATGGAAAGTATTATGAGGAAGAAAAAAAGTCGACATTTTGTATCCAAATTAAGAGAATTAACAGTCAAATATTTTTTTGGACCAGACATTAAGGCCACAAATACTGTTTGGAGTCTTGTAGATAAGAGACCGAACGAGAACCATTTGGCGACCCTAATCACCGATACATAATATCAACAAAATGCAAGAAACTACTTTGGTTTTTTACGTTTTCAACGGATCAGGCTTGTGCTTCACGAAATATATGCATGTATCGTCCATTTCGGATTCAAATTTGGCTAATCCCTATATAGAAGTTTATAGGGAAGCAAGCACGAGGATAATTATAAAAAAGGAGGAGGAGGAGGAGGAGGTGAGAAAGTGGTGGGTGGTCCTTGAGCCTTGAAGGAATCAAAGAAGACATCTCACACTTGACCCCAATTATTATGCCACCTTCTCTCTCACGTCTCCATCCGTTTTCGTTGTCATCTCTTTTTTTTCTTGAGGCTTTACTCTTCGAACGTGTCACCTCTTTAATGGCAAAATCTTTCCTCTTTCATTTTTTTTAAGCCAAAAATCTTTTATTCGTGATGAAATGTCGTCGATAATACTTATTTAACGCAAATCATTTTGTATCTAACCTTAAACATTATCGTCTTCGAACTCACATCCAGCATAATGATCACAAAATATCTTAGATTTTCAATAGTTTTTCTTTTCTTTATAATTATAGTCCAAAAAGACTAATACAATATATCGCCGTTGGAGATCATATATATATTAGATTTTATTTTATAACTGGATAAAAATCATGATATATATGGAAAATGCTTTAACTGGTTTGCATAAAAACGCAATGGATACCACTTGCAACCACAATTGGTTACATGTATTGTAAATTTTTGTAGCGACGTCCGTGTCCTTGTTATTTGGACGTAACTCGGACAAGCTACAAGCTTTTCATATATAATTGTTAGTACTAGTTATTTCCCTAATGTTGTTTACATTCATAGGTTATGACTCTAAATATCACATACTTGGTTGGCATCTCGCGAAAGGTATACGTTGCCCACTATAACTAAGTGGACCAATATAATTAATAAACAAACAAACCAATTCAAAACCCAAATCCTTAAATGATCTTTAGCACATTCAGTTCAAGTAGTTTTCGTCTTATGGGTTTAATATATCAGTTGGTAAAAACCGATGATGCACAAAAGATACTGAAAAAAGAACATCACGAAAACATACACTTCAAATGTGATTTTTAAAATGAAAACTACTCTAGTTTTAAATATGTTTTTTTTGGTCGGCATATATATTATTATTATTATTGTATTCGATTAACGTACTTTTTTAAAATTTTCTAGTTTTGACGGCATTTGTAATATCAATTAAATTCCAATCTTTTTTTTTTTCAGTTTGTCTTTTCTTTTGCTTTAAGGGTTCACTAATTACGCAAAAATTAGTAAGCTCAGTACAATTCACACAGAGAGAAGCTAAAACACCATTTCTAGCTCAGCTCCCATCAATCTCACATGCAAGATTTGTACATATCAAGCATAAGATCTCTCTAAACAAAAAAGGATATAGAAGAAAAAAAGATCTCTAACCGAAAAGATCTAATCCTAAATAAAAGGATCTTTCTAATCTTGATAAAGACCTAATTCTAATCTTCCTGTCTTATATATGTCTCAAGCGCTGAAGATTCGGTAAGTTTTTAAGTGTAGGACATATTACTTCAATAGACATTCGGTCCCATCGCCATACATACATTACCTTGTTTCTCAAAGATTATTTTGACACAACACGTTACAAGTTAAAAGTAAATTATAGCCGTTTCACCTCAAAAGTTGTAATGGTAGAGTAAAATCTGAATATGAAGAAGCCAACAAAATATTTGGAGACAATTCATTACCAAGTATATGGTTTAGTATCTCTCCTAGGATTATTCTGTCAACTACGTCGTACTGTCTTTCGTATGGGTACCTTTTATTGGTTGATTCTTGAACAATAACATTGCAATCGGGGATGCTGCATACACGTACTCTGTGGGGTGCGCCGATGAATATGAAACTTTGATTGCGTAGATCGGTCCGGTTCTTTTTGATAAATTTCACGTTTAAGTTTCCAACCAAAACCTTTTTCACAATATGGTATCTAGGATCAAGCCGTTGCAGAGACAAAGTGATGTTGTTTATCATATCCGGTACATCAACAGACTCAATCGTGCAGTTGTTAATTAATATCCTAGAGCAATAAAACAGCAAATATATGATCCAATGGACCCATCATAGTGAAGTAAGATGTTAAGATAGAAGATTAGAGAAGAACTTTTGAGATAAAGAGAAGACAAAATACTTGATTAAACGATTTTTTTTTTCAGTTATGTGTCTTCCTTAGTTGATAAATTTACTCTAGAAATTACAAACCATATATATCAAACTAAACTGATTGGCTCTGGTCTAATATAATTCCTCTTTTGCCATGTGCGAATTTAGCTATACCAAATAAAAGATAACCCTGATCCATTTTTGTGAGGACAAAGTATGATATATTCACTCATTTTGTTTCACAAAGTTGTTTAAATGTGACACACGAAAGTCGTTTTAACTTATTAACATATTTTCTTATAAAATTAATTTTCGTACAAAAGAGAAAATTAAAACCGTTCGAGAAGAAACTAAATTCAGTTATTCAGATAAAGAGGCCTCACATGCGACGCACTTTGAGCAAAAGAGTCGGACCGTAGGGTCGTCATGCACATGCCTTCTCGTCTATATTTATACTTTTATTTTAGTATTTTTCAAATTTTTGGCATATAGCTTATTAATATCAAAATTAGTTTTTCTTATGTATTACTCCTTCTTTTTTTGGGTTAAAATATAACTTTTGAAATTGCGTTAGGTGAATGAACGATTGATTTTAATATCCGATGTACAGTACAACGTACGTAAAAAAGATACACGTTTAGAAAATTAAAACAAATAGATTTCTTTCAAATTTTGAGAACGTTCTTTAACGTTGATTTATAGAATTAAATGGTCGAACATACTGATTAATCTTTAGTCATTAATATGATGTGAATTCTTGAGGAAAAATTTTCATCCTCCAATTCAGACTTCCGACGAACACTTTTTTATCAACGGGTTAATCTTTATAATATATAAAGTTGTCATGAGCATCATCAACACATATGTGGACTAAAGACAAATGGTTGGATTTAAAAGTTAATTTCTGGAATTACGCTTCTAGTAATATTTGAAACACTTATTATATAGTCTTATAATATTCAATTATTCATAGGAATCCTAAATTTTTAAGAAAAAAATATTTACAACTCAAAACATGTGAAACGACACCTCAAAAAAAAAAAAGAAGAGGAAGAAAAAAACATAGTATTTTCGTCCAACTCGTGATGATTTTGACAATTTTGTTTTGTTTTTTTGAGGACAAACAAATCATGAAAAACAATAATAATAGATCCCGATGATAAATGAAAATCGTAACAAGAATTAAAATAGCACACACCAAAGGCTTATAATCTTCGGCTATAAAGCCGAGCCGATCGTATCAGACGGCTGAAACTCGGACAGAATCTTCGATAGAGCTGTCATGGCTCGGACTTGCATTTCCAACGCCGCTATGTAATCCACTGTCTCATCCAAGAGCTCCGGTAAAGCAGTTCTCCGACAACCCGGCACCAACCCACCCAAAACCCTAACCCTATTTCCCACTGCCGACAACTTCCTCCTCCTCCCACCACTTCCCCTTACCGCCGCGGCCAATGCCCACGCCGGTTTTGTATTCCTTTGCCGCCGGTGCAGACTGGTCGCTACTCGGCTCACCAATATGGCTCGGCTCCATCGGGTTGCACCACGAGCCGTCGTCGCCAGCACTTCGTCGGCCGTGTCTCGGACTGTTGAGCTCCGCCTCGATCGCCTAAGAGCGTCATAGAGTTTCAAAGAATAAACCTTTTGCGACGACGTGGCTCTCCATCTCTGACTAAGATGGATCGCCGGAGCTTCTGAGCTCATCCGTGATCGACGGAGAGCCTCCAGCAGCTTCGGAGCGAACACTCTTTGCCCTCTTTGCAACCTCCGGCGAAGAGGGATTGTTTCAGTCCCTTCTACCTCCGGAGACGTTGAAAGGTTCGATCCATTTCCTTGGTCAGAAGACATTCACAAGAAATCTATAAAAACCACGTAAGAAACGTTTTTATTTGTTGTTTTCTTTGATGATGTTAAATCGATCGAGTCAGAGAACAATGTGTCGAACTCTTTCTTCTTATTATGATAATGATTTAGAGTAATTGGGAGGGGACATCTATATATATAAATCATTTGGTAGATATTGGAGTGGCCATTCTTAATTATTATATTGTTTTCTATATTTATTTATTTAGGTTTATCTTCGTCTTTTTCGAATTGAAAACCTATAATTTAGATTTGTTTTCTTCTTCCTTATTAATGTACGTCAAAAATTCACATTGGCCAATATGATGCATTTTTAGGTTGGTGAATGAATAAAAACAAAAATTATAGTATAATAGTAAATATTAATGCATTTTTAGGTTGGAAAAATAATAAGGGAACACAAAGATCTTTTCTTCTTTCGACGTCGAACAGAAAATATCCATCTTCGTTGCGATATTTTACACATAGGCAAAATGTGAAACTTTTTACGTACCTATTTTATGATGGTGAGCGGCGATAATTTATGTGTTTCTTTGTAGACTTTTTAAGTTATGAAAAGAACAAAAGTGGCTATGGAGCCGGAGGAGTTTGATGTAATTAATGTGGAGGGCAATGATTGGTGGCTATATAACCAATAGATAGAACAAATTGCTATCAAACAAAATTTTAACATAAAGAAACAAAAAACTAATGAGTTTTTTTATTTAAAGAAGGAACCAAAAATATATAAAAGGGAAAAGAATAGGAAAAAGAGAAGATGCATGTGACGGTGTTTTATTTCACGACCTTCACACCTTCCTTAGGCTTAGTGTTGTGGCTATTTATCATCCACAATTTTTTCGCTCACAATTTCTATATTCTTCTTTCTTTCAAAAATAGTATTTTTCCAGTATTTGGTGTTTTGCGAAACATATAACATGTTCTTTATACTTTTCTTCCTTTTCGGAAAATAATAATTTGATTTAGTTGATTCTTTTTTTCTTTCGAAAATTAAAGCATGAATTATAGGGTTTTGGATTAAACTTGTCAATCACTTTTATATACATTTCCTCTTTCAAAAATGTTTATATCCATATCAAGAACTAACTAATTAATAACTTGTACATAACATACGTCAAAGATTCTTAGTACTGTCTATATATATAGCTCAAATTCATAAAGTGTTGTATTGAAACGCATGATGATATTTATTTAGGTTGGTAAGAATACAAAAAAAAAAAAAAAGACAAACTATTACAAAACAAAATTACGTTTCAAATGACAGATGTGTCAATACAATTCAGACTGCGGTATTGAGCAGAATTTGTTTTCACTGATATTTTAGCCTGACATTTTTTTGTTGTTGTCTATTCAAAAGTAATTTACTGAAGCTGTTAAAAAAAAAAAAAAAAAATTAGCGATAAACAAAGCAGAAATGTGGGGTATTTAGCGATAAACGTGGGTCATGACAGAGAGATTTGCCTCCTTGCGTCAGACACGCTTTGATATACTCTTCCTAATTTATTTATTTTCCCTTTTTTATGTTTTGTTTATTCTTCCCCCAAATCAAATGATTAGTTGTTATCCTCTATTGATGATTATTTGTTATCCCAATTCAGGACAATTATATTAATAATGATGACTATGATTTCTTTGACGAATAAAATATTGGTCACAACTTAAAACTTTTTTTTCTATTACTACTTTTTTTACAAAAATATATTTAAGGATGAATCTTTCTAATTTTTCTGTCAAAAACATTGATATACAATACAGTATGTTAAAAATCAAGCTTATGAATTATTTAAACGGAGCACGTACATTGCATGCAGCATGCGAAACCAAGAATAACATTAGTTGAGGTATTATTAATTAGAGTACTAATTAATTGTAATAGATCGGTTAACAGCCTTATTGCACGCAGCATGCAACTTTTTTTTCATTTTCATAATTGTACCGGTTCAATTTCACTTTAACCCATAAAAAATATTCAAATAAAAAAGAGAGTGCTATAATGTTTTTCTAAAAATAAATTTCAAAAATAAAAGCCCATGGCCATGATCAAGTTAGGCCCAAATTTTAGCTAACGACCGTAATTTTTCTTACCGATCCGGTCATGTCTGGTTAAGACAAGCATGCAAAAGAAACGACGGCGTTTGGGAGGCTATATACGTCCTTTTCCCAATAAATACGTAATTTTTTTTTTTTGGGGGAAGGGGTTTATGAAGGGCTTTTGACAGCAAGTCTTCTTCTTCGCCTACAAACTTCAATTTCGTACGGTTTCTTGCCTATTAGGGTAAGCTTAAACCCTAAATTCTCAAATTTTGCTACTCAAACATCTTCCTCCCCGATCATGTTGAAGCTCCTCGTTTCGAACTTGTACTGTTCACATCACCTGACTCCGGCTATTCGAGTCCGGTCTAACCCGGTTAACAGTCTATTGTTCAAGTCACTGACTCAGCTAACCGGATGGAACCGGAGTTCTTTGGGTCTTCGTGCTTTCTCCTCCGACACGGATTCCGCACCCGCGATTGCCTCAACTAAAACTCACCTCAACGATTGTCTAACGGTTTGTTCAAATTTTATTATAAATTTCACTTTTTTATTTTTCTTCACCCCCGACCCATGGGGAGTTTTATGATCATGGGGAATGTAGGTTTCCGAGTATCAATTCAAAAGCTTTAAACTTGGCTACTGCACTTTATATGCTTTTGATTTTCCATAGATCTAAGATCATAGAGAAATTAAGTCAATTGACAACTTATTTCTTTTTAGTTCTAGCGATTTGGATGTTAAAGCTAGAACCTTTTACAGCATTAGTAGGGAAATTCGAAATTTTGAACAAGTTTAGTGTTTTAATGGACCATTCCTAGTTTAACAGCTAGGCAAAGATTGAACCTTTTAATACAAAATACCCATTCCCAAGCTTAATTGGAGGTTATATAACATTGGTACGATTGTTTTCATTAAACCTTTCTGTTGCTTTGTTGCAGGTTATAGCATTGCCATTACCCCACAAGCCTCTTATTCCTGGCTTTTACATGCCAATCTATGTTAAGGTCAGCCTAGTTTTGGATACCTTTTTTTGCATGTCCATTAGATTACACTGCCTTTGTTGTTTGCTGCCTGCTTGATTTTTTTCTGACCTGGTATGAGTATGAGCTTTTTCTTGCGTAGGATCCTAAAGTACTTGCAGCTTTAGAAGAGAGCAGAAGACAAAAATCCCCATATGCGGGGGCTTTCCTTTTGAAGGATGACGAGTCAACTGATTCAGCTTCTAGCTCTGAAACAGAGAATATTTTAGACAAGTTGAAAGGAAAAGAGTTGTTTAACCGGATTCATGAAGTTGGCACACTTGCTCAGGTAAACTCTTTCCGCACGTTAATTCTATGTTTGAAAGACATAACCATTGCCAATTTTACAGATTTCAAGTATCCAAGGTGAGCAAGTCATACTTATTGGTCACAGACGACTTAAAATAACAGAGATGGTAAGTTAATAGAAATATTTCTTTGAAAAGGATTAAAAGTCCATGAAAAGTTAAAGCACAGAAGCTGTGTGTATAACTTCCACATGTGTCTTTAGCTTATCAAGTTATGGCTAACTCAGAGTAAAACCATGTACTTTGTTTTTTTCACAGGTGAGTGAAGATCCTCTTACCGTCAAAGTTGACCATGTAAAAGGTGTGTTTCTTTTTTAACTAGTCTATCCTAATATGAATACGAGCAGGGGAGCAAGACATGCGGTTTCTGTTGCCTTTTCAAATTCTGAAATCTAGATACCTTGTCACGTGTTTCTTTCTTACTTTGCAGGATGAGCCGTATGACAAGGACGATGATCTCATCAAGGCAACATACTTTGAAGTTATGTCGACACTTAGGGATGTCTTAAGGACAACTTCACTCTGGAGAGATCAAGTTCGGACATATACTCAGGCATGTTCTCTTTATATCTGTCACAGCTTGCGAGTACAACCTATATCAGTATCTTAGTAGATTTCTCTTTTTTATAGCATATAGGTGACTTCAGTTATGCAAAGTTAGCCGATTTTGCAGCCGGGATCTCTGGCGCTAACAAATATCAAATTCAGGGGGTTCTTGAACAATTGGATGTAAGTAGTTTAGTCATTGTCACGTTTTGATGCTGAGATTACCTCAAAGAGAATGATATATATATTTCCATTCTTAGCCAGATTCTCATATTGTTTTCTTTGATCCAGATTCACACACGTCTTGGGGTGACGATGGTATTGGTGAAAAAAGAATTGGAAATTAACAAGATTCAAGTACTTTATGCCTTCTTCACTTTCCTGCATCTGTCCAGCTGACTCGTGCTACTAGATTTTTGAAAATGTTTGTTTTATAGATACTGATCTCATCTCTTTAAATTCATGTTTAGGAATCCATAGCAAAAGCTTTTGAAGAACAATTTAGAGGCGAGAGACATCGAATGTTACTAAAGGAGCAACTCAAGGCTATACAAGCGGTTTTTAACTCGCCTCCTCAACTTATGTCTGCTCTTTTTATGGGTGTGTATGATGTATAGCATTTTTGATTGATGACTGTTAAATGTACCAATGCAGAAGCTTGGCGTGGAGACAGACGCCAAAACCGCACTTTATGGTTAGTACTACACTAATACTAGTCTACTACTATAAGAATATTTTCGATTCAAACTTTGAGATCGCACCACTGTGAACTCATGACGCCTAGTTTTCTTTGTTTTGACTTCCGAGAGCTGTGCATCAATGAGTGTACAACTACTGAAGCTAAAGTCTGTTCTTTTCTGCAGAAAAGTTTAGGGGAAGGATTGACCCTATTAAAGATAAGATTCCAGAACATGTACTAAAAGCCATAGAAGAAGAGCTTACAAAACTGAAGATGTTAGAAACCAGTTCGAGCGAGTACGATGTGAACCATAATTACCTTGATTGGTTGACCGTGTTGCCTTGGGGAAAATCCAGGTTTGCCATTTGCTTCATGCTTATGTCTTGAGGAGAGTTATAACAACAACACTCGTAGTTGATTTTTTGTGCATACATTGATTGAGGAATCTCATTTATTATAATCAAATCTAATTTGGTTTGCAGTGATGAGAATTTTGATGTTTCACGAGCAGAAAAGATTCTTGACGAGGATCACTACGGATTATCTGATGTAAAAGAAAGAATACTAGAGTTTATTGCTGTGGGGAGACTTAGAGGCACTTCACAGGGTCATCATATCTTTGCCTTTCTATTTCATTCGTCTTTGGTAAAACCTTTTAGCTTCATTTATAAGTTCTGAAGGTGAAAATTTGTAAAATGTGGCAACAGGGAAGATCATTTGTCTATCTGGCCCACCTGGAGTAGGTAAAACTAGCATTGGGCGTTCAATTGCACGTGCTCTTGACCGCAAGTTCTTCAGGTTCTCTGTTGGAGGACTATCCGATGTTGCTGAGATTAAGGTATATATACTACATGAAAAATTAAACTGTACTTTTAACGCTGTTTATGAAGTTTTTATAAATAATCTTATACATTGTTTAGGGGCATCGTCGAACATATATTGGTGCCATGCCTGGAAAGATGGTGCAATGTCTAAAGACTGTGGGAACAGAAAATCCTCTTGTTCTGATCGATGAGATTGATAAGGTAGCTTGCTTTTTAGTATTCAATATATGTTAGCTTGGTTTCTTAGTTGCAGCTTAAATTTTTTGCAATAATTGTCTATGGTTCCTTGGCAGCTTGGAGTAAAGTACCACGATGGCGACCCAGCCAGCGCAATGTTGGAGCTTTTGGATCCAGAGCAGAATGCAAATTTTCTAGACCACTATCTCGATGTTACTATTGACTTATCAAAGGTTTTTCATGACCATTTTTTTCTTCTCTTTACATTTCTCATTTGCAATTTCTTTCTTTACATCTGTGTATTGGTTTCATAATAGGAAGTTTGTATTTGAAACTTAGGTCTGATCAAGTTTATTGCAGGTTTTATTTGTATGTACAGCAAATGTGATAGATACGATTCCCAGTCCTCTGCTAGACAGAATGGAGGTGATTAGTCTCGCAGGGTATATTACTGATGAGAAGATGCAAATTGCTAGAGACTATTTGCTGAAAACTGCGCGCAGAGATTGTGGCATTAAGCCTGAACAGGTCTCACTCACAACCAGTGTTCCTCAGTCTCCTGTCATTTCTGATGTCATTTACTGTTTTGCTCAAGTTGTTTGTACTCTTTCCAGGTTGATGTGAGTGATGCAGCTCTTCTTTCCTTGATAGAAAATTACTGCAGAGAAGCAGGCGTTAGAAATCTCCAGAAGCACATGGAGAAGATTTTTCGTAAGGTAAGTTTACAAGTTCACTGAACATATTCCAAACTTCTTACTTAGACCCTCAGGATCTAAAATGATTGATTTTCTTACAGATTGCTCTAAAGCTTGTGCGCAAAGGGACATCTCTCGAAGTGCCTGCAAAATCTGATGTTGTTGTTACTGAAACTGAGGATAGTAAACCTTTGGCCAAGACTGAATTGGAATCCCCAGAGGAGACCTCTGCAGAAGGATCCACTGTGTTGACAAATGACTTGGCAACTGGGGATTCAACAGAACCAAAGACTGAGCAGAGCATAGAGGTAGCTGAAACGGTTGAAAAGTTTGTAATTGATGAATCAAACCTTGAAGATTATGTAGGCAAGCCAGTATTCCACGCAGAGAAGATCTATGAACAGACACCAGTCGGGGTTGTAATGGGTCTAGCTTGGACATCCATGGGTGGCTCAACATTGTACATAGAGACAACCTTTGTAGAAGAAGGAGAAGGCAAAGGCGGGCTTCACATAACGGGTCAGCTTGGGACTGTGATGAAAGAAAGCGCAGAGATAGCTCACACAGTAGCCAGAAGAATAATGCACGAGAAAGAACCGGAGAACCAGTTCTTTGCGAAATCCAAGCTTCATTTACATGTTCCTGCAGGAGCCACACCAAAAGACGGTCCAAGCGCAGGGAGCACCATGATAACTTCGTTGCTGTCACTTGCCATGAAGAAACCTGTAAGGAAGGATCTTGCAATGACAGGAGAAGTCACTCTCACCGGTAGAATTCTTGCAATTGGCGGCGTAAGTAGAAACACACACAACAGTTAGCTTTTTAGTAACCAATTTCTTTTAAGCTCAGTGTAGTGTGTAATACACAAAATCTCTCTGTGTCTGTCTTTCTCAGGTGAAGGAGAAGACTATAGCCGCAAGACGGAGTGAAGTGAAGGTGATAATACTCCCAGAGGCTAACCGGAGTGATTATGATGAGCTGGCAGAAAACGTGAAAGAAGGGCTCGATGTTCATTTCGTCGATGACTATGACCAGATTTTCGAGCTAGCCTTTGGGTATGACCATTAGAACAGCTGACCAGATTTTCGAGCTAGCCTTTGGCTATGACCATTAGAACAGCTGATCAGATTTTCGAGCTCGCCTTTGGTTCTATGACCATTATATATAACAACAAGTCTAATTTAGGCTGATTTTATATCTCTTCTTGGTTGATTGTCACCATTATAAATGTTATTTATGTTTCTTTATGTAGTTTTATTTCTATTAAACAGTGTACACTAAAATTCTATAAATTAATAATATTGGGACCATGACATTTTATTAATTTATAGTGATATTGATTTATATATAAACTAATATTTATTATTTTATATTGTAAATTAATAATTATTAATTATAGATATATATATTGTATTTTTAAAAATTCTTAAATATTATGTATTGAGACAATTTTAGCAAGATAAGATTAGACTTTCAAATGTTATAAATTTTATGGTTTTAGAATTGAATTTGTAATATTTAGACAACATTATTGACAATAAATTACAAATACTATAAACAAATTCACTTATACACATGACATAAATATATTCAAATTTATGAATAATAATATCATTTGTCATATTTTAATAGTTTATAAAGCTATCAAAATAAAAATGATGTTTATCTAAAAATTGAGAAATTTCAAAAAAAAATTAGCTATTTTTATGATATGTTATAGATATTTATATCATTATAGTTTGAATACCACGTTTATTAATACTTATAAATTAATACTCTATACATGAGATGCCTTATTCTTTATATTTTTTTTCTCTCTCTAAAAAGAGCCTTTTCATAAAGAAATAAAAAACTTCTCTAAATTCTATCGAATTTTACATCAGAAGAAAAATTATGCCCTCTTGTTGTTAAATATTGTCAAATAAGAAGTATCCATGCTGAATGTGACGCCGTTGCAGATGTTTTTAAAGCTCTGTGATATATCATTTACTGCCGAAGTAATTATGTAGAATTCCTAATTGACCAAAGAATTGCACAGCCTCTTGTTTCACTTAAGAGTTCATGAAGATGGCTTGTTAAATATTTTCTGGAACAAGTTGGAGAGTTGCTCAAAAGGTACAGAGTTAATCAAAACATAACTTGAAAACGCATCAAACGCATATATATATTTTTACTGTACAAAATATCCATCCCTACCACAAATTTCTAATAAAAATAATGGTGAATCAAAACAATCAAGGTTCTCGGAATATGAGTTCCTTTAAAACAATCTCCATGCATACACACACACATATATATATAGCCAAGAACGTCTTACCAGTCACGCAAATTTCCTTTTTATTTTTACATTACTGAGCATAGAAAAAGTAAATTTCAAACAAAATTTCATATTCTTCTACTTAATTTAATTGGTTATTACTAAATTATAACAATTGCCTTTTCCTTTAGCAATTCACGCGGCTGTATACAGTTTTACATAATTCCAATATTTTGTTTCGAATTCAATGTTTGCCACAAGAAATGATAATGAGAAAGATTAAATTCCTATGCCATCTAACTCCAAAATCTTCCATCATCCAAACTCTAAAATTCTCTACTTTCATCAAATTAGTTATAATTCTTGATTTCGTATATATACCTTCAGCTACACTACCATACAAAAGCACAATTCTCCTCTTTTTGCTAAATATTTACATTTTTAAGTAACATGCATTTGGTGTTTTTCCTTTTTACTCGAATGTAGTCTAAGGAAACTTTCTTCCTTGAAGTTAGTACATATGCGTATATTGATCAATGAAAGTAATCCAATTTATGCAGCAGCTTGGATTTGATTACAAAGATGATAAATCTTGTTGTGGTAGGTATAGTTCATAAGAGTATCTATAACGTACCATCGTAAGAGTACCTTTAATTTGAAGTAATCTTATATCATGATCATAAGAGATATCTAAAAACAATAGTTCTCTGCAGCAAAATTTTAGGGAAAGGATTGAGCCTAATAAGCTAAAAATCCCAAAACGTGTATTGCAAGTTATAGATGAAGAGCTTACGAAACTGGAGGTGTATAAGGCCGGTCACGACTTTACTATTGCCCGTAACTACCTTGACTGGTTGACCGTTTTGCCCTGGGGAAATTACAGGTTTTTGCTCATGTGATATTCAGTTCATATTGTTATATATGCTTCATGTGCTTGAGGAATTAATTGTATCATCTGTAATTAAGTAATTTGGTTTATTTTGTTTGCAGTGGTGAGAATTGTGATGTCACGAGTGCAGAAAAGATTCTTGATGAGGATCATTATGGCTTATCTAATGTAAAACAAAGAATAATAGAACACGTTGCTGTTGAAAAACTTGGAGGCACTTCACAAGGTAGTCGGTCTCTAAGGTTTGTTGATTTAATATAGACAAATCATGTCCTTATAATATATATTTTATGTTAATCAGGGAAGATCATTTGTCTTGCGGGTCCTCCCGGTGTTGGTAAGACTAGCATTGCGCGTTCGATTGCGCGTGCTCTTCACCGTAATTTCTTTCAATGCTCTGTTGGAGGGCTATCTACGGCTGCTAACATTAAGGTAATCTATCTACAAAATTACGTTGAAATATAAAAGGATTAAGAAATTGAAGATTTTAATCTCTTAATTATAATACCTTGTATTTAGGGGATTCCTCGAACAAGACACAACGGCACACCAGGAAAGATGGTGCAATGTCTAAAAAGTGTGGGAACACAGAATCCTGTTGTTTTGATTGATGAGGTTGATAAGGTTGGAACCTAGTTGTTCCTATTTAGATTGGTTTGTAGCATTCAAGAATTTTTTGTTAGTATTTGCAATAATTGTTTATAGTTCCTCGGTTGATTAGCTTGGAAGACACATCACTGGCGACACGGTCGACGCCTTGTTGGAGCTTCTTGATCCAGAGTTGAATGCAAATTTTATGGACCACTATCTCGACGTTCCCATTGACCTGTCAAAGGTTTTTTTTTTTCTTTTCTTTTCTTAATGAGAATTTTATCATCTGATTTGCAATTTAGAACTTATAAAGGCTAATACAAGTTTTGGTTACAGGTTTTCTTTGTATGCACAACAAATGTAATAGACAAGATTCCTACTCCTCTGTTAAACAGAATGGAAGTGATTACTATTGCAGGATATCTCTTTGCTGATAAAATGCATATAGCTAGAGACTATTTGGAGAAAACCGCAAGAAAAGATTGTGGCATTAAGCCTGAAGAGGTCTTAATCGCAAAACCATGCATATATATCCTTTGGATAATCATATATATCCTATATGTATATTTGAATAGTTTTGTTTATTTATGTTACCAGGTTGATGTAAGCGATTGTGCTCTTCGTTCCCTGATAGAAAATTACGGCAAAGAAGTAGGAGTTCGAAATCTCCAGAAGCATATTGAGAAGATTTACCGCAGGGTAACTTGCTAAAAAAGTTAAAGGAACACTCAATAATCTAACATTAATAATCTAACATCAGTCATTACTTCTATGTACAGAGTGCTCTCAAACTAGTACGAGATGATATATCCGATACAACACTAATTGAAACAGTTAAAAAGGTTTCGATCAAAGAATCGAACCTTGCAGATTATGTTGGCAAACCGATCAGTTTCGAGACCAAAGTAGAAAAGATCTATGAGCAGATCCCGGTCGGGGTTTCAGTGGGTCTAACGACTAGAGGAATAGGGTACATTGAGACCAACGTTATAGAAGAAGAGAAAGGCAAAGGCGGCCTCTCTGTCATAACGGGCCAGCTTGGGAATGCGATGAGAGAAAGTGTGCAGGTCGCTAGCACGGTTGCCAGAAGATTCTTGCTCGAGAAAGAACCCGAGAACCCGTTCTTTGCGAATTCCAAGCTTCATCTACATGTTACAGGTAGTAGTAACAAAAAAAATGAAGGTCTAAGCGGAGGCTGCACCTTTATCACTTCCTTGCTATCACTCGCCATGAAGAAACCTGTGAAGAAAGATCTTGCAATGACTGGAGCAGTCAATCTAACCGGTAGAATTCTTCCAATAGGCGGCGTAAGTCACACGCACACACTAGAATTTTTTTACTCCATTTTAGCTGTTTGATAACCAATTTTTGTATTAAGTGTTTTGTAATACACCAAATCTCTCTCACTCAGGTGAAAATGAAGACTGTAGCTGCAAGGCGTAATCAGATTAAGACGATAATATTTCCAGCTCTTAACCGGCGAGATTTTGAGGTGCTCCCACAAGACTTAAAAGAAGGGCTTGATGTTCACTTCGTGGATGAATATGACCAAATATTCGATATAGCATTTAACTATGATGACCATTAGAAGAATTCTTACTTGCCCTCTAGCTTGGGAATTCGAATCTTTGCATTCATGTAATCATCGATTCTTTAATTCTTGAGGCTAGTTTTCTTCTAACTATTCTTTGTTGATTATTTTACCATTATGATCTTTTCTTTCCTTACCGCCGGATGAAATGTGAGAGTGATTCTGTGACATATTTTTCACTAAGTTGGGTAATTTTCATTTTGTGATTGGATTTCCTTACGCATGCTTTATAAAAGAATATTAAGTGGAAGTGGATAAACTGACCGTCATTGCTTCGCTTTACTGTGGGTCTTGTGAAATCTTGAAGGTATCACATAAAACGGAGAAGAAAAAGAAAACAACTTTTTTTTTTTTTTTTTTTAATTTGGAGCATGTAGACAAAGGTCCAATCAAGAGTTACATCTTTGGGATGCTTTAGTTTGGGTATATTAAGATCTTTCAATTACTTTATTATATCGAAATCCATTAATAGCACAAAATCTGATAATGAGACAAATCCCCCACGCCATCTTAAAATCAATCAATTCCAATATCTTCATCTTCTTTTGGTAGTTGCAATTTTTAATCTGTTTTGAACATATATAGATATCAACACGACTACGTACGTAGAAAATTTTCCAAAATAACAAAGAAGTTTCAAGTAGGTTACATAAATACTGAAATAACGTACGGTTTTGGATTTTAAACTAGGTTTTACGAGTTCCCTAAATTTATTGAAAGACAACTTAAAAATAGTTTTAGTCATTGTTTTTGCTTATTGTTAATGTATTTATACGTACGTCCCTCACAATCTCACATATTTTGGATTTTAAAGCTTATGTTGAATATATATATATATGATCATCAGGTATAATATTAAAACGAAAATAAGGAAATTTTATATGAGAAAATGAGTCATCAAAGCATTTTGAGCTGTACGTAGCAAGGATAAATATCATATATCTTGTGGTACGGTAGAGAATCTAGAGATGCATGAATCAAAACCACGGATCATAATAAAGAAAAAAAAATACATGTAGTGAGAGTCACTATTATTTAATATTCCGTAAATGGAAAGCCATAAGAAAAAGGCAATATTGACCGTACCCTACAAATATTTCAGGCACACATGCTCTCTATATATGCTTGCCTTATCAATATAAAAGAGAAAATCACGTGTGAATTTGAGTGTTATAGATAAAAATAAGGGAGAGAGGAGAGAGTGAGAGTGTGTGTATTAAACTTGTACCAACCCCATCAAAGTGTGTAAAATGCCTAACAAGCCAAAAGATGTGACAGGCTGCGTTGATGGTGGAGATCGATCTTTCCCTTTTTTCTGAGTACCAATCAAAAAGAAATGCGTACATAAATACCATCTAGTGCTCATAAGCTTCAAGTAGTAACTAAGAAGTAAGAACTTATATACTTATTTTGTAATTTTATACTCTTCATTCCTATTTTGGGCTGAACTAAACTTGATCAAAATGCATATGTAACTGTTTTTTGCTTTTTGTTTTTATTTCCCAAAGTTTAAACAGTAGAAACATTATAAGATCAAAGTGTTTTGTTTGATTCGTACTAGCTTTCTTGATACATACATGACACAACGTATTGGTGTTTAGATCTGAACCTAATGAACTAATTACGTCGAATCACATTCAGATTTTCTGATGTCATCCACCTAAGCGAATATTTTTAAAGTTGATTTTAGAATGATTATACAATCACATTAATCAAATCTATAATGATTGCATGGTCTTTTGTAGTGTTAAAGTAAACAAAGAAAAAAGCTACACAAAGTTGGAAATCTAAGTAACGCACGCGTGGTGACGGCTTAGCTTATAACGATATAATTTTCTTGAGTTCTTTTGACATTTTTCTTTTTAAAGAAAATTAGTAAATCTGTAAGTTTTATAACAAACAAACAAAATTTAGTTATATAATGTCTATTTCCTTCATAAAATTATATGATTCAATTGGGCCATAATATGGATTACCAATTCTAATTTGTTATTATCCAATAAATTAAATAATTTAATACCATAATAAAAATCTAAAGTAAAAAAAGTACGGATATGTACGGATAGGTACGGATACAAAACCCTAAGATTTAACTAAAAAAAACGTGGTCTATATATTCTCTTAGCGAGGCAAACCTGAATACGCAGTGATAAAAGGAAACCTAAAGTAACGAAAACAAAATAGAGATGAAGAGATTACGAGAAAAAGAATCTCAAGCAGGAGATGGCGGCAACAACCATCATGATAACAGAATTGCTGATGAGGTGACTCCTTTTCTCAGTTATCCGCATCGTACTCTCTGTTTCTACTTTGCTCTATCCTCTCTCTTTCCTCTGTTAATTAACGCTTACTTTGTTCTCTAATATGTGCTCTCTTCTTCGTTCTGTTTCATCCTCTGTTTTTCTTTTTTTCTTTTTCTTTGTAACTCTTTCAGATAGTTTAAGCCTTAGGGTTTTAGGTTTTTGGGTTGTTCGATATATACATATATATTTGGTTATAGATCTAATTTAAGATTCGTTCACGTAAAAGAAAACGTTTCTTTCTTCGTCATCTTCTTCAACTTAGGATCTCTCTGATTGTTATCTCTCAGATGCTTTTTCTTACTTTGTTGTATAAACCCTAATTTTTCAGGGTCCACGGCTAAACTTGCCTCTGACGAAAACTCCGGAACTTCTCAACTTGATTGAGAATTACCTCAACAGAAACAACCCATGTCCTCCTCAACAGCCAGAGAGCTCAAAGATACCAATTCTTCCTCCGAAGGTTCCTGCAGAGAGACTCAAAGCTATGCATTTCCCAATCTCCCAGATCACAATTGGCCAGTGGTTCTACCGTGCAAAAAACCCTGACGATATTGTGGCGAAACTCTATTTTGCAAAGAAGAAACTTATATGGGAGATTCTCGACGCTGGAGATCCAAAGACTAAAACACCGAGGCTCAAGAGAAAGATCGAGATCCAATGGGATGATGTCGCTTCTTTACAAGAGAGTATTAATTCACGTGATGAAACTGGAATCCTCAAAATCGAGGTACTAATCATACTTAGATACTTATATTTTATATGCTTCTACAATTTATGAGTGTGACTAATAATCTTTGAGATGTTTTTGTTTATGTGCAGTTGAAGAAACGTCCAAAATTCTTCATAGAGACTAGTCCACAGGCAGGAAAACACACACAATGGAAACAAATGGATCAAGATTTCACTGAAGATCAGGCTGCTTCTTGTTTCAGGTTTCCTACTTCATCGAATCATCATCATTTTATATTGCTTTTTGTAACGATGAAAGTGAGATATAGTCTTACAATTTTATATATGACAGGATACATACACTTCATTTTGATGCCGGAGTTCTGCAAAAGAACTTGGAGAAGCTTTTGTCCGATAGCTTCTGGGCCAAACTCCATGAAGTCTATTTCCCGGTACGAGAAGCTGTTTTATTCGACATTGACTATGGAATCAACAATAACACCAACTCATCTAGCTACGTCCTAAGCCAGACACGTCGCTTTAATGCCAACAGTGGCCTTATACATCACCCTTCTCAAGGTAAAGTACCTTGTACCTTACGCAAATGATCATTTTATTGTCTGAGTCAGGATTAAAAGAAAGAAAAAAAACTATTAACTTTGATAGGAATTGGTCGCGTGGGAGTGGGAGAAGGAAACTCTAACGTGGCACCTCGGTACTGGGCTAACAATGGAAGTCAAAACTCATATGGTCAAGCTAATAGTTGGGTTTACACTGGAAATGATCAGTTGTTTGGGACGCAAGCTATCCGACCACCGATGTCTTCTCAGTTCAGCAACGGGCATTATAACAGGCAAAGCCATTACAACGGTTCACGGCAGAGTAACCCGATGACCCAATACGAGAGTGAAGCAGTGCAAAATACAAGGGGGATACTTGGGAGTCAAGCATATGCACTACCACCGACACAAACTAACTTGATGATGCCTCAATACATGAACGTAAGCTCAATGTATCCTATGTTTGGAACGTATCTAGCAAGTACATTGGTTCAAGAAGACTTTCAGATGAAAGATTACCAGAACTGGTCAGTGCTTCCTGATATGGGCAAAAAAGATGATTCCAACGATAACAAATAGTTAGGGTTATGTTGAGATTTGGATCAGTGATGGTTCTATATAGAATCTTTTTTAAGCGTTAGCTTTTCTCTTGAGTCTTGTTGTAAATAAGTCAAGAACTCTGTTTTTTTAGCTGGTTCTGTATATCATCGATTATTTGGTGCCAACTCAGATCTTACTCTTGGATCGACCAACCAATTGCACGCACCAAGTGCTGTTACTTCAACTCTGAGATTCACATACGAACAAACAATTTCTAGGGATCCAACTGGATATTGTGTGATCCTCCTCAATCAAGATACACTTGGCACTCTTTATCACGTATGTAAAGTCTCCACTAGTACACAATCCCACTCTGACCCTATAACGAAGTAATCGTACATTGTTTGCGAGGTGCCACTGAAGCCTCTCAGAGGTTCTTCATGAGAGAGCTGAGTCGCACACCACGTATTCGACGAATTTACCAAGAAGTGAAGGATGATCTTTTTATTTATTTTAGGCGAGACTCCCCTCACCTTAATTTGTTATTCTTTTTCTTCTTTAATAAATAAAAGCTGATGTGGATATAAGAATGCTGACGTGTACATTCCTTTATGTTCAATATATAAACGGTACAATTACTAAAAACTTTCGTCTTCGTTCTTTCTACTTGATCTTTCAAGATTTGCCCACCTTGATCTCCATCTTCGTCCAGCTCTGTCTCATAATCTGTTTCCCTTTGCTCTGTTTCTGATCCATTAGGTTATTTTCTAAGTTCTTTTTTGATCGTTTATGTTTGTTTGTTAAAATGATATCTCTTATATAATCTTGTGTGTTGTTCTTGTTTCTTCTTTCTAATATGGGGTTCTAGGTTTACGTTTGTGTTGTTCCGGGAAACAGAATGGATGCAGAAGAAGTCCCTTTTAGTTAGCCGATCTCGAAGATAGTGATAGGTAATTGGATACGCTTCCCGACGTGCCCCAGTGATCTGTTAGCCAAGCTTTATATCCAAAGCAAGAAGCTTACATGGGAGATGGTCGGAGTAAATGTAGAAGAAGCAGGATGGGGATTAAAGAGAAAGATCGAGATAAACTGGGATGATATATTGTCTTGTAGAATGATCCATAACTCGGATGGAACCGGATTCCTGGACGTAGAGGTAACTACTAATACGTTTAAACATTCTGATTTATGAGAGGCTATACTAATAATGGTTTGGTGTACATAGTTGAGGAAACGTCCTACGTTTTTAATGGAGACGCACCCATCCCCAAGTAGCACTCAATGGGAAAAGATTGATGAAGATTTCACGTGGAATCAGTCTGCATCAACTTTCAGGTTTGTGTTTTGATCCTACTGTATTCGGTTCTTTTTAGTACCACTGAAAGTTCGAAGGCTGACCACTATACGTACAAGAACAGGACGCATACATTGCCTTTTCCTTCTGGAGTTTTGCAAGAGATGATGAACAAGCTTGTGTCACGTGATAACTTTTGGAAAGAACTCCTCAAAGTGGTTTTCCCAACTCTACCAGAATCTCTTGTCTTTGAACAAGATTTAAACACAGAGAACGACGGCAAGATACGCACACATTTCTGGCATGAAGATGGAACGCACATGACTTCAATTGCTGAAGACAATGATGACAACAGTATGTGAGACAGAAATGCAGAAAAGAGAGAAGATGCGTGGAATGTGTTAGTGTCCTTGAAAGAGTCTCGTTTATTGAGTCAAACAATCTTTGGTGGATTTTTCTTTATGTTTTAGTGTTGGTCTTCGTCTTAGCTTTGTTTCGTTCGTTTGATGACTGTGCATGGAGGTTGTTTTATAGCCAAGATAAATAAGAGGAAAACGGAAACAGAGGAAAACCCCAACTCAAAGACTTGTTAAAAAAAATTCTTCTAATGGTCAGAGTTGAACGCTAGCACAAATATCTGATCATATTCATCAAAAAAATGAACATCAAGCCCTTCTTTCAAATTGTTCGGCAGCTCATCAAAGTCTCTCCGGTTTGCTTCCGGGAATATTATAGTCTTCACTCGATTTTTTCTTGCACTTATCGTCTTCTCTTTCACCTGGGAGAGAGAGAAAAAGAGAGATTTTGTTTATATAAGGACTCCTACACTACATGCCTTAACAGGAACTTAATTAATCAGTAGCTAGAGTATTATATTGTAGTTTCGTAACTTACACGGCCTATTCCAAGAATGTTTCCAGTTAGAGTGACTTTCCCACTCATTGCTAGATCCCTCCTCACAGCTTTCTTCATGGCAAGTGATAATAAGGATGTGATCATGGTGCAGACTGTGCTTGCATCGTTAACTCTAGGCAAATGTAGGCAAAGCATGGAATTCGCAAAGAAATTGTTCTCAGGTTGCTTCTTGAGCAGGATTTGATGGGCTACTTTGTAAGCAGTACAAGCGGTACTGTGCGTCTCTTCCCCAACCTGACCCATTACATAGAGGCATCCTATGGCTTCACCTTGATCAACAAAGGATGTCTCCATGTAAGATGTTAAGCCACCTCTTGATGTCCAAGAAAGAGCCATAGCAACCCCAATCGGTGTCTGCCAATACCAATACTGCATGACACCATAACTTGCAAGGTTGTATTCATCAGTTTGAACCTCTTGATCATTGGTCAAATGAACTTTTGATTTTATTGAATGATTNGAAGACAATGATGACAACAGTATGTGAGACAGAAATGCAGAAAAGAGAGAAGATGCGTGGAATGTGTTAGTGTCCTTGAAAGAGTCTCGTTTATTGAGTCAAACAATCTTTGGTGGATTTTTCTTTATGTTTTAGTGTTGGTCTTCGTCTTAGCTTTGTTTCGTTCGTTTGATGACTGTGCATGGAGGTTGTTTTATAGCCAAGATAAATAAGAGGAAAACGGAAACAGAGGAAAACCCCAACTCAAAGACTTGTTAAAAAAAATTCTTCTAATGGTCAGAGTTGAACGCTAGCACAAATATCTGATCATATTCATCAAAAAAATGAACATCAAGCCCTTCTTTCAAATTGTTCGGCAGCTCATCAAAGTCTCTCCGGTTTGCTTCCGGGAATATTATAGTCTTCACTCGATTTTTTCTTGCACTTATCGTCTTCTCTTTCACCTGGGAGAGAGAGAAAAAGAGAGATTTTGTTTATATAAGGACTCCTACACTACATGCCTTAACAGGAACTTAATTAATCAGTAGCTAGAGTATTATATTGTAGTTTCGTAACTTACACGGCCTATTCCAAGAATGTTTCCAGTTAGAGTGACTTTCCCACTCATTGCTAGATCCCTCCTCACAGCTTTCTTCATGGCAAGTGATAATAAGGATGTGATCATGGTGCAGACTGTGCTTGCATCGTTAACTCTAGGCAAATGTAGGCAAAGCATGGAATTCGCAAAGAAATTGTTCTCAGGTTGCTTCTTGAGCAGGATTTGATGGGCTACTTTGTAAGCAGTACAAGCGGTACTGTGCGTCTCTTCCCCAACCTGACCCATTACATAGAGGCATCCTATGGCTTCACCTTGATCAACAAAGGATGTCTCCATGTAAGATGTTAAGCCACCTCTTGATGTCCAAGAAAGAGCCATAGCAACCCCAATCGGTGTCTGCCAATACCAATACTGCATGACACCATAACTTGCAAGGTTGTATTCATCAGTTTGAACCTCTTGATCATTGGTCAAATGAACTTTTGATTTTATTGAATGATTCATTAGGGTTCTCTCGGGATTCAACTTCAAAAGCAACATCAAGCTCTTCAACAGATGCTCCTTCTCCTATTACTTCAAATGCAATCTGCTACAAAGGTCAATGATANAAGAGAGATTTTGTTTATATAAGGACTCCTACACTACATGCCTTAACAGGAACTTAATTAATCAGTAGCTAGAGTATTATATTGTAGTTTCGTAACTTACACGGCCTATTCCAAGAATGTTTCCAGTTAGAGTGACTTTCCCACTCATTGCTAGATCCCTCCTCACAGCTTTCTTCATGGCAAGTGATAATAAGGATGTGATCATGGTGCAGACTGTGCTTGCATCGTTAACTCTAGGCAAATGTAGGCAAAGCATGGAATTCGCAAAGAAATTGTTCTCAGGTTGCTTCTTGAGCAGGATTTGATGGGCTACTTTGTAAGCAGTACAAGCGGTACTGTGCGTCTCTTCCCCAACCTGACCCATTACATAGAGGCATCCTATGGCTTCACCTTGATCAACAAAGGATGTCTCCATGTAAGATGTTAAGCCACCTCTTGATGTCCAAGAAAGAGCCATAGCAACCCCAATCGGTGTCTGCCAATACCAATACTGCATGACACCATAACTTGCAAGGTTGTATTCATCAGTTTGAACCTCTTGATCATTGGTCAAATGAACTTTTGATTTTATTGAATGATTCATTAGGGTTCTCTCGGGATTCAACTTCAAAAGCAACATCAAGCTCTTCAACAGATGCTCCTTCTCCTATTACTTCAAATGCAATCTGCTACAAAGGTCAATGATATTATTATACCTGTTTTCCCGCTAGGGTCTCGAAAATGTCAGAAAATACAATGTATAAGACTTACGTCAACTTGTTGAGCTTGATGTTCTCTAGCACAGTGTATCAGGGCTCCAAAATCAGCAACATATGAATAACTGAAGTTATGACCTATATGCTACACAAGTTCAAAAAGGAAAAACGTATTAAGATTCTTGTTATATGCCTAATATTTATAGTGAAAATTCTTTTTTGAATAGAAACCTTGCCTGAACATGGTTTCTCCAAATTGGGCTGGTCTTATGAACATTCATAAGCATTGAAGAAACATGAAAGTCTGTTGCCCTCGTGACATCATCGTTCAGGTCGTATGGTTTGGCCTGCAAGGTACTACATAAGAAACAAGGTTTCCTGATTTGTGTATCTATCTTTAAAACACCAACGCACCTCAAGATGATTAACTTGAACGGCCAGAGGATCTTCGCACACCTGTGAATAGTAAAACAAGGAAGCAGTTTGAAAATACAAAATTCTTTTAAAAAAGGGTAAGAAGAGGGATATATGTTTCTAAACCATCTTTTACCATATAGGATATTCGAATTCGCATGAGACCAGTGAGGATAACTCTATGACCTTGAATACTTGAAATATAAGCAAGTAAGCCAATTTTATGAAGCTGGTTAAGTAAATATCTTCCTTTCAGCTCATTGATGTTAGTTTCTGATGATAGATAATTACTGTCATCCCTCAAAAGAAAAGCTCCGACATATGTCTTCTCCGCTAAAGCTGCGAGTAACTTAGAATCCTACGTATATATATGCGCACACAAGATTCATCTGTAAAAAAACATCTTAAACCCACCCAAACAGTTAAAGCATCATGCTTTGGTTTTTGGATAGAAAACACATACGTGGACGAAGATTTGCGACACAAAACCAAAGCTATAACCTGCAATAGCTCACCAAAGGTAATATAGCGCCTTAGTCGATTACAGCTTTGCTTATAATGAAATTCCAACTTCGTATACAATATGCGGAAATTAGAGTCCGAAATTTACTCGACTAGTCCAAGTGAAATCCTCTATGATCATCAAAACTTTTCCAACTAGTTCAACAAGTTAAAGTAGACTAACCGTTGAGGGAGATGGGAAACTTGGGTTAAGGGGAATAACCGCTTTAGGCTGGCCCTCCATTGTCGTAGTGTTCTGCTCTGCTCTTCAAGACTTAAACCCTTTTCTCCCTTGTAATATAATCAAGTCTTCTTTAAATAGAGTTATTGTTTGATTACAGATTTATATAGCGAAAAATATAATCAAAACCCTTTCGAGAGAATAATTAATCAGAATGATCCGTCCTTATCCGTCCTTATCAGAATGATAGAATAATTACTCTTATTGTATATAAATAATCAAACGATAATGTTGGACCTTGAAAAGTTTATCCAAGAAGACAATTTCATAATAATGATTTGGGTAATACCTTCAAACATCTGATCTAAGGGAATTGAACATAGCAGATTATATAGCCACTACGATTAAGCATGAAGCACAATTTCTTCCCTCAAAGCCACATGATGAATGGGCCATCAGACATCGTTCAGTTTTTTCATAGCACCAATTAACTTTAGTGATACAAATTCCTCTTCTTGCACAATGAAACAATATCATTATGTGAAGTTAGATTACAAAGTTGTGTGGATCAAAAACGCTAGAACACAACAGATACCAGTGATAAAAAAAAATCATCATGATTTTTTCGAAGATCCAAAGCCCCCAAATCCCATCATCTCTGCAACCTCAGGATCCATCTCAGGCTCCTCTTCTATCACCTTTCCTTTCTGAGACAAGAAAATTTGAAAGACAAGAAAACTTAAGCCAGATTTCCAAAAGCCAATCACAATAAACAACCAAAGTGAAAAAGAGCTCAAGAAGACAATTTATCAAATATACAAAAGACTTGCCTTCTTCTCTTTCTTTTTCTCCCGACGCTGTCTTTTTTGTTCTTCCTCTACTTCTTCCTGTTTCCGGATGCGTTCGTCCAGATCTATTCCCAGATCAGGATCAAATTCAGTTTTCGAAGATCTACTATATGCATTAGAGGAGAACAAAGTTGCCTACTCAATGTTCTTTTTCAACCTACTTAGATTTGTTTTTAGCTTTTCTTTCCAGAGGATAGTTTCTAACATCAATCTACATAACTCAGAGATGGGTCCTCTCAAAAGTCTTACCTTGTTCTGTGAAAGTTCCTGGCGTTTTCCGCTTCTTTAAAACCTCAAACCGCTCCTGGACCTAATACATTTTAAACAGAAGCACTTTTGTCTCAGATTTATTCACAAGCAAAACCCCATGAAAGCAATTAAGCATATATCTGGAAGCAAAACTTTTACTTGTTCAAGTGACGATCTCTCCACCCGCATAGACATTCCCAGTGCCCGTTGATCTGTGTGATACAGAAACAAATCAGTATGACTTCATTAGTTTGACTTGAAATATGGTGAGAAAAGAGTTCACCACGTACGTTTTTTCCCATTAATGTGATCCAAGTAGTTTGCTGAATCTTTAACAACACAGTCACAGACGCGACAGAAATAACCGGCCTGTGGGAAGAAGAAAAAAGCTCATTAGCAGATTCTCGCGTGATCACAAGTTTTTTTGCTTTAAAAAATATACTTGCAGTACAGGTAAGAAAAGAGCCATTACCTGCTGACTTAGAGGCGCTACCGGTGTAACAACCTGGTAATACAAGCAAGAACGTTAGGTTCTTGAAGAAACCTTAACTGGAAGAGACTTCCATACCAAAAGAATGGAAGAACAAGATTAATATATAAATATAATAGTGCAAGAAACCAGTTCAAACATTAATTCTGTTTACTATATAGTAAGGTATTCACAAAACTTCATCTATATTCAAAGGAACAGAAGAACTGAGATTCCTAAAAATTTATAAAAACCTAATGAAGTACCAGATACTAGCATATTATATCAACTACTCTCAAGCAGGATTGATACAAGAATCACACATTTCAGATCAAAACCAAAAGGGAAATGCTTAAAAAGTGGACTTCTCACGTAAAAGGTACCCAGATAGAAACATCATCCGTGACTAATTGTCCAAGAACAAGTAGACCAAGTTTACTTAATAAAAATTCTCTGTCTTATTGATAATCAAAAGAAAAGCTAGCAAATTTCTATTCAATTAAACAAAACAAAGGTAAGAAAAACAGATTAAAAAGTCACCTGTGTCTTGCCGAGACGAGATTCTAGGTCTACATGATAATCTCTATGCTTCAAAGGGGCTCTTTGCACAGGAGGACCTTTGGCTGAAACAGTAAACAACAACCCTAATTTAGTGTCATCAAGATTTCACAAGTTCAAGTATTTATAAGCTGGAAAATCAGAGAAGTAAACCCTACAGCGAGATTTAGACCGATCTGACTCCTGCATCCATAAAAAAAGAAGAAGCTTGATTTAGCTTTCAAAATTGAAAAATCAACAAATCATAAATTGAAGGAAATTGGGGGGAGAGAATGAAAGAAACCTTCTTTTCGCGTTCACGAGCACGCTCCTTAAACTCTTCCGCATCGAACTTCTTTCTAAACGTATTATCAACCCCAGCAGTCTACACAAAATCGAACCAAAGCAATCTCACAGTCAACATCGTTACCCCTATATACATGTATACCCCCAAACAGAGAACCATAGAAGCTAGCGTTATGCTTACCGTGTTGCTAGAAGCCATTAGAGAACAAAACAAAAAGCTGAAAGCGCTTAGCAAAGAGAGAGAGAAGAGAGAGGGATACACTGATATGGATTCTTCGAATTTTTTCTCTTCTCTCTTCGATGAACAAACAAAAACAATGGAGTCTCCGTTTAAAGACGGTGATATGTTACAGAGACTAAATATTATTTTAAACGCTGATTAATTAACACTCAGGGTGTTTGGTCTAGTGGTATGATTCTCGCTTCGGGTGCGAGAGGTCCCGAGTTCGATTCTCGGAACACCCCGATTTATTTTTTTATTTTCACATGCCGTTTCAATATATTCATTACCTGCACAGGACAGCGATCAGCTCCATTGCTAGAAACAAGTTATGAAAATGTCTATTAGACTTCCACTATTTGGGATTACAGAGGTAAAATGATTTATCAAAAACATAATTACAACACTGTGGGAGAAGGTAGTTCAGCCTAATCTTGTTTTTTTAACAGAGATAATCCTATAAAAACAATTTCACTGTGAAGTTTGAGAAACTATGAAAAATAAGACCAAGTGGTTTGGTTTGTCAGTAACACAAGAGAAGATCACTAACTAAGTCATCAACTAAATCGGAAACAATCTCTTCTTCAATCGCAGCTCCTTCTTCGTAAGTCTCTCTCTTGTAATCTAGCCATTTCCCTTCACAACTACTCATGTCATTGTCAACTAGCTCATCCATTATCATCTCTCTCTTCTTCTTCAATCCCTCAACCTCTTTCTTCACTTCTTCTGCCAATATCCCTCCCCTTTCAATAAAAATGTCTTCTTTCCCCAACAATCCTCTGCAGCTTCCCATGAACATCTGCTCGCATTTGAGTGTTAAGCACTGATTCACAAAGTCGAATAGAGTTTTTCTCTCAATCTTGCCTCGCACATCTCTCTTACTTTCGATTTCCTCAAAAAGGCTCAGAGGTAATATATCAGTAGCCATCCCCAATGACACCTCTTTAATCATCAGTTGGCCAGAGGCTATGATCTCGGTTATGTACTCGAGCTCCCAGTCTTGACCTTCTTCAGCTTCTGATAAAGCGACGGATTCTGCTGAGGGTTCAGTTTCTTCAATTTCATTGTGATTATCAATGCTTGAATTTGAGAAACTGTTGCTGCTAGAGATTTGGAGATTTTTGGCTGTGCTGAAGCTATCAACTTCTTGATCTTCTTCTGCCTGCGTCATTAGGAAATATCAATTTTTTAAGGTCAGTGTGTCAGAAAACTTTACTGAAATACATATATAGCAAATTATAGAGACAGTGGTGGTAAGCTACTAAAAGTAGACCTATCCTTGTGGAATTAGCCATATGACTAACCTGGAATATTTTATCATTGTAGAATGAACTACAATCAGAATCAGATTCGCTCTCTGATAAACCATTATCCAGATCATCCGACGGCAATGATATCGTCCCATTCACCCAATCCTTTGTAATGGAACCGGAAGACTCTTCTTCTTGAGTAAGACTACTGCAAGATGACTCAATCTTAGAGGTTAGCTCTCTGAGCTTTTTCTCCAACAGAAAATTTATAGAATCACCATCGATCTTATTGAAACTGAGTGCTGATTCTGCATCTTGATCAGACTTTTTAGCGGAGGATCGTGAATTGGATGATAAACCTTTGATAGGGGATGAGAAAGTGAATGAAATCACATCCATGTCCTTTCGATCGTCGTCCCCTGTCTTCAACCTGCCATCGACGGTGATGTTACATTTTATCAACTTTTCACCCTTTTTGATCCGTTTATCACTGTTGTTTCCAGGTTCTTGCACCCCATTTGGCAGTTTTTTGTTGCGAGGAAGATTCTTTTTGCGGGACAAAGACGAAGCAGTGTTCTTTTCCGCTGATGTTGCAGTAAAACGAAGCTTCTTAGTTGTAGTTCCGCTTTCCACCAAAACCTTGGTTGCAACTTTGTTCATCACTTTGGTGCTTCTCTGGTTTGAAACAGATGTCTCAGGAAATTGGTTCTGTTTCTGGCTATTTGGCTTAACCACAGTTTTCCCAGTGCTAGCAGACGATTCTTTGAAACCATTTCTTACTATGCGGTTCTTAGTGTCCATCTTCTTCTTTTGGTCTCTGTTGCCACTTGAGGGAGTTGAACTGTCTCGCTTGTGAATAGCATTGGTCTTTGCGTGTGCAGGTGCAGATACAGAAGGAGGCTTTACTTTACCCTTCAAACCACCAAACCTGCTTTCTCCCGTTAACTTATTTGTCTCTTGTCCCTTGAGTGATGATGTAGTTCTCTTTTCGTCGTGCTTTCCTCTGAAGTTCTTATTATTGCGGGCACCATTAGAGATTTGAGCGCTTGGTCCTTTCTGTGAAGCTTCTAGTTTCTCTCTCAAATCTCTGATCCTCATTGGAAGTGATGAAGAAGAATCAGATGATGAAAAACGCGTTTTAGCAACTTTACGAGGACTTGGATCAATCATTCTTGAAGCTGCTTCCATTACATAAGCAGGGTTCCTGGACTGAACAAAACCAGGACTCCGGATAGGAGACAAGAGCCTATTGTGAGTGACAGGGATTGGTTTCGCCGACCTAGGAGGCAACGTTTCGGTTTGAAAGCGGTCAATAGGCCGGTTACACTCTGTATTCATTCTTGAATCCAAATGGTCCCAAGAAATACCATCATAGTCACTGCGGAGATTTACATAACCCAAATTCTCATATGCATCCCATGTGCTTGCCTTGCGTGAGGATCTGAGAGAATATGGATCAGAAGCGAAATTAGACTGGGACTCCAAGGCATTGCGTACAGGTAGAGACTCTAAACCCATGAGCCTCGCGACCACACTTGGAGCTCGGGAACCTTGTCCATCATCACTAGTGGCAGAGGATGTAGAGCAACTCAGGTCACTTCTCAGATTGTAAGTTGAATTCTTTCCAATATCATCCCTCTCAATCTGTTAAACAAATATCATATCAAAGACCATTGGTTCCGGCCATTCACTTAAATGAAAAGAACATGGATAAAAATGGTATTGATAAGCCTTACCGGAGAGGGCCACGAGTTTGAGGGGTTTCGAACATTTTTGTTCTCTTGAGTTGATGCTTCTGATACCACAAAAGAAGAAAAAGGAAAAAAAAAAAGACAAGACTCTGAGTCTATTGAAGTTGTTTGAATCAAGAAGAAGTGCATACAATATACAGGACTAGGCATCACATCAAAGATCACTAAAATAAAGCAAACCAAAATCTTCCACAAAGAAATGTATTGATTCAGAACATAAATTTATACATATCAAAGAAAGTGAATCAAAAGGCATAACTTGAAATCAAACAAGGGCTTCAGGACAAGAACGATTTTAAGACTTAAATAGCAGACATTACCGAAGACGAGTTCAGAGTTGCTGCTAGAGGAGAAGAGCTTCTTCCGGGATTTACCAGACCAATCAAACAGATTTAGAAAACCTCCTCTAGATCGTTTCTTCTCAACAGCCTCCATTTCTATCATCTACATATCACATCAATTGAATTACTTCTATGGAAGGCATTATGTTATATATATACACGACACTGGAATTTGATTATAGGAATCTAAAAATATGTACTCAAGCTCTCATGAGGACACTATTTCAGATGTAACTTTTGTTTGGCATTTGGATCAAAGGGACAAAAAAGGACCAAACTTTGAAACAGTAACATTAACAGTCTACAACAGGAGTAATACAGACAAATCAAATGATTCAGCCCAAAAAAACAAAAAACTCAGAAATGATTAGAGTGGTACCAAATTCAAAATTGTGTAGGCGTTAACAAACAAAATGTAGGCAGCACCGAGACGACAATGAAGGAAACAAAAATCTGTGATACTTAAGAAGATTCGAAACCCTAAAAACAAAAAAGTCTTTCACTTTTGTCTCTTTTGCTCACAATGAGTATTGCTGTGTTTGTCAAAACCAACAAGAACAACGACGAGAGTAAACAAATCAGAGGAAAGAAGGAAAAAGTTGAGATTTTTAAGAAGGGGGTCAGAAGAATTTGGAATTCGGGGAAATGATGGACTCGGTTAAGCAATTGGAATATGGGATTTTGGGGGATTTGGGTTAGAGTATGGAGACCTAAAGAACTAGAGAAGAAGAAGAAGAAGAAGAAGCGGAGCGGAGGGAGCTTGTGAATAATAAAGAGATGCAGAGTGTGAATTGATGTGACAGAGAGAGACTTTGAATTTTTCAATATATCTCTTCTCCACCTCTCCTAAATTTAATGTCTCTCATTGTTTTCTGTAAAATAATTAACAAAATTAAAAACAAACTCCTCTTTGCCGCATAATAATTTCAATTTTTAAATAAAAAAAAAAGAGATATACTTGGATAAAAGGTTTTTGGATATTTGGAAACCCATGAATTAATAAAAAAAAAAAAAGTCGTTTTTTTCTTCTTCTTATAAATTTTTTTGTTGACCAAAAAAAATACAAAGCCCAACCCAAAGCTTTTATTATGCGATTCGCCCCATATTTTTTTACATTAATTTCCATAAATCAAAATAATTTACCTTTATTGAAGCCACGTGGCCAACCGTTTATATACAAGAGTGAGAAAGCTCCAACAACTTAGATCATCATCTTCTTGATTAATCACTCCCTCGCTCTTCTTCTTCTGATATTTCAAGAATTCAAGAATGGAAAATGATCCTGATCACGAGGCTTTGAATTTATCATTGGCTCCGCCGAACTCCGACTACACAGCAGCAGCAGCGGAGACACCACCACCTCTCGTCCAATATCTCCCTGTGGTCGCGGCTCCGTCGTCGAGTTCTACTTCTTCTTTCGCTGGCTCGGATGTGTCGTCACAAGGTCTCGCCCCAAACGATGGCTTTGATCTCTTATCGGGTTCATCAAACAGCAGCACAGCGGCTCTTCGTCTTGGTGGTCCGTCGAGTTCAACCGATGGCTTGGATCTTTCATTGGGTTTAGCCGCTGAGTCTCCGTCTCTCGGAGAGGATATTTCTCTGGGACGTCAGCCTATAAGTTCTGGAGGAGATTCTCCGGCCATTACTTCTGGATCGAAGGTTCTTTACTATTCAACTTGCATTCTGTTCTTTCTTCACATTAAAACCAAAAAAAAAACTTGCTCTGTTCTTTGTGCCATATTGGAATCACATTTCAACCCATTAATTCCTTTGGTTTTGTTACTCGATCGTGTAAAACTCAGGTTGCAAGTTCAAATCAATACTTGGCTAAACCACGGAGAATACCATCTGTTATCTTGCCTATGACCAAGATTACAATCGGAGATTGGACAAAAGCTGCGGTCAACCGCTATGATCTTATTGTTAGGTGCTTCTTTGGAAGGCAAAAATTTATCTGGGAGATTCTTGACGTCGTTGGAGAGACTGAAACAAGACAACATTGGAAAAGGATGGCGATCAATTGGGGCGATGTCTTGTCCCTTAAAGCGGACGTTCAAACTGGATGCCTTGAAATCGAGGTAATATATTATATATTAGTACACATTCTTTAAAACTTGAACCTCATTAGTCTGTATGTGTTTTTCTCTGCAGTTGGGAGTACCACCAACGTTCTTCCAAGAGGGAGGTCTAGGTTGTAGAGGTAAATGGGAAAAGATCAGCCATTACACTCCAGATCATCCTTCTACTTTTTGCAGGTTGATTTTGCTTCCCGTGACTTTACCTTGTTCCTTTAATTTGCTTCTGTTTCTAATCTTTTTGTATGATTCAAATCTCTTTCATCTTGTTTTTTTTTTTTTTTGTTTCAGGAGACATGCACTATATTTCGATCCGGAAGTTCTAGAAACGAACTTCAAAAAGATAGTAGCAGACAGCTTTTGGGCCAGAGGAACATTGCAAGTCCCTTTCCCATCGTTACCGAACTCGCTTCACTTCGGAGATGGCCATGCAAACCTAGCGGTTGGAGATAACAGCCAGAATGCCACTGCAAATCAGTTGCTTGCACCGCAAGTTATCCCACCATCTCAACAAATGAACGGACCGAATTTGGGAGGCACGTCGCAACAAAGCCCCAAAAGAAGACGCATGGCAACAAGAAGCATCAGTAAGGGTGACAATGAGTAAATGACTCAATGCTGTCATGAAGCAGTGTTGTTTGCTTTTTACCTTTACGATGTACTACTGCTTTCCACCAAAAACCTTGTCTACAACTTTTTTGTTCATCGTTTCCTGCCTCTCTGGTTTTATAACAGCGATTTAGTTTCTGTTTCTAGAATCTAGATATCTACCTTCTCCGTCTGGCCTCCGTTGAACTGTTTTGCTTGTGAGTAGTATTTGCAGATATAGAGAGTGACTTGAGTGATGGTTACAGGGTCTGCTCAAATTACTGCTTTACTTGTTTCCCAATGTAATCAGCGCAATTTATAATACATATATGTTTCTTTGGGTACAAATTAATCTTCTACGACAAACCCATAAACCATGACCTTGAAGAATTGTATTGAGAACTAAACCTTGGAAATGCTCATCAGGTTTTGGTTTTACTATTACAACTAGGATCATAACTTGGTTTTACTAATAACTCTCAGGTCATATGAAGAAAACTATATGTATCAACTATCAATATATAAGAGGTCAAGTCATAAAAATTTGATAGAGATTACTTTAGCTCTTTTCACAGTTATCACACGGGTTTAAACTGCTTTTACAAATCCTCCGGTCGAGTGACTCTCCAAAGTACTCTAGTAACATCTGTCTTCTGCATTCTGTCTGTAACATTCATAGATTTAAGACTTGGTAAGGATGAAGTAAAATCTTGAACATATAATCCACAATGGAAACAGACAATTAAAAACGTTTGCTTATCCATTTTGCGTTTTAACGATATTACCTTCAGCTCACAGTATTGCTGCATCTTCTTGGCCTGAGCCATGGCTGACTTAAATCTATCCATGTTTCTGCCTTGTCCATTACGCAGCATGCAAACGACTCTGCTGAAATCTTTCTTCTGGTACAAGCAAATGCACTGTGCTTGAAGCCCGTCCCTTCCTGCTCTCCCTGACTCTTGGTAGTAGCTTTCTATAGCTTTCGACAAGGTATTGTGTATGACAAAACGCTGCAGCAAAACCGAATTTTTTTATTAAAAAAAAAAAAGAGGAAAGTGGCAGAAATTAGCAACAAAATGGCTGCACAGCTATGAACAGGCTTGACTTACCACGTCTGCTTTGTCTATTCCCATCCCAAATGCGATGGTCGCACAAACAATTCGGACTTCCCCTGTTTGCCATTTCCTCTGTACATCAACTCTCTGTTTTGCAGGCATACCAGCATGGTAATATACCGTCTTCACCTTGCATTTCTCGTTCAGAAACTTCGCAACATCGACACATTCACTTTTGGAGAGACAGTAAACAATCCCAGACTGATCCTTGAACCGATCTTTTAACAGCTCTTGGAGCTGTTTCAGCGGCTCTTTTGTTTTAACGATCACCTCATACTTCAAGTTGGTTCTGTCAAAGCTCATCTTCAAAACCGGAGCCCTGGGAATTCTCAAACTTTTTAGTACGTCCTGTTGTGTGGAAAAAAAAAAAGGGTTGGTCAAAATGGCAAAATAGCAGTGTTCATATCATAAGGAGCCAGAACATATGATAGCGTATGATTGTCTTCTGAAGGTAAATTGAGAACTGGTGCAATGGAAATCCTCAGAACATTCAAATCTGTTCCCAAATTCAAAAGGATCTAATCATGGTAATGGTTGTTACCTGACAGACTGATTCAGTTGCCGTTGCTGTAAGAGCCATCACAGGAACACGGGGAAAGTTCTGCTTAAGACATCCCAGTTCCCTGTAGTCTGGCCGAAAGTCGTGTCCCCATTGACTGGAAAGAAAAACAACACATCTTGTATATCACAAGGAAAATTTTCCCAGGTCGCAGGCAGAGATCTATTTTGATATTAAGGTGTTGGTGATGAACAATCAGAAGACATTCGTGTAGACCACAAGATATAATGTGTGAAAGAAAGGGAGAACAGTATTGTACCTCACGCAGTGAGCTTCATCAACCACAAAACCTGCCAGCAGTCCCTGTTGTTAATGATGGAAGATGTTTAACATTTTTATTACCGCTAGAATTTGGTTGTTATATATTATGTAACAACAACAAGAAAAACTGAATCTACCTTGCGGTCTAAGCATCTTAGTGTCTCCAAAAAGGATGAACTTCCAGCAATTTTCTCAGGTGTCACATATAAGAGTTTACATGACGGGTTATATTTTCTGCAAACAAAATGTCAATGCACGTATAAGCCTTTTAAGAGCATTTAGATGGTTTGATCTCCATTAAACAAAAAGGATAAATGATGTCTAAGGTGCTTGACTGTAAAAATGAAAGAAATGGGGAGAGGATTTTCACCTAAGCTCTTGTAATACAGCTGCTGCTTGGGAAGCTGTTTGCTGAGAGTTTAGAAAAGTCGCTGGTATCCCGTACTTAAGGTTCAGGGCAACTATCTGATCCTGGATGAGGGACAACAGAGGAGATATAACTATGGTAACTCCAGCTTTTAGTGTTGCAGGAAGCTGTAAAACAAACAAAATAGACAAGATTTAGTATGCAGACTGTGGCAAATCACGCCTTCAGGAACATATAAAAGCTAAGGGATCATGACCTGGTAACACAGACTTTTTCCCCCTCCCGTAGGCATTAAAACAAAACAATCCTTCTTTTCCATAGATGCTCTACATGCTTGATGCTGCAGGGGCCGGAACACCTTGTTCCCAAAGATCACCAAATTTGCAAACTCCAGATCATCCAAGGCCTGCAACTCTTCGTAACTCGGAGTTACAAGGTCGTTTTGTGATATATGTACAGAAGGTTTTCTTCCTGAAATTGTTGAAACTGAATCCTCCATGGAAAAATCCTTGAAAGAAGAACAAAGCAGAAGTTTCAGTACAAGAAGAAAGTACAAGTTTGTCACTAAAAACACAGTTCAAAATGTAGCAAACCCAGAAGCTGTAAAAGGAACCCATGAAAAAAAACTATTTTAACTTTGTCATAGGAACCAGACCCAAATGAATGAAGAGCCAAGTCTTTGCGATAAAAAGCTTTTCTTTTGTAAACCATTCATCCTCACAGTTCTAGCTTCTACGGATGATTAAATATAGATATATCTTTCAGTACATAAATGAAATAGAGTATTTGTTCTTCTCCCAAAAATCATGAAACAGTAACTGCAATGATGAATCTTACCATAGATCTCAAGGAGTGATTTATAGAACTTGTCTGTGATCTCCTTGGAACCTTGAAGCGTGTCTCAACATCTTCTAAATCACTAGAAGAATCCAACTCCATTACCTCCGGGTGTTTCTTTGGCTCAGGAGAATCCTCAATGACATGAACTTGGACTCTAGAATCATCATCATCATCATCATTATCATCATCAGTCTTGAATCCGTTATCACTAGGGTTAGCTTTATCAAACATTTCAGCCAATGTTCCTTGAGCTTCAGACTCTATAGCCTGTATATCATCCCATTCCTCAGTTCCCTCTTCAAAATCAGCTAACGCCGCAAGAAAATCATCTCCACATAACTCAACAGTGATGAAATCCCGACCATCATCGCCTTTTTAAGACAAAACACATAAACCTAAGTAACCCAATCGATTACGAGAGAGCATATAGTATAGAATCTAGATTCGAAATTTTGGTACCGTAAAGAGAGACGAATCGATCCAAGCATTTCTTCGCGGTTTCTTCGTCGAATCCGAGCTGTGTAGCTAGGCTTATCAATCGAGCTTTCTCCAATTCGAGATCCTGATCCTTCATCTCCGGCAACGTAACCGGCTATTATTCCCGACGACGGCGATTAGGAAAATTTGCTGAATTTTTTTAGAGCCCTTTCCGCCGCACAAAAAGAAACCTCCATCCTATTTTTCCCGCCATTTTTGCCGTTTCATTCTATCATTGATGGGCTTTGAGGCCCAAGTCCATCTTAAGGTGAGAGATTCACCGATCCTTGCGATTTTATTGATAACCGGTCTCCATGTCATCGGTTTCCCTTTTCTGGTTCAACTGATTTCTAATAACCGCCGGTTTGATCTCTCGTTACTAAAATGCCGTCCGATTATTGCCTTTAAATTTTGCGTAAGATAGGGTTGGAAATTTGGAATGGGTCCAATTTAAATTAAGCAATTTCCTTTTTGATATTCAACGATCTATGGAGAAGAAGGTCCACTGCTCTCATCAATGTCTCTAATTTTCACCTCTAACATATCATCCTTGGACATATTTTGATGGCTTTAAAAGTCAAATCTTTCTCCTCTTTTGTTCTCCTCTATCAAACTCGATAAACTATTCAAATTTCAACATTTTAATCCAATTAGTGCATATATATAATATATAAGACCTTTTTGTAAATTTCCATTCGGCTAAACCCTAGGTTACAAAATGCTGTAGTAAAACAATCACAATGGGATTTGTTTGCAATATTGGCAATATCGTACAAAAATGGTTGCCTCGACCTTTTTTCAGTGAAACTTAGTACTTACCAAGAGAGAAACAAATTAACCAACTGAATGAGTGATGATGCATCTGGACTTTCATTTATTTTCGTATGTCATTTTGTAGTTTCATTATGATTTTTAATTTTAGCAATTGACGGGGAGGCCGGGAAACAAATAAATATTGTCAAACTTATAAGTTTTATTTAAACAAATATGACGACCAAACATAGAAGTTAATTTAGTGTCGCTACACCATAGATAAACTATTGAAGATAATCATACATTCATATTCATTCATACTCACATAAATTTAAAATACCCTGATATATTGCCATTGGTTCATTTACTTTGGATAAACTTAAAGTATCCTTTTAACAAAAAAAAAACTTAAAGTATCTTACAATACATATTTTGAGATTGAAAATCTAATAACATTTATCTTTGTGAAACACTTTTTTCATGGAGCATCTAATATTCCTCTGTTTCAAAATATATGATATTTTTAGTAAAAATACGCATATTAAAATTTTTTAACCAATCATAAACAAAATTGTATAATATAAAATATTAAACTAATCTAAAAATTATTTAAAATTTTAAAAACATCATATATTATAAAACAAAATAACATTTCTAAAACATATTATATTATTAAAGGGAGTATTAAGTAAGAAGAAGAAAATATTAAATTGTATTGTGAACGGAGATCATCGAGACGAAGATTAACTTATGTTTTTTTTTATCTACATATATAGCTTAGCAATCGAATCACGTAGACAACACAAAACAGTTTTATTACCAAAACGAAAACGCATACAACATATGATCTTATTATAGACGCAGATAGAAGCCGTCATTAGCTTCGTCCTACTCTTTTATCAGAAACGAACAACTTACAACGGAAAGAAACCACACTTACATTATAGAGATACAGTATTATTATAATTTATTCGATACGAGTTTATTTGTAACATTATAGTATTTCAATAACCGTAGCAGTGGCAATGCTCTTCATGGTCATGATCCTCACACTCTCCTTTACATGAGTGCTCATAATGCGCATGGCATTGGGCTTCACACTCTCTTTCCCTACATGGGTAAGACACTGTGGCTTCGCCTAAGAACTTATCGCAGTGATTAGCTTCACTCTTCGGGATCTCTGTATATATATATATTGAAGAAAAAGATCAAGAAGTTACAATCAAAATAGCTAGTAATGGTGGTTCCTGCTTTATATTTGTGTATAGATATGCATGCAAATGAACAACTTAGAAAGACTAGAACCGAAATTATACCGGCTGAAATGAACAAGAGAACGAGCAGAAGACTGGTGAAGCAGATGGAATTGAGGGTCTTTGCCATTTTTGTAGCTTTTGCGTTCTTTTCTTTTTATACCTGTTTTCAGAAACTTAGGTGATACTTTCAAGACAATGGGGGTTGCGATCTTATAGTAACATTAAAAATTTCGTTGACTTATCAACTATAGTAAATGTATATATTGTTATCCACTAGAATTGCAAACGTCGCCGTTCTACCTCACGTGTTTAAATTTCATACTATCAACCAGTGCTTTGCTTTATTGAACGAACGTCAACGTGTTTGTCTCTTTTTCTGTTGTTACTATGTTTTTCTTACCAAAATTCTAAAAGTGACAGAGTCAGAGGTTACATCATGCTGAAAGAAGTGAAGTAAAAGAAATTCTCAAAAATGTAGTTTTGTAAAGGTTTGACAAATTAAACTTCATTCTTAAGTGATTTTTTTTTTGGTCGGAGTCATTCTTAAGTGATTTTGATTCCATTATTTGCTTCCTAGCTCGGCTCAATGGCCGCCACTTGATCTAGCTCTTAGTGAAGGTCATCTGCTCATTAATTTTTCTAATTACTCGGTGAGATATTTTCTTCGGACTTTTCCGAAAGTTATAAAGTCATATCTTTCTCCCTCTTGAAATTTCGATATGCTTCTATTAATTAGGTTAAAAACTTATAGATGTTGGAAAATGAGTACCTAGTGTTGAACAAAATTGATGCCCACTTAATTATCTTCATATCAAACCAATTTTTTTTTTTTTTTTGAAAAAAACCCATATCAAACCATTATCGTCACACATTGAAAGTTTTTTTTTGGTTGTGGTGTTACTTGAAAAAGAAAAAAAAAACATACAACATATAACCGTAGTTAGATAACTTTTCCAAATTAACATAGTTTTTTTTTTGGATGTGCAAGTTAATTGAATGTAATAGAAATACACAAGGAACACAATTACATAATGAACAAAATAAATTAAATCTCTTGAATTTCAAAACAAACGTCTAATCAGATTATATAATACGAGGGACCTATATCCCATGAATAATCTTAGAGCATTGAATCTTAAGCCATTTGTAACTCTTTTTCAAAGTTGTCTTCATCTTTCCTTCGGCCGAATAAAGTTTGTATTTCGCCACTCGTCGTTTTCTCTTTATCTCCGGATCGTTCCACCATCCTATGATTGTTTTAAAACAAAACATTTTGCATAACGTTTAAACTATTATATAATCATTATTTGTAAATGTTGCAATCAAATTCAAGCACAATATTTAGTTGTATTCTATACATAATTTTTTGATTACCTTTTAGCGATGTTGAATGAGAGGTAGATTTTCTGGTGGGTCTAACGGGCAAGTCTTTATAAGAAATCTTGCGCCATAGATCTGATGTCATTGGAGATCGATTATGCTTTTGATTCTCTGACAACGTAAATTTTTCTGACCGGTTTTAAATCAGCAGGATCAACCAGTTGGAGGTTCCTATCTCCTTCATACGACTTGTAAGATCGTATTCTAGAAGATTGGAAATCCTCCATCTTGGTTTTGTCTCTCTCTTTTTTTTTTGTATGTTTCTTATCTTATTTCTTTTTTGTTAATTTTTTTTATGCTTTAATACTCCGAATAAATAGATTCTCTATACTATTCAAAGCCTTGAGGTAAAATGTGGTGGAAAACAAAAAGATGGTTACAACAAAATGATTGAAAATAGAAAGAGAAATTAACTTATAGCGAACAATTAATAGACCTTAAACTGAATTGGTCTCTATTTTTTTTTTCTACCTCACTGGTGTGTTTTTTTTTACCTTTTTTTGGTAACGGCGGTACACCGCGAGACTATTTTTTCATAAAAATAAATAATTTGTTTTATAGATTAACTATATATAACTAATGTTTAATTTGTATTTTTTTAAATGTACAACCTTACAAATATAGATATATTAGTTAGTATAGAAATTAGAAATTATTTTGTTTGAGGTTTATTGTTTTATATTATTGTATAAGTGTATAACATACAATTAAATAAGTGGTGATTTATAGAAGGAATATACTGTGTGTGTTTTTTTTTATTTACAGATAGTAATATTTTTATTATTTTAAATTTTTTATGTATAGGATAATTTTGTATTGTAGTTTTGTATGTTTTATATATAAAAAATCAGTTAACTTTAATATATATAGTTTTGTTGTGAAATGCAAATAAAAGATTGTTAACAGTTATTTGTTGGGATTGACATGAATTCCACATTGTTTTTCTTTTAATAACCAAAGGTTATTAAAATGGACCCAAGATGTGTGTATATAATTTGTTTAGAAAATATTTCTATGGAAAAAATATTATTTTGTAAAATTGAAAACTTAATATTAATTAAATTTATTATAAACTTAATATTTAATGTTAAAGGGAGTGGTTCCTATTGTTTTGGAAATTTTATTAGGATGAGAAATCTTGTTTCCAAAAATTGAAATTTAATATTAATAAATTAAATTAAAAATAAATTAATAATTAATGCTAATGGCATGCTTATAAATAGGTTCTAACTCTATGATTTATTTGCTAAATGTCTCCAAAAATGTAGATATAGAGATATAGATGTGTGCACAGTACAGAGAAATTGTGATAATTAATAACTAATCACGACGAGATACGTTTCAAATTACATTTATTTACTCTCACGTTCATAAAATAAATAGTGTTTGTTTTTTTTTGTTCTTTCTTTCAATTCGATAGATTGGATATTTATAATATGAAACTATTTGCAGGTCAAAAAACAAAAAAAAATCAATCGAAACCTTTATGATCGCCGTGCAAACATGGCAATTAGTCATAATTAATTCGATTCGGATTCGATATCAAAACAAATAATATCTGTAACAGAAATTAGGCGGGAACGAATCAACTTGCGCTCGCTTTTTTTATCTTTGTTCTCCCCAAGTTATCTTACTAATTCGAATTTGTGCCCCTAATGTTTATAAAATATCCAATTGAACCCTAAAAAGTTAAAAACCGTTTTTTTTGTTTTGATTTGTTTTCGAAGAGCGTGGGATTGTTTCGTTGCTTTGGTGGTATAATAAAATAAAACCGTCGAAATCGTTTGGGTAGCGAAGCGAGATCGATGATGAAGGGAGGAGGAGGAACAACGTCGATGAGGACGAGCTGGACGATGTCAGTACGGAGGAGCGGGTACAAGGCTGTGCTTGACGGAGTTGGTGGTCGTCGGCGAAGAGAGGACGACATGGTTGAGATACGCAAAGCTAAGAAAGAAGAGAGTTTGCTTAAGAAGCGTCGGGAGTCTCTTCCTCATTCTCCTTCCGCCGTTTCTCTTGATCAGAAGGTCCGTTTCTCCGCTTTATTTTAACATTTTTTTTTTTCGTCGCGAAAAAAAAATATCTGGAGTATTGATTGATGAATTTGGCTTTAAATTTCTGGAGATCCCTAGATCCATGCTTCTGGTGTTGAGATTTTTGAAATGATCTATTCGATTCTGATTGATTTTGGTGTTTCTAATGTTTGAATTTGGTGTTCTTAATTTTTCGATTCGAGTGATTATGTCAGACGATTGGGTTTCAAGCTTCTTGACATATAGCGTTCTGAAATTTGACTTTTGATGCTTGATGCGATCGTTCCGATTGCTACTTATTCATGATCGCTATTGGTTTATGAAGAATTTGCATGTACGGAAGCTTGATTATACAGTGCTAGAAGCCTATTTAACTTTCGTAGTTGGGTGTTGCCTTCTAAAGCTTCTTATGTGTTCTGCAATGCATCTAATCTAATCCTTTAAATTCCCAGTATGAGCACTTTAAGACTTTCCACATTTGTTTTCCTGACCTGGAGATTTTCCATAATCATATTATAGAATATTAACATGGTGTTGAAATTCTTTGAATGGACATATAACATTTCGTATGTATAATTGGATTATCAGTTCTATGTTTGAGTAGTTTGTATGTTCGATTGGTTACAGTTGATAAGCCGTATTTGGTCTGACAAGAGGGATCTGTTGATTGAGGCTACTACTCAGATCAGAACGTTACTTTGTGGTGGTGAGAGACATCCCATTCCACTTATTTACTAACAAATTTCGGTTGCTATAAAATTAACAGGCTATTATGCCACAATTGTCTATGTTGACGACATTTGCTACATGAGCCACATCAACATTTTTGACACTTTTTTAGTGTTAGACTGCAATGAGCTCTGCTCAGACCTTATGATGATGTCTTTGCTGTATAATGTGTAAATGTAGTTCAATATGAAAGTTAAGCAATAGCAATGTATATGCCTTTTCTAATGCTATCTTCTGTTCTTTTGGTAGAAATGTTTAATTTACACGTTGAAGAAGTTATACAGGCTGGTTTGGTTCCACGCTTTGTGGAATTCCTGACATGGGATGACTTTCCTCAGCTTCAGGTTAGCCTCGATGCATCTGTATGATCAATCTGGTTCTATCAGTAGCTTCACAAGCTCAATGCTTTCTCATTTCATGGAACAAATTTTATAGTTTGAAGCGGCTTGGGCAATAACTAATATTGCATCTGGAACATCTGAGAACACTGAAGTGGTGATTGATCATGGAGCGGTTGCGATGCTAGTGAGACTTCTCAGCTCACCATACGATGGGGTCCGTGAGCAGGTATATGATGTGTTGATTGGTCATCATGTACCAATGCTATGTGGTTGTCGAATTTTTATGACTACCAAGAGCATGTGATTGCTTCTGCACTTGGTAGATTTATAAGATAAAGAAAATGACAAAGATCAATAAACGGAAAGCAACACTTCTAAATTTATTGATAAACAAAGATACAAGGTTTAGACTATATATACTTGTAGGTTTAATATGTTCGGTCGAGTTTGTTGAATCCCTCCCACTTTTCAGTTGCAACTAAGCTCTTCTGTATGCTTGAAAAATCAGGTTGTCTGGGCATTAGGAAATATTTCTGGAGACTCTCCTAGATGCCGTGATATAGTCCTTGGACATGCAGCTCTACCTTCTCTATTGTCGCAGTTAAACCATGGAGCCAAACTTTCTATGCTTGTAAACGCCGCTTGGACTTTGTCTAATCTTTGCAGAGGAAAGCCTCAGCCTCCATTTGATCAAGTATGTTTTGAACCAATCTGAGTTTTGTTTTTTTTTTTTGGTAAGGACCTATCTGAGTATTGTTATAGCTTCTTGTCTTGCACTCTTAATATATTTTGATCCAGCATACTTAACAGCTGTGAAATTGGTTTTGGCCCATATTATGGTGATCAGGAACTGTTTAGCACTAAAATATTTAATACTGTAAAAACTCTGGTAACAAGGTTTGGTTCTTGAGCCTGCTTAGTTGTTCTGATAGGATTTGATGAATGTCTTATTATTTCAGATATCTCACTTATATATGCCCACAGGTGAGTGCTGCATTACCAGCTCTTGCACAACTCATTCGATTAGATGACAATGAACTCTTGGCTTATACGTGTTGGGCACTGGTCTATCTCTCTGATGGTTCAAATGAAAAAGTACAAGCCGTGATAGAAGCCAAAATTTGTGCGCGACTAATTGGTCTTTCGGTGTGAGTGATTGAGACTTTATCACTTCAACTAACCAAGAAAATCAAGAGTCATATATTACTGATGGTTTTTTTGCTTTCTGAACAGCCACCGTTCACCTTTAGTTCTCATTCCCGCTCTTCGCACCATTGGAAATATTGTAACTGGAAATGATAGTCAAACTCAGGTAAATATGCGGCTACTGATATAAATTTAGTGTTAGCACTACTATAACTGGCTTTATGCAATTTATCTTTCTGAACTAAAACTTGAATAAATATGTGATTTTTTATCATGATTATGTTCTCAGAACTCTTTTCTTTGCGATATTCTTAGCATATCATTGATCTTCAAGCGCTCCCATGCTTGTTAAATCTTCTAAGGGGATCCTATAACAAGACCATCAGGAAGGAAGCTTGTTGGGCAGTCTCTAATATCACCGCTGGTTGTCAGTCGCAGATTCAGGTTTGCCAATACACGTCTCTGGACTTCTCTTTTTAATCGAATCTAATCAAGACGTCGCGCTGAATATATGTCTGTACTTGTTTAAATCTCTTCATAGGCTGTAATTGATGCTGGTATATGTCCTGCACTTGTTAATCTGCTCCAAAACTCTGAACTCAATGTCAAGAATGAGGCTGCCTGGGCTATCTGCAACGCTATAGCTGGAGGATCTTACAAGCAAATCATGTACGTAGAACTTAACCTAATACAAAACTAGGACATATTTAGGCAATCAAATATTCAGTAGTTTGAATATAGAGCCATGAAAAAGAGTTATAACAGCAGAACCAAATCTTCTGGTCTCATTCCATTGAATCTATTACAACTTTTCCTGGCAGAGTATTCAGCAGGTTGTTTTATACTTTATACACTTCTTAAACCCGTGTGGGTCTGATTCTTTCCTTCCAAATCTTACACGCGATTTGTTAATGTCTTGACAGGTTTCTAGTAAAGCAAGAATGCATCAAACCGTTGTGCGATCGTCTTACATCCTCAGATACTCAACTCGTCATGGTTTGTTTAGAAGCACTCGAGAAAATACTGAAGGTGGGAGAAGTTTTCAGCACAAGAAACGCTAAAGGTATTTACCAATGTCCTCAAACAAATGTAAACCCACATGCTCAGCTGATAGAAGAGGCTGAGGGACTGGAGAAAATCGAGGGCCTGCAATCTCACGAGAACAATGAGATCTACGAAACATCGGTGAAAATTCTAGAAACATACTGGACGGAGGAAGAAGAAGAAGAAGGAGTTCAAGGGAAACAAGACATGATATATGTCCCACTTGACAACTTTGCAAACATGCCAACACCCTCAGGCACTCTCAGTGAGATGTACTGCGGACCTTAAGAGGTAAGACTTATATTTCCATGCGGTAACTTTAATTGTTTTTTTGCTTACTCATTATGGACTTAGTAGGAACAAGCTCTTGTTACGTTAAGGAAGTAGGCGTTTGTTATAGATCAAAGTCTGGTTTGGTTTAGTTTAGTCTAAGAGAAACTCGAAACTCACGCCAAGCAACTTTGTTTCGGTAGTTCAATTTACTTTATTTCTTGTTTGGTGTTTTTCTGATGATTCAGGACAGGCAGCTTTGGCAATCATACATTCAGCTCTGTTCATACACTAACTGAAAATGGAGGTTAGAGATTACATTGCTTGCTTTCTATAGTAATGACAATGTTGGTCAGGAGTAGTAGTAGTTTGTATTCTGGAACAAACCTTACAGTTCTATATTATCTTCTGTCCATAGATCCTCAAAAATCATAATTAATATCATCTTTACATGTAAATAAACCATTATAAACTCGTTAAAACACAAGTTACAAACACTCAATACAAAAGTGATGATGTCCATCTATGTAAACGCCGTAAGAAGTGAAAAATAATAGCAGAAGAAGCCGCAGGCTGCAGCAAAAGCCACCGAGGAAGAGAGACAACACAATTGGTTTTTTTTCTTCAGACCATATGAGGACACAGAACACTCAGTACCGCAAAAATGTGGTGATCGCGTTTCAAAAGAATTAAAGAATGAATTATCACACTTTTTCTTGGGTCACAAGAGAATTTCCTTGAGGATTAAGAGTACTAGCATGACGAAGCAGAGGATGACAAGAACAGACGCACACATCACCATACCTCCTTGTCTCTGTGTACGTTCCGCCTGCGGAGATTCACAAGTGATTACGCTAAAACATTTAGGCATGAAATCTTATAGAGAGTATACACACTGGTCTTAAAAAAAGTCGACCTTTTGCAGCTGTTTGAGACCATCGTCGACTGTACTAGCAACGTTCTGGATATTATAGTCAATCCGATCAACTATGGTACCCTGTCACGACAAGTTTTGGTTTCAAATTATAGTATTTCTAGAATCAGTGACTCAGAAGTTAAGACACCAGTTTTAGTGGTATACCTGGTCTATAACAAGCGCGGAAAGATCCTTCATGATCTGAGCAAGTTCATTTACGGATTCAACAACCTGTCCATGAAGCAGAACAAGAAGAAAGTGACGATAAAGAGCAGTAAGACAGTAAGAGTTGAAAGTAGTAACGATAAACAGCAGTAAGAGTTGCAATCACTAACCTGTTGAATCTCTTTCTCCCTCTCTACAGATATTTCCTCACTCTTTTTTATCTTGCTCATTTGATGTTCACTAAATACCTGTAGTGAAATTCACATATTGTTTACAGAAATCAGATGAATAATGGGTAATAAGATTGTGACAAAGGAGTCATACCATATCCTCGAAGTCATCATCTTCTGCTTTATATCTGCTTCCGTTCAGATTCATTTCTAAATCCGTTCCGTCCTGATGATACATCATAAGTCACAGCTTCTCAGAAACAAAAATAAAATATACAAACAAGTAACAAGAGCATAACGAAATTCATATAAACAAAAGTGCAGGTGAAGAACAGAACAAAGACTCGAATGGTGAAGGCTCAAGCATAGGAAATGTACAGAGAGTCATAAAATACCTCTTTTTGCAGTCTCAAGCGTTTCAAATATGTAGAATGTTTCTTACGAAGCTCCATCGAAAGGTTTCGGAGATCAGTAGCAAGTGATCGCTGTTATAAAACACATAAGACTTGAACTTTAGATAGTGATGGAAAACGAAAGGAAACGCCTTCAAGAGACACATCAAGTCAAGCACACCAACCTGGACGTTTTTCCTGACATTTGAATCTTCAGAAGGTCCTGCTGAAGAGAGCCTCTGAAGTTGCTTCTCAGATTTCTTCAATAAGAAAGTAATCTCTTGTGTCAAAGACTCGATTTGATGTTGATCTTCTTTATCATCCCCAAATGAAGGCATCAATGCTTTCGCATGAGCTTTTCCCAGTTCAGCCATTTTGGTTCTTGCACGCTGAATGTTAACTGAAATCTCCTCAGATACATCAACCCAGTCTGGTGGTAATCCCACTGTTACCGTACCTCTACTTGGACATTAAAAACAAGAAACAAAACTTTCAGTTTTCAACAAATTAGGCCACAGAAATGTATACGAGTACTATAATCTTAATTATCAAAGAGGCTAAAACGACAATGTTGAGCATCTAGCTACCAATTCCTAATCCATAAGAAACGTTGTTGCTCAGGATGATTAGATTACCATGTCTTCTGCTAAATCAAACACTTACTTCAAAACTTCATGAGCTACCACTCATACTAACATCTACTACATGAAGTGATCAAGTTCTTACGCAATCACCAAGCTTCTAACATTTCAATGTCAGCAAGAGAGAGAAAGGGGAAGAGAAGTACCTCGAATTCCCAGGATCCTCAGTACTGACTGGAGCATAAGACCGATTCGGATTCAACAGAGAGGTGCTCGCCATCTCGATCACCGGACCTAAGCCGGATTTAGCTCCCGTCAACGAATTGTTCCCCGTCACTGTCGACGACCCAATCGGAGCACGAACGATCCTCAGAGTGTTTCTGTACTTCCTGAACAACAACGTACGATTCCTAGTCGCCATAGCACAGCTCAAAATATAAACCCTAGAAGAATCACAGTGACACAACAAGTAACCAAGATCTCCACGTCTAGATTAGATTATCGCTTCTCCTCCGATCGGAAGCTATAGATCTAAACGAAATCTCGGTTCCAACATACAGAAAGCAACGAACAACGCGCCAAAGAAACGACGGGAACGGCGGAGACCGGCCGATCTCCGGCGGGATGAAAAATCTCCGACGGCTTTAAAAAAAAAAACAGTTCGCAGATTTACAAATTCCGAAAAAATAAAAATAAATTAAAAGCAAACAACAGTTGACAACAAAGTCAGACAGACGTAGCAGCTAGAAATCTGCTGCTTTTAGGTACACCTTTTAACTGCTACATCTTCGAAAAGAAGCTAATGAAAACTTGACACGTGTCCAAAAGAACAAACAGCATGACGTTTTAAATTAAAAAGCTTGCCAACGTCATGTTACTGAATGATAGTTTACACGTCGGGTAAAAGTAATCAAAACGGCATGCATTTCGTAGACTTTACACAATAAAAGGATCCATTAAAGTGGCAGGAGGCCCAACACTTTTTATCTATTTTTCCGGGAAAGACTCATCATTGAAAGCAAATAAAATCAAATAAATAAAAAGAACATAACTTAAACGAAATAAAAGAGAGAGAAGTATAATAGAACGAACTTGTCTCCTCTGTCTCTCACTCTCTATCCAAAATAATTAAAAACGAGGAGAGAAATCAAAGACAACAAAAAAAAAAAAAAAAAACTTTGTTAAAGAAAATAAAAACGGACCTTAGAATCTGTGGTCTTTTGTATCTGTCTTTCCCTTTGCGTTTGATTTCTTCAGACAATCATCAGATATATTTTCTTTCCTAAATCGATTGATTTCTTTAAAACTTTTTTTTTTTTTGTGTGTTGTTGAGGGAAAAAGTATAAAAATTTCGACTTTTTTTTTATTTGGGTTCTTCTCCGGGTTTTGATTTTGATTAGTTTTTTTTTTTTTAATCAATAATGGATTCTGATTCATGGAGTGATCGTCTTGCTTCAGCTACAAGGAGATACCAGCTAGCTTTTCCATCACGATCTGGTTAGTTTTTAAAGATTTGATTTTTTATTTTCTTCCTCTGTTCTAAACGATTATTATGATTATTATTATCTGATCTTTTATTGGCTAACAAATTGATGGGTGAAGGACAAGGTAGTTTAGGTGATAGACTTTGTGTTCTTTTGTACCGATTTAGAATCCTTGATTTTTGTTTCAAGGTTTGAGAAAGTTTATGGGAAATAATCGATTTTTGGTTGTAAGGTTTCGTCATTTGATTGATACTTGAGAAAATGAAAGGATAGGGGCTTTTTGTATTTGGTTGATGAAGTATGGTTTGATTATGATATGGAAATTTCAAAGCTTTGTTGATTGTTGTTGGTTGGTTTCTGGCTTTGCTTGATTTCTGAGAACTTGGATGAAATAATATTCAAAAAGTTGCAGTCTTTGTAGCATTTTAATCACTCCTGTGATGCTACTATGCTCAGTGTTTATGAACATGATAAATCTTAGGTTCATATATTACTGTAACCACAGAGATGGATTTTGTTTTGTTGTAGTTATTGGGTATGTATTTGATGGATTTATTTGGAATTGCAGATACGTTCTTAGGGTTTGAAGAGATAGATGGAGAAGAAGAGTTCAGGGAAGAGTTTGCTTGCCCTTTCTGTTCTGACTATTTTGATATTGTATCTCTCTGTTGCCACATAGATGAAGATCATCCCATGGAAGCCAAAAATGGGGTAATCTTCTTTCTTTTTTTTTTTTTTTTTTTTTTTTTTTTTTTTTTTTTTTTTTTTTTCTTGAAATTGTGAAAAAAAAAATTTTGAAGTAAATAATGGTATTGACACATTTCTGGTTCATCACATTATTCTCAAAAGCTTAGACTGAGCAGTGTTGGTTCCTCTGTTGTTTCTTGGAGGGTTTTACTAAAGGCAACTGAGAAGATTAGGATTTTTTAATCTGATTCACAAGGGAGAATAGTTGAATCAGCTGTGTGTATTGAATCTATTTCTAGCGGTTAATCTAGTGAGTTGTTATTGTAGGTATGTCCAGTTTGTGCGGTTAGGGTGGGTGTTGATATGGTTGCTCATATAACCCTTCAGCATGCTAATATATTCAAGATATCCTTTTTGTCTTCTCAAGTCATAGATAACAATCAATTTTCTCTACTAGTGTTATTACAATCTGTTGTTATGTTGTGTTGTAACATTCCTTAACGAGACATTACATGTACCGCAAGAGAAAACCAAGAAGAGGGGGGTCACATTCCACGTTATCGATCTTGAGAAGAGAGTTTCCTGATGGAAACTTTCAGAGCCTTTTTAGGGGATCTTCGTGTATCGTATCTTCTTCCTCATCAGCCAATGTAGCGGCTGACCCATTGTTATCATCCTTTATTTCACCTATCGCTGATGGTTTCTTCACATCGGAGTCATGTGTATCTACAGAAACTGGTCCAGACAAGAATATATCAAGTCAGAGTTTACCTCAACGGTATGCTTCCTCCTTTTCAATCATTTTTTGTGCCTAACCTCTTATGGTCACCTTTTTAGTTATAATCTATCATTTTGCTGGTATTCTGATTGAACCTCGATGATGATTCTTGGTTATTTTAAGTGTTTTTGCTCTACAACTTTGCATTGGATCATTTGAATGATATTTGTAATCTGGATAAATCATTAGTATTGTTTGAATTACATTTGGGAACTTGGGATTGTATGAGCTAAATTGAAACCATTTGATCAAGTTGAGTCATACTCCAATATACGTGTGGATCACTGATAAAGGCTTTGTGGATGATAGGAATGCAATAAAACCGTCTCTGTCAGCTGAGGATCAAAAGCAGAAGTTGAAACGGAGCGAGTTTGTAAAAGAGCTAGTGAGTTCTACGATTCTTGATGACGGCTTATAATGGAGTATTGCTTCTGGTAGCTTCTCAGCAACGAGGGAAACTCCATGTTCTGCCTCAGAGAGAAAAGTGTACGGAATTATTGTTTGTGTGGAGCAAATAAAGGAGAGTGCTTTGTAGGGAGAGAGAGGGATTATGAGTGTAAGTTATGAACACATTAGCTTCTATAGTTAATGCTCGATTTGTCTGTAGGTTCATAAAACAACCAAAATGTAATCTATTTCATTGTATTTGCCTCAGTTCTTCGTTTCCAAATTCTTAATTAGTCACGGTTTACGCTTTGGTATGTTGATGAGACTGCTCGTAAAAGTTGGCACTGTAGTTTTCTGAAACATCTGTTCCTCATTTTCTGAAAATGAAGTCCAAACTCTACAGCTACATCTAAGCTGTTTACACTGGCAATAGCATGGAACAACTAAGCCTATGGAAGGGACTCTAGTTCCCAAGCCAGACACTCTGGTCAACTAAAAGATTAAGACTGAGAGAAATGGTAGGGGCTGCGCGAACGCAAACCCCCTCTGCCACAAATAATGACGTAGGCTCTTCCTCTTGGGAAGACCTTAAGCATAGCACCCTTCCGGTATGTGCAATGGAAGTCACTAGCCTAGGCCACTCGTCTTCTTGATCGCGAGTTGACCCCGTCCAGGTAAGTGATTTTTTCGGTGTCATGAGTCTCTATTTTATACCCTGTTTCAAGAGCCTCTTTCGTTTCGTGTTTCCGATGTGGGGCTTTTGTTTAGCTCTACTACACTTTCCGCCGTTTCTAACTTTGTTAAGGTAAAAAAGCGTGTCGTTTTTGGTTTTGCCTTTATTTTTTATGAACAGCGTGTCGGAAAGAGTTCGATATAAAACGCTAACGCCAACAGCTTTGTTTAGATTCTATACTGGGCCGGTCTCTTTAATGGCCCAAAGTCAATCATTTACTCAGATAACAATGACCATCGGATCCAGCTGACCTAAAATTATCAAGCAATGCAAATCCAACACTATCTCGTTTAACTATATATAGTCAACAATAATTAGTCATGCAAACCTTCAAGAATACGTAAGTTTGAAAAGAAAGCAAAAAAGCTGCATATTTATTCTCAGCGGTTGATCAAATTATTTAAGCATCTTTAACATTGATTTCGCTATTAGCAAATTAAATTATCATCCTTCACTGATGATTTTTGTTGGATTCAGTACTGAACTAATAATTGAAGCACAAATCTAAGTTAAAAAAATATAAAATAAAGGGAAATTTTGATTAAATTACATTATATGAGGGAATTATAGTGCAGCCGTGATGTGGATTGCATGTCCAACAAAACATTATATAATCTAGAAGACGTACTTTTAAAGTTGAATATTAAAAAGGTTATCAAAACCAAAGTCTTCAACACAATAGTGGTGGTAGTTCATGCGCTAGCTATAAGGCAGATCTAGCATATCCCTATATTAATTCATTCGCTAATGTATCGTTGGAGGCTTGGAGCCTGAGCTTCGGCCTAGTTAAATAATGGTGAAAGATTGTTTTTTTATTTTATTTTGCCAAAGCGAAAAACGAAAAGTAAGCAAAAGGCAAATGACCTAATAGCAAGGGTCTTTAACCCCCTTTACTGCCGTAAGCAAAGGTTCTTTAATCCATTTACTGCCGTATACACTAGACTTCCCACTTCCATGTCCTTAGTTCGTGCATTCGAGTGGAATGTATATGTACGTATCTCTAGTTCATTTAATATAATAGTTTGTTAATTCGTGCATATTAAAAAGAGAATATGTTAGAAATTGGATTGCAGTTATATTTTAATTAAAGCGTTACTTCTTTTTTTAAAAGGCAAATTTTAATCAACATATAATATAGTTGGTGATTAGTCATTTATCGTGAGTTTTTTTGGAAGATTATGAACAAGTGGAGCCTTTGAGAGTGACTTACAAATAAATCGTATAGGGCATAATTAGGATGAACAATATCTATTTCGACTGGTTTGTTTAAAGTTTTTTCGAGAAGAAAAGCAAAATTACTTTAAGAAAGCTATAATAGGTTCAAAGTGTAGAATCTCTTGTTTTTATTCATTCAATAAATTCGAGGTTACATATATATAGTCAAGGGCAAAACCCAATTACATTAGCAATACTAAACCGACTAAGATTAAAGGATGTGGCTAATGGACCTTATGGCCTTGGACGGACACGGGACATGAACGGGCCGTGTATGGGCCTGGTTATGGAGTCCATCCGATAAGTGGTTTATAACACTCCCCCTTGGATGACATAACCATGCTGATGCTAAGGGATCGATGCAATACGCTAGGAGGTTGTTGCCTCATTAAAACCTTACCAGGAAAACCCAACGGGACAAAACCACGGTGAAGGAAAAAGAGTACAGCACGCATTGCTCCCCTTGTTCCAAGCATCACTCTAAGTCCTTAAGCCTCCGCATTCCAATCTGGTGCGTGAGCTTCTTGAACGTTGTTGTCGGTAATGCCTTAGTGAAGAGATCGGCTGAGTTGTCGCATGATTGCACTTGCACCACTCGAACTTCTCCGGCTTTTTGTAGTTCATGTGTGAAGAAGAACTTCGGTAGGATGTGTTTCGTCCGATCTCCCTTGATGTCACCTTCCTTGAGCTGTGCGATGCATGCCGTATTGTCTTCATAGATTACGGTTGGCTCTTTGTCTTCGATCATACCGCAATTTGCCCTGATGTGTTGAGTCATCGACCTCAACCATACACTCTCTCGTCCGGCTTCATGAATTGCTAGGATTTCCGCATGGTTAGACAAAGTGGCCACAATAATTTGCTTCATAGAACGCCACGAGATCGCCGTACCATCATGTGTAAACACATAGCCGGTTTGAGACCTAGAGTTGTACGGATCCGATAAGTAACTTGCATCAACAAAACAAACTAAACCTTCTTTGTTATAGTTAGTATAATATAAACCCAAATCTATTGTCCCTTGTAGGTAACGAAGTAAATGTTTAATTCCATTCCAGTTCCTTTGGGTCGGACAAGAACTAAATCTTGCTAGGAGGTTCACGGCAAAACTTATGCCTGGTCTAGTATGGCTAGCCAAGAACATTAACGCTCCTATAGCACTGAGGTATGGCACTTCATGACCGAGAACTTCCTCATCGGCCTTCTTTGGACCAAATGGATCTTTATCCAAGTCTAAGCTTCTAACAACCATTGGGCTGGTCAATGGGTGAGCTTGGTCCATATTAAACCTCTTGAATACCTTTTCTGTGTATGCCCTTTGATGCACAAGGATTCCATTACCAATGTACTCAAGTTGTAATCCCAAACAGAATTTTGCCTTGCCTAGGTCTTTCATTTCAAATTCTTTCTTTAAATACTCTACTGTTTGGGCGATTTCCCGAGAGGTCCCAAGGATGTTTAAATCATCCACATAAACTACTATAATTACAAACCCTTTGTTTGCAAACTTCTTTATAAATATACATGGACTGATTGGGTCATTCTTATAGCCTTCTTTAGCTAAATATTCACTTAAACGGTTATACCACATTCGACCACTTTGTTTCAGTCCATAAAGGGATTTGTTCAGCCTAATGCAGTACTGTTCTCGAAAACCACTCTTATCTTTGAGCTCAAAACCCTCTGGTAATCTCACATATATCTCATTATCCAATTGACCATATAAGTATGCGGTTACAACATCCATTAACCGCAAATCCAGTTTTTCTCTTATAGTCAGACTTATTAAGTACCTAAATGTTGTTGCATCCATCACAGGGGAGTTTGTCTCCTCATAGTCTATTCCTGGTCTTTGAGAGAATCCTTGTGGTACAAGCCGTGCTTTGTATATCACGATTTCATTATTCTCATTTCTCTTCCTTACAAAGACCCACTTATGTCCAATTGGCTTTATTTCAGGTGTTGTCCTTAAGATCGGACCAAACACACTTCTCTTCTTTAAAGAGTTTAACTCCACGTCAATGGCTTCTTTCCACTTTAGCCAATCTTTACTTTGAGTGCACTCTAATATAGACGTGGGTTCATGTTCCTCATTTATCTCAAGTGCTACCTTGTATGCAAATATTTCATCGATGTCGACATCTTTACGGGTCCATTGAATTCCAGACATGATATAATTTATTGAGATCTCATTATTATCAATACCTTCAGGTCCTTGAGGTGTAGCGTCCCAAACCTCATTTGATACCTTAGGATTTGCCGCGGCCATGTCTGTCTTTTCCTTAACCTCGGTTTCATTTGCACCTTTCTTAGATTTCCGAGGGTNTTGTCTCCTCATAGTCTATTCCTGGTCTTTGAGAGAATCCTTGTGGTACAAGCCGTGCTTTGTATATCACGATTTCATTATTCTCATTTCTCTTCCTTACAAAGACCCACTTATGTCCAATTGGCTTTATTTCAGGTGTTGTCCTTAAGATCGGACCAAACACACTTCTCTTCTTTAAAGAGTTTAACTCCACGTCAATGGCTTCTTTCCACTTTAGCCAATCTTTACTTTGAGTGCACTCTAATATAGATGTGGGTTCATGTTCCTCATTTATCTCAAGTGCTACCTTGTATGCAAATATTTCATCGATGTCGACATCTTTACGGGTCCATTGAATTCCAGACATGATATAATTTATTGAGATCTCATTATTATCAACACCTTCAGGTCCTTGAGGTGTAGCGTCCCAAACCTCATTTGATACCTTAGGATTTGCCGCGGCCATGTCTGTCTTTTCCTTAACCTCGGTTTCATTTGCACCTTTCTTAGATTTCCGAGGGTTCTTATCTTTGAAACCTAATGGTCTACCTCGTTTCAAACGTGGCTTAGACTCTGTAGCAACTTGATAATTGTGTTCCTTCTGAACATCAATACGTACTGGTGCATTACAAGCTGGTATGTACGATTTTGTTACTCTCTTTGGGTCAACAAAGGAATCTGGCAATTGATTAGCTAGCTTTTGTAAATGAATAATCTTTTGAACCTCTGCATCAAATGCTAGAGTTCGAGGATCTTGCCAATTTAAGGATGTTTGATTCCATGTTAATTCTTTAACCAGCTTGCTTGTCTCTCCACCCAACATAGGAAATTCGGATTCTGTAAATTGACAGTCCGCGTATCTGGCCTTAAATAAATCTCTTGTAGTTGGCTCAAGATACTTAATAATGGTGGGAGACTCATATCCAACATATATTCCCATCCTCCTTTGAGGTCCCATCTTAGTTCTCTGTGGTGGAGCAATAGGTACATAAACGGCACAACCAAATGTTTTGAGATGGGATATGTCTGGCTCATGACTCGTTAATAATTGGGATGGTGAATATTTGTGTTCACTAGATGGCCTGATGCGTATAAGTTCTGCTGCATGTAAAACTGCGTGTCCCCAAGTCGACACAGGAAGCTTCGATCTCATTAGCAATGGTCGAGCAATTTATTGTATTCGTTTAATGAAGGATTCAGCTAATCCGTTTTGTGTATGGACATGTGCCACAAGATGTTCCACACTCACCCCCATGGACATACAGTAATCATTAAACGCTTGGGATGTAAATTCACCAGCATTGTCTAGACGTATAGTCTTAAGTGGAAAATCTGGAAAATGTGCTCTTAGTCTTATAATTTGAGCTAACATCCTAGCAAATGCTAGGTTCCTTGTGGATAACAAGCAAACGTGTGACCATCTGGTTGATGCATCGATCATAACCATAAAATATCTAAACGTCGGTGGGTGTATTGCTCCACATATATCACCTTGTATCCTTTCCAGAAAATTTAAAGTCTCTTTATTGACATTTGCTGGTGACGGCCTTATGATAATTTTCCCTTGTGCACATGCTACACACGTGAGATTTTTAGGGATAACTCTTCTCTCTTTAAGATTGTGCCATTTGAACTATTAATCAGTTTACGCATCATGTTCGTACCCGGATGGCCAAGCCGGTCATGCCATAGAGTGAAT
>NC_025685.1:1938622-1980774 GCF_000633955.1 Camelina sativa | reverse complement strand
CGTATAATAAGTTTCCCTTGTGCACATGCTACACACGTGAGATTTTTAGGGATAACTTTTCTCTCTTTAAGGTTGTGCCCATTTGAACTATTAATCAGTTTACGCATCATGTTCGTACCCGGATGGCCAAGCCGGTCATGCCATAGAGTGAACTGTTCATTGAACATTTTGTGCTTTGCCAAGTTAGCTTCTATCATGTTAATCTTAGCATGGTAAAGACCAGTGGCTAGTGCAGGTATAGTCTCTAGGACCTTCTTATGTCCATTTACAATTTCAGTAATATATAGAAATTCTTTGCTACCTTCACCCTTTGTTTCAATATGATAACCATTCAACCGAATGTCTTTAAAGCTCAATAAGCTTCTCTTAGAGTTGGGTGAGTACAAGGCATCACTTAGTTCAATATGTGTGCCATTAGGTAATAATATATGAGCTTGGTCGTAGCCTTCTATTAAGCTTGCTATACCCGCAATTGTACTAACATTGGCACTTTTCAATATGAGGTTTATGAAATATCTTTTGTCTTTTAATATTGTGTGGCTGGATTCACTGTCCACCACTAGTACACTCATATCCTCGGTCATTTCTATAATGACAATAATTTTGTTTTAAACTTTAATAAAACAAGCAAATAAATATTGAAATAAAATCATTGAATTTAAACCAAAATAATTATCCAATACATAAACCGAAATAAAGCATAAAAGCTTAGAATTTAAACCAAGGCCATAACATAAAATTAGTTATCTTCTTTAAAACAATCGGAAGTCTCATAGGCTAGTGAGTCATCATTCTCATGGTCGAAGTCATCTTCACCATCGAGATGCACATAGTTGGCTTCTGGGTTTTTCTTCAAAATCTCTTGATATGCATCAATAAGATGTTTGGGTGTTCTGCAATTCTTGGCCCAATGGTTGGACATACCACATCGGTGACAAACAGATTTAGCCTTGGATTGTGGTTTAAAGGACCCACGGCCCTTACCACCACGTCCGCGGCCTCCACGACCATTACCATCAAAGCGGCTAGCCTGGAATTGCCCAGGACCACCACGTCCTCTGCCACCACGGCCACGACCATAGTATCTTTCTCTGTGGACATAGTTGGTCTCTTTGGGCTCCTTAGGCTCATTCGGATTTTGCTTTACCACACCCACCTTGTGTGCTTCTGGTAATGGGGCTGTACCAGGAGGTCTCATAGCACTATTCATCAACAACAGCTCATTGTTCTACTCAGCTAGCAGTAAACACGAGATTAGGTCCCCATAGGTTTCAAAACCTTTTTCTCGGTATTGTTGTTGAAGCAATACGTTGTTAGAGCTAAAAGTAGACAATGTCTTCTCTAGTAGCTCTTTCTCGGTGACCTTACTACCACACAACCTAAGGAGTGAGACAATCCTAAAAAGCTCTGAGTTATACTCATCCACGGATTTGTAATCATGGATCCTTAGGTTTTTCCAATCAAATTGAGCCTTTGGTAGGAGCACCGTCTGTTGGTGTCCGTATCTGCGTTTAAGCTCTGTCCAAAGGTCAAGAGGATCTTCTATGATGAGGTACTTGTTCTTAAGACTCTCAACAAGGTGATGGCGCATATGCATAATGGCCTTGTACTTTTGTTTGTCAGTACAATTAAAATTTTCCTCAATGCATTCAAACAAGTCCTTTGACTTTAGCATGATCTTAGTGTCCAATGCCCATTGCAGGTAGTTTTCTCCAGAAGCATTCAAGGCAGCATAGTCTAAGTTGTTAAGCCTTGACATCTGAATAAAACGGAAATAGACAACCGATCATTAGCATGCGGTATTTGAGACCGAACCATGCAATCAATCAATAGGTCATGCGGTATTTGAGACCGAACCATGCCATCAAATTAAACTTAGGTCATGCGGTATTTAAGACCGAACCATGCCTTGCCTTATATATATATTTTTCGGTTTTTAGTATGCATGGAAACAAACAAAACTAGATAGAAACTAGCATGCAACAATTTCCTTTTCTTAGGTGTTTTTAGAAATTTTCTTTTTCTTAACTTTTCATTTTCTACTTAGGATTAAGATAAATAATTTAGGGAACTAGACTTTCTCTAGGTTCCGATTTTAATTTAGGGTTTAGGGTTCTTAAACAGCCGAAAATAAACAAGGAAAAATCTATGCCAAATTTGATTTAATTTCAAGGATGCATGCAGTTTCATATTTTAAATATCCTAGAATAATCAGATTAATATTTCACTTATGGAACTCGATTTTTTAACAGTTTAGTTCTAGAGGTTCTTATGCAGCAAACAATCAAGCAACAATAAACAACAATCAACCGGATTTAAGCTTGACAAAGTTTGGTGCAATTTCACAAACAATCTAACAATCCTAAACGACCGGTTTTAGAGTTTTATAGGATTAAGAGATCTTAAATATTGTTAGTTGTGTGCTTGCATGTTTAGGGTTCAATAGTCTTTAAGATCAGGTTCGATTATATGGTCCCATAAAATTTTGATTTTACCTTAACACCAAAGGGGTCTGACCAGTTTTGATCTGGGAGCTAAAGACCTCAGATATCACTTGACCACGAACCACGAACCTCGAACAGAACCGCAAATTGCTTTCCTACGAACAGATTTTGAACCGCTCCTTGCACCGCTCACGTACTGCACTTACCCCGGAACCGCGAACCACGAACCAACCTCGACTGGTTTCGGATGGAACTTGATCACGAGAACAGGTTTGCTCGTGAATAGGATTTAGTTTCGAACAAAGAGGAGAAAGACGGCGGTTTAGGGTTTAGGTGGAAGAAGAAGGATGAACGGCGACGGTTAGGGTTTTAGGGTTTTACTCAGCTCGATCTTTAGGGCAATCGTGTTGATAACGTGTTGTAAATTAGAGAGTTCAAAGTGTAGAATCTCTTGTTCTTATTCATTGAATAAACTCGAGGTTACATATATATAGTCAAAGGCAAAGCCCAATTACATTAGGAATACTAAACCGACTAAGATTAAAGGATGTGGCCGATGGGCCTTATGGCCTTGGACGGACATGAGCCATAAACGGGCCGTGTATGAGCCTGATTATGGAATCCATCCGATAAGTGGTTTATAACATAGAGTATATAATAGATTATTTTATATATCTTATTGTTGGGTAAAAAAGTTTTGAAAATAAGCTACAGTATTTATGATATGCTCTGTTAACTACACTAAAATAGTATATCACTAATCCGTAAAAAGATTGTGCTTTAAATATTAGTGCAAGTAGATATTTTTGTTAGAAGATTGTACGTACTAACCAGTGCATATTTCAATTAATTATTGTATTTAGGAGGAAAGAAAAGCTTATACTGTATGGTAGTGGGATAAGCTTAAGCTCACTAGTGCACTACTGCATATAAAGAAAAGCAAGCATTAACCTTAACCAACTAAACTATACTATACTGTATTTTTACTATATTGTAATTTTGATTTTCAACTTTATTTTTCTTAGAATTTACTGTGTATTCAAACTAACTTAAGTTTAGTTAAGTTCAATTCAATATCTAATATAATCAAAACTGGAAAAAATTAGTTAAATTAAGTCAAAGGAAACTAACCTGTAAATTTACCAAATTAATTAAGTCCCAACCAAAAAGCAAAGCTACTTTTAATCTCTTACAAAATTATAAGTACACTTCTTGCAAAAAAATATATTTATAGAGCTTATTGCTTGTCTTTGTAAACTTCTATCATAACACGTGTACCGTCGATTTCACAGAGTAAGTTGAACTGTTTAAAGAAACATGAACAAAAGAGGAAACAAAAGGACAATGTGTGAAACCGCTTGGAAAACCTAGTTAAGAATAATAACAACCTCAACAAGTATCTATTGTGAAAATATGTTTGGTCTATTTACAGAATTATACAAAGGTAGACAGACTTTATTTTTTTTATGTTTGGTAGGGATGAGTCACGAGCTTTTTATAAATAGCAAATATTGGCCATGTCATTGCTGAAGTTGTCAGAGTGTTACTTAATTTTAATTATTTATAATCTTTGAGTGGTGATCCTTTTTCCCATATGACGTATATAAAAGAAAATAAAATAAAATAAAAGCATACAAGGACCACAACAACAATCATAATAATAAACGATACAATTGACAACCCAAGCACTACTACTACAGTACTACTCTTTATACCTAATGGGAAAAAAATGGTTTTAAAGTGGGATCATTGTAGCTTTTTAAACAAAGCACGTCAAGCCAACGCTACAGTTAACATAAACACAATAATATAGCAATTCCCTATTGTTTTTGATATTTGATTTCAATTATATTTCCAAATATAAAGTAGGAATAGAAAGAAAGACAGAGTAGCATAAAAGTTGAAGGTGATTGGTTGATGAGCCACACTTGTAATTCATACATTGGTTAGTCTCTCTCTATCTGTCTTCTCCTTCCCTCTCTCTCTCTCTCTCTCTACTCATGTGTGTGAATGAATCTCTGTTTCTTTTTTTGGAACCGATATGGCTTCCTAACAATTGGGCTTTTCTCTGCCTCTTCCTAGGAATCTGAAGTTTTCTCTCTACTCTCTATACTCTTACTCTATCACTCACCATCTTTGTAAGTTTTACTCAGTCTCTTCTCTTTATTCTTTATAGAATTCGCAACATAGGTTTTGGTGTGTTTGATTTTGACCAACATTTAGGGGGTTTTTATTTACTTCTTTTTGGAGTTCGTTTGGTATTTGGGACTCAAAAAGATTTCAGTTCTTGTGCTCTTATCTTCTCGTTTCTCACAATCTTTTTTTAACTTACTTTAGACAACAAGTCTGTCTCTTGATGATGATTCACATATGGGTTTGGTCATTCGTGTGGTTTTGCGTAATACCCAATCCCAAAGATCTTACCTTTTTTTTCTTTTTTTTCTTGCAAGTTTCCAAATCGGGTTTGAAATTAGACAAAGATTTCACATCCAAGTCTTATAACTTCTGTTGACTTTTCTTGTTTTCTTTGTTATATCTTCCGCAGAAACAAATCTCTCTTCTTCTCGGCAACACCGATTTTTCAGTTTTTTTCTTTTTTGAAAGATGGCTATGCAAACTGTGAGAGAAGGTCTCTTCTCTGCTCCACAGACTTCTTGGTGGAATGCTTTTGGATCTCAGCCGTTGGCTCATGAGAGTCTTGCCGGAGATTCTGACTCGTTCGCCGGAGTTAAGGTCGGATCTGCTGGAGAGACAGAACAAGGTGTAGATAAACAGAACAACTCTGTAACTCACTTAGCTTTCTCTCTTGGTAAGTGACTTCTTTTGTCTTGTCTCCTCTTTAAATGTCCTCAAATGGATGGTTCTAGTGAAAATATCTGAGCTGTCCACAGTAGACTTTTGTGGCAAGTCCTAGGATATGAGAATTAATGTTATCTGAGCTAAATTGTCTCAAACTAAAATACAAAATTCTTCAGGATACAAAGATGATTAAAAGCCCTAGATATGTGGTGTGCTTCAAATTCTGAACTATAAAATCTAAAATGTCTTCTTTTCTCTTTAGGCATGTGTGGTTCTAAACTGCATAAATGCTCTGACTTGGAATAATTCCAATTGTGTATTTATTAGGTGATGTAAAGAGTTCGAGAGTTGTGTCAAAGTCTCATGGAGCTGTTTTCGCAATGCAATCGCCTAGTTTGGAACTTGGATTTACTCACCCATCGGTAAAGGTTTCCACATTTAGAAACATCTACAAGGAGACCTATTGATCATTTCCCTTTTATTGTTTCTGAGTATGCTATTTTTTTGTCACTGCTTAGATATACGCAAAGTATCCTTATGGTGAACAACAATACTATGGAGTTGTCTCAGCCTATGGATCTCAGAGCCGAGTAATGCTTCCACTAAACATGGAAACAGAAGATGGAACCATCTATGTGAACTCAAAGCAATATCATGGAATCATAAGGCGACGTCAATCGCGTGCAAAGGCTGCTGCTGTTCTTGATCAGAAGAAACTGAGTACTAGGTGCCGCAAGGTAATTAATTATAAAATATGGAAACTATTTTGATATTTTTGTTGCAGATGAATTCTGATTAGTGTGTTTGTTTTAATTCCATGTGTGTTGCAGCCATATATGCATCATTCACGCCATCTCCATGCATTGCGCCGTCCTAGAGGATCCGGTGGGAGATTCTTGAACACAAAAAGCCAGAACTTGGAGAAAAGCGGAAACAATGCAAAGAATGCTGATGGAAACAAGCAGGTTCAGTCTCAACCTAAGCCTCAGCAGAGTAATTCTCAGAATTCTGAAGTTGTTCATCCGGAAAGCGGAATCATGAACTTATCGAATGGACTAAGTGTCACGGGATCAGAAGTTACAAGTATGAACTACTTTCTGAGTTCTCCAGTCCGTTCTCTTGGTGGCATGGTAATGCCTAGCAAGTGGATAGCAGCAGCAGCAATGGATAATAGCTGCTGCAATTTCAAAACCTGATCCTTTACCGTTTCACAGTCAATGTGGGAAAAGAGAACTCTTGCCTTGCAAAAAGGACAATGAGTTTTTTTTTTTCCTTCTTGGTTGAAAGGATTCTCCTTTTTGCCAATCCAATTGGCTGTGAACAGGCAAATCATCTTTGGCTCATTCTCTTCTCAGTTAAGGTTTCTTCGCCGGCAGGTTAAAAAACCTTAATATATCTTCAGTGTTAAAAGTAGTTAAAACTGGTGAAGAACAATGGTGGGTTTGGTCACTAAAAGTCTAAAACCCACTTGTTCCAACTAGTAGTGTGTGTGTGTGTGTGTGTGTGAAGAACACTCTTGTTATCTGATTTTCTGATTTTCTGATTTTGTAGCTCTCTCTGTTGTTGTGTGTGTGTCTCAAACAACTGTAAGAACTTTTAAGTTATGTGGTGTGACATATACAAGACGTGTGTTTTTGTATATTTGGTCCAGTCTATGTTATGTTATTATTTGCTTTGCTTATTATTATTTCAATATCCATCGCCCATATCCAGCAAAGATAGAGAGTAAACAAACTCTGTTTCAAATTTAATTAGGTTTTACTAAGGAAACTACGAGATTTTTAAGTTTTCTCATAATCCCAATTGTCTAGGGTTTGCCGCGGTATAATCAATAAGACAATGGATCTCAAAGAAAACGTAGCCGAGACGACGACACAAGGAGACTCGAGCAAATTGATGGAGGCAACGACAGAACCTATGGCACAATCTTCGCCTGTTGCTTCTGCTTTCCTGACAAAACGTAAGGACGAGTCTGACCAGGTTGGGAAGAGCGGCGATGATGAATACGTAGACTCTGACGACGCGAATCAAGAGAGCGGCGATGATGAATACGTAGACTCTGACGATGGGGATGAAGAGAGCGGCGATGAGGCTGAAGAGAGTGGTGATGGGGATGAAGAGAGCGGCGATGAGGCTGATTACGTTAACCCTGATGATGAGCTCTTACATCCGACATGGTGGAAAGTCCCTGAATGGGATGTGGACAGCTTCGATGGTCTCGAGTACGATTCCTCTGAATATAAAGATGAGTTCCCCGATGAAGAAGATGAAAAAGAATGGCGCCGCTTTAAGCGTCAGCTCATCGAGAATAAGGTAACGTATTGAACTTGAACTCAAGTGAGTGCAATTTGTTAGAGCTAGATAAAAGAGTAAATCTTGACTACATGGTGTGCCTGCATTTGACTTTTAGGGGTTTTATGTGGAGACTGAGCTTTGGTCAATGTACAATTACTCTGATTACAAAGTCGTCCCTAATTTGGATTTGGATGCGGGTTTCGACCAAACCTACGGCGAGTACTTTGTAGAGATGGCTTGTCTCTGTCTCCAAAGATACAACAAAGACAAGGTTTATTAGTTATAACATTTTGTTCTCTTGTCTATACGTACATACAGGCTACTGTTGGAATATTGAGAGGAAGAAGGAAAGAAACAGAGCAAGAGACTTTGTCTCTTCTCCTTCGAGAAGACAAGAGAACGAAACTGAAATATTTATTTACATGAAACTTGTTTCATACATCAACGACAAAACTGATTTATATAGAAAACAAACTGACACTAGATCATAATGAGTTGTGTCTCTTTGTCCTTGCGACTCTTGGATGAAACGTCACAAACCAAAACGTCACGACTTATACGTTGCGACTCTGAAACTCAATTATCGACCAACACTCCCCCTTAATTGAGTTTCCAGCTAACTCCAATCTTGCTTCAACGTTCTTCCAACCTTGTTGTGCTTAATGAACTTCTCTGTTTCCAGGTAATTAATGACATCATCTCTCCCTCTGGTTAGAGCTTTCTCTTTTTCTTTCACACAGGCTGTTGCTCAGTGTGATTTTCTTTCTCAAAACATCACACCTTTTTTGCTCAGAAGCTTTCTTCTGTTTCGTAAAAACAGACACCTTCTCACATTTGAACCCTTGGTTTTTTCTCACCTTTTTTTTTGTTTTGTTTTTTTTTGCGAACCTTCTCCAAGGATCCGTCAAACTTTCACCATGTAAGTTTTTTTACATCGCCTTCGTGAACTTCCCTCACGTCTTCATCCGATTGTTCTTCCAACCTTCTTCCATTCACTTTGTTCTAAGTGAACATTCTGATTTTTCCTTTTGGTGTCCTTTTGATCACCAAATCTGGGCGTGAACCCTTTCACCAAATCTGTGCGTGAACTCAGCTTCCTTTCTTGCTTGGTGTCTTCCTTTGATTAACTCTTCAAAAATTTCTTGCTAAATCCGGCACAAGAAATACCTTTTTGATGATCTTCTCTCCTTGGCTTGTCATCACTTGGATATTCCCTTTCCCTTTTGCAAGTGGCTGCTTCTCCCTTTTCTCTCTTAGGTAAGCAGCTCCTTTTTCTTTTTTGCTTAGTTTCTTCCTTTGAACACCATCAGATTGACGTCTCTGTGACGTCTCGTGCGTGAAACGTCTTCTTCAGTTATCTTATCAACCGGTTTATGCTACATTTTTTTAAGAGGTAAGCATCCTCCTTTAGTGCTTGGTGTCTCCATTTGATCACCATAACGTCTCCATGACGTCTTACGCGTGAATCTCCACCACGTCGTCTTCGGTTACCTCTTCAACCGGCTCCTGCTCAAAAATAATTTCTTATCTATCACCTGACAGTCCTAGCTCCCATATAGAGCTCAAAAACATTACTAGCTAAGCGACATCACCCAGCCTCGTCGGTTTCTCATGATGTATATGCAAACTACACAGGGGATTCGATCAAAATTATAGGATTTTTCCGTCAAAACACACCACATTCACAGTAATCAGAGACGTACGAAACGCAACTTAACCACAGATTTCAAAAACCCCGGAAAGCACTAAACTTTCTTTGTCAAATTCACATATAGAGCTCAAATACATCACTAGCGACGCTAATCTTACATCATCCATGGCTGATTCTAAAGGGTACGAACTGTGCAAGTGTACAAGGCCCTAGAACTTTTCGATCTACGTAAAAAAAAAGAAAAAAAAAAAAAACTCAAAGAGAATCTATATGCAAAGGTTCTACAATGAAACGGGAACAATATTAAGATTTTTGGAAATGGGTTAAAACATGCAGTTTAAGATGCCACGGGAAGAACAAGATGTAACAAATGGAAGAAGCTTAGAAATGGGAGAAACGGAGACATTAGGTTTAAATCTCTCCGTTTAATTAGAAAGAAGCCACAGGATCGGACTTTGAAAGCAATTATATATCTGTTATAAAAAAAAATAAATAAGAAATTTGAAAGCTCTCCAGTTTTTGGAAGAAGCTCTAACCCAGTGCCGGCATAAACATATTACATGTCCCTGGAAAAAAAAAATGCCCTTTAATCTATTAAAAAGTTTATTAATTTTTTTTGGATTTTTTTGGTTTATATATATATTTGTTTTGTGCCTTTTCTAGCTTACAAATATTTTTTTGTGCCCCTTTAACTTACAAATTTTATTTTTAATGCTCTTTTAACTTACAATTTTTTTTTTGTGCCATTTACTTATATGTAAAAGAAAGAAACAGAAGATGGAATCTTTGCTGATGCAGTCTGGAGAGGATGGAGTTCGCACCAGATCATATAGTATGAAGTCGTATGTGTAATGTGTTAAACATTTCAACTTAGTAATAAAGCACTTTTATTGTGTTGCCAATATCTAAGATTTCTGTGCTTATCTCTACATTAGTTAAATAACTTGTCACTTGTCAGTGTTTGTATTTTGTGTCATAAATCTTAAGAGACTAATTAAGCGTTTGTGTTTATTAACTTTGGAAGCATGACATGTTGTCTCCTTTGATGTAGTAGGATACTAGGATCTCTTTTTGTTATGTATGACACATGAGTAAAACAAACATATCCATACATAAACCAAAATCAGTTATAAGGACCAAACAAAATTTAAAGTAAAATCATGGTAGATAGAATTCATGATAGCATAGTAAAATTATCAATGCTGAAACCTTCTTTTATCACGCTCTGTATATTAAAAAGTCCAGGGTGAATGGAACAATAGATGTGAACGGTTACTACAATGTAATTTGGACAAGGATGTAGAGTATGTATATTTTCACGTCGAGGTGACTGAACGTGTGTTTGTTTGTATGGAAAGTTCTCAAACATTTAGAATTTTTGATTCCAAAATAATATTTTCTTTTTAGAATTTTCTCTTGTGTTTATATATTTTGATTTTAGAATTAAAGTGAAAAAAAAAAAATGATCAAAAATATATTTTAGTTGGCAAGCAAGCAATTTTATTTGATAAACAAATATTTTTGATTTTATTGGTTTAAATCGATAGAGCCTTTTTTTGTTAAGCATAACCAACCGACCGGGGCAACCCTAGAAAGCTTAACGCCGGTTAAACAAAAAGAGCCTACCCCCGCCGGGTTATCCCAATACAAACAACGGCGTTTTTGGTTTTTCCTCTTCTTCTTCTTCGGCCTGCGCCGTGCGTGCTCTCTCGAATTCACAGGTAAGCTACTTCGATTCATACTTTTAAACATATATTGCCTTCGCATTCCCCCTTGTGGCAATTTTTCTAAGGTCTGTTTCGATCCCCTACTAGAGAGATTTTTAAACCTAACTGTTCCGTTTTCTTGTACAACTACTTTACATAGATTAAGTCGTCGTGATCTAGTTGTTGCTGTTGACATAGTAAGCTTTTAAGTTCACGCAGTCTCAGAAACGGGCTTTGCTCGGTGATGTCGATTTGGGGTGGGGGGTTATGGGTTTTTTGAATTTGTGTTTAAGTTGTGTTTCGTGTGTGATTAATCTAATTCAGAGGCGTAATTTTAACAATCTCAGGTGTTAGCAACTAGGCTGAATCAGTTTTATACTGGCTGACCTAAGAGGAATACGATATTCCAGAAGACATGGTACGATCTGAGCCTTGTGTTCTGTTCGCTCAGACCTTTGTTCATCCTCAATTGGACGAATATGTCGACGAGGTAACCTCTATCTTTTGTTTATGATAATAATACACTTGAATTGCTTCCCTGTTCTTTTTGCTGAGCTTCTAGGGGTTGGATTAGGGTTCTGTTGTATCTCAGTCTCTTAAACCTCGTAAAAAATGCTTGCTTTCATAGTATTACGGTCTATTTGTACGGGATTGGTCGGAACAAGTAGTACATATGGTGGTTTGTCATTCATTCTATGTCACAAGTTACTTCTTTGGTTTCACGCTTACTGAAGATTTATTTTATGTTCCCTTTAAATTCTTATAGGTAATATTTGCTGAGCCAGTAATTATCACAGCTTGCGAATTTTTGGAGCAGAATGCATCCTCATCTTCTCAAGCTGTTTCTCTTGTCGGGTATGTCCTTTTTTTGTTTTTACTGTGTATTATTACATTCGTTCTTGACTTTAACTATTGAGGATCTTGAAGTAGTAATATCCACCATTAGAAGTCTTGTTGAATGCTTGGTCCCATGTTGTCGACTCTGTAGATGTGATCTCTGTTGATTCTTTGATGTTAAGCCTTGTTTTGGATGTTACAGTCCACGATTAACTATTTTCTTGTCACTGGATGGAAGGGAGAATGATAAGAAACCTAAATTTGTGTAGAATTTCTGAAAACCCCGCACTTGTTACTGTAACAAAAAAACTGAACTTTGCAGACATAATATTTTGAAACAGTGGTTTGGTTGACATGTCCAGACTCTAAAAGTTCAGGTTCTTTTTCATCCGTGGTAGTCACTTTCAGTGAAAACTAGATTTTGGGTCAATTCGTCTTCTAGAAACAAAACTAGTGAAGGATATTGTAGCTGGACCACTTGTAGTTAGATTTTTCAGCTAAAGATTTCTGTTCTTTGTGAATGACTTAGAACCTGACAACATTTCTTGAGCGTGGGTGATATCTATGGCTGGTTATCTAAATGTTGACAATATTTTCGTTAGGGCAACTTCACCTCCTTCATTTGCATTGGAAGTGTTCGTACGATGTGAAGGGGAATCAAAGTTTAAGCGACTTTGTAATCCTTTTCTTTACACTCCATCAGCGCCCTACCCTTTGGAAGTGGAGGTAACTGCTAAACTTGATTTATCTGTAGAATGATATTTGTTTCTTTTCCCTTTCATTTCTTTTCGGTTGTTGGGATTGATTAGTTTGGTATCTGCGACTGATGCTGGTAATAACATTTGGGAATGGTTCTTACGTACGTTTTCTGTCGTAGACCAGAGTAATTGGCTACCATAACTGTTGGCTGGAAATATGGCTTACAGCTGTAGATACTCCCCTAAAGATGTGTATATATGTAAGCTAGATTAAATATTTGTCTTCTGATAATAGGTTTATGATATAATAGAGGGAGTAAATGAGTTGTTGTAGGTGTAAGGGGTTTAATTTGGGTTGGGAAGGAGAGGACTTTAGAGTATTGAATACCTTTTATTATGCCATCTTGTGTGTCATACGTTCAGTCTCCCTCTATGCTATCAGAAAAGTTGTCAATCATTCCTATTTGCAGGTTTCAGTTCCTCGCATTACTTTTGGGTACTCTTAAAATTTAAATTGTTCTCATCAAAATTGTAGGCTGTTGTAACAAACCATCTGGTGGTTAGAGGTAGCTATCGGAGTTTGAGCTTGATCGTCTATGGGAACATTGTGAAAGATTTGGGGCAGTACAATATCATTCTTGAAGGTCGTTCTGTAACTGATATTGTGAGTTCCACTGAGGGTAATCTTGAGGACTTGCCATTGGTCTTGCACTCAGTTAACAGAACAATAGAGGAATGTCTATCCTCTCTAGACATAGTATCTCTCGCCCTGGCTGCTGTAGATGTGCCTGTGGAAGTAAAGCGATTGTTGCACCTGCTGCTAAAAGTCTTTGATAAGCTAGCTACTAATGATGTAGTAAATAAATTTGTGGATACGGTAGTGTCTGGGGTCTCTTCTTATGTTACAGACAATGTAGATTTCTTTTTAAAGAATAAGAATTCTCAGGCCGTGGCCAGTTCTCTAGATTCTGGGTTATTCCATGATATAGTTGACAGGGTTAAGAAAGATATTCTTGATCTCAATGAAATTCAAGAATCAGATGTGGCACTTGGAGTGTTCAGCTTTCTTGAATCAGAGACTTATTTGGCTACTTCCCAACAATTGGTTGATATGTTGAGCCCATATATTCAGTTTGAAAGAGATTCTTTATGTACTGTCCTTCCACAGCTTTCAAAGGTATTTACATTTTCGTTTTAGCTCTCACACGCTGGTGGTAGAAAATTGTAATATTAATAGGTTAATTGTTGTTAATTTTCTCATTTCAGGGAAAAGCCACTCTTTTAGGTTTAAGTTTGGCATTTTTATTATGCTCTGGTCGAGAAGGCTGCCTCCAATTTGTCAATTCGGGTGGGATAGATCGACTTGTATATTTGTTTGGTCATGATCTTCAGAATTCTACCACCATTACCTTGCTGTTACTTGGAGTTGTAGAGCAGGCTACACGCCACTCAGTTGGGTGTGAAGGATTTTTAGGTTGGTGGCCTCGTGAGGATGGAAACATCCCATCTGGGAAGAGTGAGGGCTACTGTCTTCTTTTGAAATTACTTATGCAGAAACCGTGCCATGAGATTGCCTCTCTTGCAATTTATATTCTTCGTCGTTTGAGAATTTACGAGGTTATATCAAGATATGAGGTACTCTCCATATTAAGATTTTGCTGGCATTATTGATAGGCCCTTTATGTTAAAATTGTTACTAATATTCTGTCCATCAGTTTGCAGTGCTGTCAGCACTGGAAGGTCTCTCCAATTCTCATGGGGCTGCAACTCATAATCTGGATTCGCTATCGGATGCTAAGTCACAACTTCAAAAGCTCCAGGTTTCTTCCTGCTTGTAATTTCTCGCTTTTACAATCAGTAAACCAACCATTTTACATTTTTAACTGGTGTTACTGCTGAATATCAATTCAGAAGCTGATGAAGTCACTTGGATCAGTCGAAGATCCATCACCATCAGCCTACGCAGAAAGAAGTTTGGTCTCTGATAATTCTGAAGGGTGGTTGTCATACAAAGCCACGAGTAAACTAACTGCTTCATGGGCATGCCCCTTTTATAGCTCTGGAATTGATTCGCACATGCTGGCACTTCTGAAGGTAAATCTTTAGGTTAAATTAGTCTTTGACATAGACAATTAAGCACTATTTTAGTTGCTAAAACATTTACTAAATATGTTGCGTGTCAGAATGGAATTATCATTTCCACTTCTTGTTATGTCACAAATTTTTGTAGAGGGTATTCTAATTAATAAACCTTACTTGAAGCGTCTGACAATGCACAGGAGCGGGGTTTTCTTCCTTTGTCAGCAGCACTTCTCTCAATGCCTGGATTGCATTCTAAAGTTGGAGATATTATGGATGTGTTTACTGATATTGCAATGTTTATTGGCAACATAATTCTTTCATTTATGTTTTCACGCACAGGTATTCTTACTTAACTTACCCACTATAATAGACTTGATTATGTGCATTAGAGTTGTAATACATCATGTATCTTCTGTTTTCCAGGATTGAGCTTTTTGCTACATCATCCTCAATTGACTGCTACAATAATACAATCTCTGAAGGGATCTGTCGATCTGAACAAGGAGGAGTGTGTCCCTCTCCACTATGCTTCAATTTTAATATCCAAGGGTTTTACTTGCAGCTTACTGGAAATTGGAATTAATCTTGAGATGCATTTGAGGGTGGTGGGTTCACTTTACCATTGGGCACATGCTTTACATGCGTAGATTTATACTTGTATCCTACTATTTCTTATATACTTCATTCAGGTGAGTGCGGTAGATCGTTTGCTCAAGTCGACACAACAAACAGAAGAATTTCTATGGATTTTATGGGAATTGCGTGATGTTTCTAGGTGACAAATATTTTGATGCCATGTCTTGGTGTGCCAAATTCTGCTTTTGTTTGTCTCTGTTTTCATTTGAAATTAACTGGTACGCATTCTGCAAGTGTAGGTCTGATTGTGGACGTGAAGCTTTATTGACACTAGGTGTTTTTCCAGAGGTATGAATCTGGTACCAAGAAAAAGAATATACTTCTGCGCTTTTTCTTCATCGTGGTTTCTCGCAATCTATGATAAACTTGTCTGGAAAGAATTCATAATTCTCATTTTCTTCTCCTCCTTTGCTTCTGAAGCTGATAAATGGTAAAACATTTTATGGTGATTGTTTGAAAAATCATGTGTTTGGTAGTGCTTTTAGCTACCTTCACGAAATTTAAACCTTTGGTTATAATGGGAGCTTTCAGGGAGATTAGTGGACGAAAATGTTGCATCTGTTGTCTCCTGTGATGGTCACATAATTTTTGACTATTACCAAATTGTTAATCTCTTTGTTTCTTGTGCAAAATCTGTTAGTGTTCTAATTCATTATTGTTAAATCACCTATTCTGAGTGGTGCATTTTGTATTGAAGTAGGGATACTCGTGGCTTTCACTAAAATACTTTATTGTTCTATTTTAGGCTTTAGCAGTCTTGATTGAAGCTTTGCATTCAGCCAAGGATATGGAGCCAGCAGTTGAAAATAGTGGTATCGTTGCTGCTTTATCTCTGAATTTACTACCCTGGCGTAGTCTCTTGGTTATCTTCTTTCAAAACCCCTTACTTGTTTAACATTCTCATTTCAGGAATTTCACCGCTTAATCTAGCAATATGTCACTCAGCTGCTGAGATTTTTGAGGTCATAGTCTCTGATTCAACTGCATCATGCTTGCATGCTTGGATTGAACATGCCCCAGTCCTTCATAAGGCCTTGCATACTTTGTCACTCGGTGGTTCTAATCGAAAGGATGCCCCTACACGATTACTTAAGTGGATTGATGCGGGTGTAGTTTATCACAAACATGGTGTAGTTGGGCTTTTACGTTATGCTGCTGTCCTGGCTTCTGGAGGGGACGCCCAATTATCATCATCAAGCATCCTTGGACTGGATTTAACACCGGCTGAGAATGGTGCTGGAGAATCAACAAATGTCTCTGAGATGAACGTGCTAGATAATCTTGGAAAAGTTATCTTTGAGAAATCTTTTGAAGGTGTTAACCTTTCTGATTCATCAATTTCGCAGTTGACAACAGCACTCCGGATTTTAGCGCTGATTTCAGATAATTTAGTATGTTATCTTTCCCCATAATTTTGTCCAGAAATTACTTTTTCTTTTAGATGTTGTAGTCTTCTAATTTAAGTGTTCTGAAATGCTGTGCTTTGTACAGACTGTTGCTGCTGCTTTATATGACGAGGGTGCGGTTACAGTGGTGTATGCTATCTTGGTCAACTGCAGCTTCATGTTTGAGAGGTCCTCGAATATTTATGGTAAACTACTGTCTATTCTATGGTTTTATATAACTCCTCTATTGCTGCTACCATTTGACTCTCAGATTTAGACTGATGATAAGAGATGCTGGGAAGAGTTTAAATCACCCACTGACTGGATAACCGTTTTTTCTATTTATTCTTTTAAGAACTTTCTTATAGGTTCACGACGTTTTCAGTTATTTTTCATCAATCGTTTGATGATTATAGGGGACACTCAACTAGTTCTTTTGTTTTGTACTAAGCAGATTATCTGGTCGATGACGATCATGGATGCAGTTCTATTTCTGACTTTTTGTCTGAACGTAATCGTGAGCAAAGCTTGGTGGACTTGTTAATTCCTTCCCTTGTCCTTTTGATATCTGTTCTGCAAAGACTACAGGTCTGTTGCTTTAAACATTATTAGTTTCTTCATCATGTATCAACAAATGATTTGATTCTGCGGAATAAATTTGATTAATCTCTTCTCTCAAAAGCCATAGCTTCTGAACTTTTGCCTTTACCTTACTTTGTTGAGACTCTATAATTGCGGGATTATGCGTCTTCATTATCCCCTCTGGTCATTGACATTGTCTTTACTGTCTAAAGGGAACTAAGGAGCAGTATAGAAACACCAAACTGATGAAGGCACTCCTAAGGCTACATCGGGAAGTCAGGTGAGTTACTTGTCTTTTGTTTTAATAGTATAAATCACATGTATGTTTTAAGCAAAGTTAAGCTTTGAGCCACAATGGCTTGTTTTCTTTCCAGCCCGAAGCTAGCTGCTTGTGCAGCTGACTTGTCCTCCCATTATCCGGACTCTGCTCTTGGCTTTGGAGCAGTGTGCCACCTCATTGTGTCCGCCCTTGTCTGCTGGCCAGTTTATGGATGGATTCCTGGGCTATTCCACACTCTTCTTTCGGGTGTCCAGACGTCCTCTGTTCATGCCTTGGGTCCAAAGGAGACCTGTAGTTTCCTCTGCATTCTAGTATGGAAATCTTACACTTCCACTAATTATTTTCAACATATATTTCCATATATTATCTTATACTTTATTCTTCGTTGATTTCTCATTGCAAGAGTGATATTCTCCCCGAAGAAGGAGTCTGGTTTTGGAAGAGTGGCATGCCCTTATTAAGTGGTCTCAGAAAGTTGGCGGTTGGGACATTGATGGGTCCACAGAAGGAGAAACAGATCAACTGGTATCTGGAGCCTGGTCCACTTGAAAAACTGATAAACCATTTAACACCTAATCTTGACAAGATTGCAAAGATTATCCAACATCATGCAGTATCTGTATGTTCTTCTATACCTAGTTAGCTCCAGTGTCTGCTGCTTTTGCTTTTGTTATCATCTATCCAGCATGATATGTATTTTGTCTTATTCTTCAACAGGCATTGGTGGTCATTCAGGATATGCTTCGGGTTTTCGTAGTTCGTATTGCATGTCAAAGGGTTGAACATGCTTCTATCCTTCTGCGGCCCATATTTTCATCTATCAGAGATGGTATTTTGGATCAGTCATCAACAAGAGACACTGAAGCTTATATGGTGTTTGTTCGGCCTCTCTAGCTCGCTATCTATTTACTGCTGCTCCTAACCAGTCTCATTACTTTCTTTCAGGTCTACCGATATCTTAACTTTCTGGCTAGTTTATTAGAGCATCCGCATGCGAAGGTCATACTCTTTGCCTTATGTCATAGTATTCCTTCACTTTTTTTGTTTGTTTCTTATTCACCTGAAATTTATTCACTTTAGGGATTACTGTTAGAGGAGGGTATTGTTCAACTGCTTGTGGAAGTTCTGGAAAGATGTTATGATGCCACTTATCCAAGTGAAAACAGGGTTCTTGAGTATGGAATTGTGTCCGAGTCTAGTGTGATTCAGTGGTGTATTCCAGCATTCAGATCAATCTCACTACTATGCGATTCACAAGTGCCTCTCTCGTGCTGTCAGAAAAAAGAGCTGTAAGTCTTTTTTTCTGCAGGATTGCTTAACGTTACCATTTTTGGGTGCGTTTATAACACGGAACCTAATTGTACTAGGATTACGTTATCTATATTACATTTATATCTAATCGATTTTGTATTTATATTAACTTGCACAGATTGGCCAGTTTGAGTGCAAAAGATTGTGCATTGATTTTTCCCTTTGTGCTGAAGTTCTGTCAGGTATATTAAATTTTGTCGACATTGTAGTGATCTATGTTTATCAATTTCCAGATATAATTATGTTTGTGTTCTTCTTATGTTGCTCGCCTCGTCCCTATGGAAACATGGTAAAATTGCTGCATCTAATATGCTATGGGTTGTAAATTATGATTGTTTGTTTGTGGCAATAGATTCTGAAATATTGATGAGCTCTTCTAAGAGATATCTTTGTAATATTTTCTTATTAAAATATGATTACGAAGAATGATTTTCTTTTTACAGGTGTTGCCTGTTGGCAATGAGCTATTATCTTGTCTTTGCGCTTTCAAAGACCTGGTCTCATGTGGTGAAGGTCAAAATGGTCTGGTTTCACTTTTGCTTCATCTGTTTTCTGGGGCCGAAGAACCTGTATCTGCTGAAAGGTGGTGTGACACTAGTAGTATGAGTCTCAATCAACTAGAAATGAAGAAGAATCCCCCTTTTCTGTCTTGCTGGATCAAGTTATTGAACTCAGTTAATTCAAAAGATGGGTCCTCTAGTCTTGCAATTAAGGCAGTAAACGTTCTGAGCGTGGGCTCCATCAGATTATGCCTTGATGGTGAAAGGTGACTCCCATACTCTTCATAATCTACTAAATTTCTGCTCACCCAATACAGGACAAATTTGATAGGATTTAATAACTTTGATAGGCGACGTGTCCTTGTATGGCCATCTTCACTACGTATGTGGATAGAAACATAATGTCTGCCAATGCCTTTTAGTTTAAGTTGGTGCATGCATACAGTTTAGTTAATCTGGTTTTGTTCAATTAATATAAGCCTAAAAATTAACAAGCAGAAGACATGCTGTTTACATTTAAATGGTTCCAACTAGTATATCAAACCATTCCTTTTACATATATATTTAACACATTAATTAAATTCTCTGTAGTCTAATTTTCTTCATTTTCGCAGTTTGGACTCGAAGAAGGTTGCAGGACTTAAATCCCTTTTTGGCCTTCCAAGTGAGTATAGTGGTACAGACACTTTTAGAGAGGAAACCATTGGTTTGATTGAACAAATGGTGACACTGTTGAGTTCAGTGACTATGGGATCTGATAGTTCAGTAACAGCTGAGACGAAACCCTATTTGCATGAGGTACGGACTACCTCATCCACTCTTTTCTTGCATCATCCACTTCTTTTGTTGATTTCCTCTTAGCACTGACTTCCGTATTCTATTTGTGGATTTGAAGGCATCTCGGTCGTTGCTGTCGTTGCTAAAAGACGGGAATATTGATGATATTATCTCCTGCAAAGGTGTTCTTGTTTCTCCTGGGAATTTTGATATGGTTGATTTGGAGTCTGAAAACATTGAGGATGATCTCTATCAAAGAGGACTTGAAGACAAGTTCTGGTGGGAATGTCCAGAAACATTACCTGAGCGTCTGCCCCAGTCATCTCTCCCTGCGAAAAGGAAACCACCAACTTTGGAGAGCTCTAGCAGGCGTGCCAAAGGCGAAAACTCTTCTGTTGACATACCGACCCAAAGTTCAGTTCAACGGGGGTTGAATTCTGTATCCCTTCCTCCTGCTCGTCCATCTAGAGATAGCTTTAGGCAGCGCAGGCCGAATACCAGCAGGCCTCCCTCTATGCATGTAGATGATTATGTTGCTAGGGAAAGGAGTGTTGATACAGCTGGTAATTCTAATGCAATAACCATTTCACGAGCAGGATCTAGCAGTGGTAGACCTCCATCTATTCATGTTGATGAGTTTATGGCCAGACAGAGAGAACGAGGCCAAAATGCCTCCACCATTGTGGTTGGAGAGGCTGTTGTGCAAGTGAAAAATCCTACTCCTGCTAGAGATACTGAAAAAGTTGCAGGTAAACCAAAACAATTCAAAGCCGATCCTGATGATGATCTACAAGGAATAGATATAGTTTTTGATGGTGAGGAATGTGAAGGACCTGATGACAAGTTACCCTTTCTTCAGCCTGATGAGAACCTTATGCAGCCTGCTCCCGTCATGGTTGAACAAAACTCTCCTCACTCCATTGTTGAAGAAACCGAGAGTGATGCAAATGGAAGTAGTCAGTTCTCTCACATGGGCACACCTGTGGCATCTAATGTTGATGAAAACGCTCAGAGCGAGTTTTCATCAAGGATTTCAGTTTCACGCCCTGAGATGTCGTTGATTCGTGAACCAAGCATTACTTCTGACAGAAAATTTGTTGAGCAAGCAGACGAATCAAAGAAAATGACCGCTCTGAAGACCGCTGGCATATCTGAATCTGGGTTTGTACCTGCTTACAACATGCCAGGATCATCAGGACAAAATTTGATTGATCCTAGAGTGGGTCCCCAGGGATTCTATTCAAAGACTAGTCAGCAACATACGGGCCATATTCATGGTGGATTCAGTGGTCGGGGGGTTTATGAACAGAAAATGATGCCAAACCAGCCTCCTTTACCTCTAGTGCCGCCTCCGTCAGTCTCACCTGTGATACCACATTCTTCTGATTCTCATTCTAATCAATCCTCCCCGTTTGTAAATCATGGAACACAGTCTTCAGGAGGACCCATCCGGCTTATGCCACCGCTCCCTTCAGCAATTCCCCAATACTCATCTAACCCATATGCCTCGTTACCACCAAGGACATCTACAGTTCAATCTTTTGGATACAACCAGGCAGGTACCGCTGAACAACAACAGAGTGGTCCGGCGACTGATCATCAGTCTAGCAATCTATCTGTTCCAGGTACCGGAATGACCTCTTATCCTCCCCCCAATATAATGTCATCCCATAATTTTAGCAGGCCGTCATCTCTCCCTGTGCCATTCTATGGAAATCCTTCGCATCAAGGAGGTGATAAGCAGCAAACTATGTTGTCGGTTCCCTCCATTCCTCAATCACTCAATCAACAGTCCATCCCTCAGCTGCCATCGATGCAGCTTTCACAGTTACAGCGCCCTATGCAGCCTCCTCAGCATGTTAGACCACCCATACAGATATCTCAACCATCAGAGCAAGGAGTATCAATGCAAAACCCATTTCAGGTTCCAATGCATCAGATGCAGATGATGCAACAGGCGCAAGTCCAGCCTTACTACCACCCTCTTCAACAACAAGAGATATCTCAGGTGCAGCAACAGCCACATCATCATGCTGTACAAGGTCAGCAAGGAGCTGGGACTTCCCAGCAACAAGAATCTGGAATGTCATTACATGATTACTTCAAGTCCCCTGAAGCCATTCAGGTTTGTAATCCACACTCTTGGTAATGATACACTGATCTGCTTCGTTTAATAGTATTATGTGCCACAGCTCACCATAATTCTTAAAAATCCTCTGCAGTCTCTATTGAGTGACCGCGAGAAGCTGTGTCAGCTTCTGGAACAACATCCGAAGTTAATGCAGATGCTTCAGGTTGTTTTTCTAAATCGATTTGTTTACTTATTTTTATGTGCTTTTTGTATCATCAACCTTAAGTGTGTTTCTTGTAGAGTTTTAAACTGAAATGTGTTTATTCTTGTTGGTTGTGACAGGAAAAACTTGGGCAGCTATGAGAGGAGAAGAAAGAGACTTTTCAGCAAATACATCCCTTTTTGCTTACAAGTTGCTTTTCTGTTTCTGTAATGTTAAATAACATGTACATTGTTTCCTTTGATATGTAAACAAAAGCGGTAATAGGTATCGCTTTCTGTTGTTGTTTAGTCATATTCATGTACATTAGTAAGAAGAGTGACTCTTCTTTCAAGGTCTAGTCTTGGCAACAAGCCTGTACAAGGCAAGAGCATATAAAGACTTGAATAGGGAAGTAACACACATTGAGGACTTAATAATCTTACATTTACAATCCTTTAATGTAACAACAACGCACACGATAACAATACTACTAATCGAACGAATTACAGTAACTCAAATCATGAAACCTTGAAGAGGCCTGAAAGCCCAAAAGAACATTTGAAAACGACCCCACTAAGTGACCCAACTAGATTTTAGGCGAACGTCGCTCAATACTCAACAAAAAAAAAAAAAAAAAAAAAAAANNNNAAGAAGAAAGATTTGTCCTCTAAGCCCAGCAAATTTCTGGCACACAACATCAAGTAGGCATTGAAAAGATCTTGTACCAACGAAGAAAAAGAAAGAGAGAGAGAGAGGGAGAGAAGGAGATCGGGTGGAGTTTTTGATGATATCAGACTTGTCCGTAGAAGCAGAGATTAAAAGCTTTAGTTTTTTTTTTTTTTTTTACGTTGTCTTCGAAGAAGAAGTACCACTGCTGAGGGAGAATCTTAAAAGATTCAACATTTAGTAGGGTACTGTGTTCTCTCTCTGATAAATTTAGCAGAAAAAAAAGATTTATGTCTTTCTATTTCTGGGGATGAGTTCGTCATAATTGGAAAGTTGCTTGCTTTCTGTATTCGTTTTGTTTAGTGAACTTGCATTTCTATACTCGGATCGTCTTTAATCTCTGAACTCTCTCGTACTTGTTGGTTTTGCTGATTGGTTTTTCTGGGTTTAGGAGGCTGCAAATTTTTATATAAATGGATCTCATTTCTTGCTCTCTTTTCATGGTGATTCAGGTGCTGAAATACACATAAAGATCCAGCTTTTGCTCTATGGAGCCTCGTGTAAGTATATGTTACTAAACAATAGGATGATTTACTGATTTGTGGGTTTCTTCTCTGTTAATGAAATGTTCCTTTTTTATTTTCTTGGTTTTTGTCTTTCAGCAGGATAATCAAGCCGAGGCTTCATATACATTTGGTGATCGATCGAGCAGTGACATAGTTGTTAGACTAAGAAACGAGGAAGGACGGGACGATTGGATCTATTGCCATTCCAAGATCCTTACTAACAAAAGCCAGTACTTCGCTGACCGTCTCTCTGATAAATGGCCTACTTGCAAGATTCTTGATTCACGCTACTGCGTTGAAGTCATCTGTCAAGAATCAGATTATGATCATCATATCAATCTCTTGAGACTTCTCTATCTTGTATCTGACTCTGATGATGTCCATGAGGATAACCTCTGTCATAACGTGAAAAGTGCGTTGGGGATCCTCTGCGTCGCTAAAGAACTTAGTTGCCCGCAGATTGTTACTGCTTGTGTGAATTACTTGGAAGCTGTTCCATGGGAAGAAGGCGAAGAGGAAGAGATTCTAAGGATTGTACCAAGAATTGGATCAGAAGCAGAGCCGGTTCTTGCCCGCCTCCAACCAGTTGATCAGTCTGCTGTTACTGGAATCTTTGTCTCGGCTTTTAGGTTTGCTACTTCGTCCCCGCCTTTGCCCTTGGGCGAAATAAAGTCCTCGGCTCAAGAACAGATTGAGTATATGATAACTGAAGATGATGATGCACCATTGTTGATTGTTGATGAAGAAATCAAGCTTGAAGTAAAAGAATGTGTAAAGAGCCTGTTTGTTAGATTCTTCCAATGTCTAGAAGAAACCTCTTTCAAACCTTTGGAGTCTGAGGATATTAGCAAAAAGGGATCTTTTAGGATGGTTCTATCTGACTTGTCGTGGGCATTTCAGATATTAACAAAGATGGAAGTGGTTAGAGAATTTGTAGTAACATGGGTTGACACATCTGAGAAGCTAGTCAAGGTAGTTGAGAAGTTGGAAACATCAGTTACAGAGACGGTTGAGATAAGAGTTAAGATCATCGAGGTGACTTCAAAAGTCTTGGAGGCGATCGGTTATGGAACAGTGATATTACCAACAGCGAAACGACTTCAGATGGTAAAACTTTGGCTACCTTTTGTAAGAAACACAAAGCCTCTTGTTGAGCCAGTGGTAACGGGAGATGAGGAGGTTGAATCTGTTGTGAGGTATAAAATTGATGGAGAGATATGGCAAGCTTTGGAATCTTCCTTTGTATCGATCATTCTGGCATTGCCATCTGCAGACCAAGCTGAGATACTGACTGAATGGTTAAGCAAGAATGGGTTGTATCCGGATTTAACAGAAGCTTTCGAGGTATGGTGTTACAGATCGAAAGTCGCCAAGAGAAGATTGGGTTTAACCGGCGGCGAAGAGGAGGAGAACGGCATTTCTTAAACTCATTTCCTCAGCTCTGAATCCAGAGAGAAGAAGCATTCCGTTTTTTTGTTGTTGTGTAGGTGTCATTTAACCCTTTGTGTCATTGTGTGTTATCTGCCAAATCCTTGATATTTATTATCCATTGGCAGTTTCCACAAGTCTGTAAATACTGTTGACAGAGATCTTTGTCCTTTAATCACTAAGAGATATTTCCTACCTAAAAATATATTGTAGGATGTCGGTCTATTGATCACTTCTGGTTTCTCTGCAACTAGATCACCGAACTCAGGTCCCATTAGATCATTAATGGATAACGCTCTTGATGATAGGCTAAACGTTTTATATTTGTTGGAAAGGTATAGATTTGTTGCTAAGTGATGTCATATACAAGTACAACCAACACTAAACAAGAATTTGCCTCAAAACTTTATTTCATAAAAAGTGAATAAATTAATGATATAAAAATTAAGACTGAGAGAAATGGTAGGGGCTGCGCGAACGCAAACCCCCTCTGCCACAAATAATGACGTAGGCTCTTCCTCTTGGGAAGACCTTAAGCATAGCACCCTTCCGGTATGTGCAATGGAAGTCACTAGCCTAGGCCACTCGTCTTCTTGATCGCGAGTTGACCCCGTCCAGGTAAGTGATTTGCTCTGTGTCATGAGCCTCTATTTTATACCCTGTTTCAAGTGCCTCTTTCGTTTCTTGTTTCCGATGTGGGACTTTTGTTAAGCTCTACTACACTTTCCGCCGTTTCTAACTTTGTTAAGGTAAAAAAGCGTGTCGTTTTTGGTTTTGCCTTTATTTTTTATGAACAGCGTGTCGGAAAGAGTTCGATAGGTGGCCTAAATCATTATGGTGGGCCGGTGGCCTAAATTTAATTATTACTCGGATAAAGGCCACAGTTTGTATCCAACTTGATAAGCTTTTCATATGTTATTAAACTGTTCTTGTCTTTGTTGGATAGTGCATAATAAGTTAGTAACAGTGGGGCATAAAAAAAGGTTAATTCTTTTTTTCAATGAAAAATAATCGCACTTGTTCATATACAATTCTAAAAATAAAGGTGCAGCATCTGAAGAAAGACGAGAAAAAAAAAGAATTTAATTTTCTAACAATCTAAACAATTGAAGCAAGTGGTTTAGTGGAGCCCTAGACTCAACCAATGGGGTTGTCTTGTGTCTAGAATCATCTTAACTACATCTTCTACAAATGAATCAAAACAAGAATAGCAACACCCTTTCATCAGGCTGCTGCTACTACTTCTGCTGCTGCCAGGTGTCATATGATGGTGAGTACACGTCACTGGTGGTGGAACAAGATGCACTTCACTGCTCTTGTGTTCAAGTCCACAAGCTGCCAGTATCGTGTGTATTGAGCACGTGGAAATCTCCTCGAAAGTGGTTTGACCTGAACAAAACAGAGGACGAGTACCCAAAACACTACAATCAGAGGGCAGATAAGAATTGAATCTAACTTATTGTCTCAAGGGTGGAGTTATGCAAAGAAGAAACTAGTCTAGAGATTTAATGAGTCGTATGTAGATGTGCCTAAGGCAAATATGTAGCTATATCCAAAACTATCTAAAAGAAGTGTCATGCAGAGAAGAACTAATCCAAGATGTACACAAACGTCAATCATACTGTGTCTCTATCTCCAAATTTAAAGTAAACCACTAGATGAAAAAAAACCCTAAAGGTAACTCCGTTTCACAATCAGAAACTGAGAACAAGACTATAGCGTAAAGCAAAGAGTACCAGTATATACTAGTCAGGTTAAACTAAGCGCTTGAAGAGGGAATTGGATAAGGTGTACCTAAGTCGATTTTACTGGACAACTTTTTGAGATGGGCTTTAACTCTTTGTTGCAGTCGTTCTCCTCCCATGGAAGACATTGTGTTCGGCATGTAGCTGTGTAGATGTTGTTGATTATTAATCAAAGGATCACCCTGAGCTAGTCTATGACGTAATCCTAAATCGATAGGTCTCTCGCCAAGAAATGTATCATTAGACAAATGTCTGAATGCTTCTTCGCTTCCAAATTCATCTAACTTTGGAGACAAAAGCTCAGGGTCATGGGCAGAAATCAATGAATTGTTGTTGGCTTGTCTTTCCCCAGAGATTGTATACAACGACGCCCCTGTTTCTTGTCTCGCCGCAGGCTGAGACGGGTCGATTGTTCTGCCATGACCTATTTGTGTAGTCACGAAACCATCACTCGAGTTAGCAGTCGATGTTCCACCAGTTCTAGCACCCATATTAATAAGTCTATCACTGTTGATAATATTTTGTATGTGTCTGTGAAGCGTCCTTCTTCTTGATAAAGTGGTTGCCCCTAAGCCGGATGGAGAAGAACCTTGAACATCACCATTGGGAAGCCTTGGAGAAAACAGATTTTCTCCATTGAGAAATGGTGTACGTGGGGAGACTAGCAAAGACATATCTTGATATTGCCCTGAAACTACTACAGGTGATGGTCTACTGTAAAAGCCACTAACCCTTTGTTGCTCGGATGTCATATGCGTTTGGGAACTAGCTGATCCAAGTGCAACGGGTCTACAACCTTCACAGTACCAGTTTCCTTCAGGCACTTCCCTCCCAAGACCAACACAGTACGTATGGGCAGATGAATCACAAAGATCACAAAGCAACATAAGCCCATCATCATCACCTTGGTGACATTCCGTGCATATTATATTTTCATAGGGATCGAGATAACTCCTCAACTCTTCTTCAGTAGGTTGATAGACCTGCACATAGTAAAATCCCATATAAGATAAATTCTCACAGAAGAAGTGACATAAAACACAACACAACCACGTCCATAGGTTAACAAAAGTTGATAAGGTCTCGTCTATCATGTATCTGACCCGTCTAAGTGAGAAAACTGATGTTACTGGTAACTATTATGTATTGACATGTTAAACTGCGACAAGAAGGAATGTCAATTTGGACCTCACATGTGGAGTGTTGAAGGATACCATATGAAAAGAAGACCACAACCAACATTCATGAGGATACCAGTATAAGTAATAGATCAACTAAAGACACTATATGCGTAAAGCAATAGAAAAAGTAGTAAAAACAAACCTGATCACGCTCAGGTACAGGTATCACAACTTCTCTCAAATCTACTCCAGGTGTAGATCTTGCAGGTTTACTGATTGTTCTGAACCGCTGCTTGCAGAGTGGGCAGCGAGATTCTACTTTCGACCACTCCATTATGCAAGTGAAGCAAAAGTAGTGGCTACAGCAGTCCAGCGTTCCCTTCAATCTTCGCATGTCTTCCTCAGACAGACAAATCCCACAAACGTTTTTAATCACATCTCTTTTCACTAGCTCTACCTTCTTTTCACCTTTCTTCACAGGAGACTTGCGAAGCTGAGGTAAATCCTTATTGACCGTGGTTTTTCTTATAGATGATGCATGTTTCACACTACTTCTCAATAAACTACCGGCTTCTCTTATCTGCTCTCTTTCCTCCTCCGAGATTGTGTACTCATAATCAGATTCTCCAGAGGATGCAATGTCTGAATCTGATGGCACGTTATACCGACGCCTTGGCCTTGTTGATTTTGTCTTGGCCTTCTTTCTTGCAGGTAGGCAGTCATCTACAAAATCTCCATCATCACCATCGTCATCATCATCATCATCATCTATATCAACTCCCTTCTTTGTGTATTTCCCACGTCTCTTTCTTCCCCTAGTTAAACGGGGTTTGGCAACAGAGCATTTCTTTCTTCTTTTACGCCCTACTCCAGATCTTCGCTTTCGCTTGCTTTTCTTACAAACCTTGAGTGAATATTTGTTACATGCAATTGTCTCTTCCTCCTCCTCTTCCTCGTCTAATGATACATCTTCATCAGCAGTAAAATCTTCATCCCCATCTTCATCCTCGTAATCTCCGTCATCTTCCTTTTCTGTTTCGTTGTCCTGCTCTTCCAACGCCACCATATTTCCATCTAGAGCATCATGCAAGGAATTCAAATCCACATTTTCACACCTTACATTTCCCACATCCCTCTCTTCCTCTTCCTCGCCGTCTTCCTCTGGATAGTCTCCATCTTCATCATCCTCTTTCTCATAGAAAACTCTCCTTCGCTTTCCTAAACCAACTCTTGGGTGTTTCTCTCCATCAAAAGACCCAACTTTTCCAACAAACTTGCTTGAATCACTTATCTCGTCCTCGTCCTCGTCATCATCGGCATCATCAAGATCCACATCCTCGTTATCAGATACGACCTGTTTGGTCTTTCTAGACTTACATCCGGTGATTTTCCGATTACCACGAGGACCAGTTTTCACTTTCGGCCACTCAACATTTCTCAGCATCGCATCTTCTTCCTCCTCCTCCTCCTCCTCCCTTACCTCATCAAATTCATCATCATCCTCAACGGCATCAGACACACCAAACCCATCAAAGGATGGTTGTTCAGCACCGTCTACAGAAGAGGCATACTCGTACTCCTCGTCCTCCTCCTCCTTGAGATCAGCCTCAGATTCATCTTCTTCATCCTCTTCCGAAATCACGTAATCCTCATCCGATTCATCAGAACCCTTATCCTTAGATCTAACCCTTCTATTTGAATTTCTATCACAAAACGTGTTCCTCTTTCCCATATGCTCTCTCTCTCTCTCTCTCTCTCTCTCTCTCTCTCTCTCTCTCTCTTTTCAATTTTACGGTTAACAATTGTAGAAAGAATCGAAAACCACCAAATCAATGATTCCGTCAAGCTCGTCACGCCCTAGAATTTATAATAATAAGCCTAACAACAACCATTAAGACGCAATCAATCAATCACCCAGAAATCTGAACCTCAGTTTCTCCAATTGAAAAACACCAGATCTGCAAATCAACACAAGAAATCAAGAAACGTAATTGAAAACCCATAAAAGCTCTCGATTTGATTCCCAACCATAGAAAATTCTACAGCTAAATTTAAATTCCGATCCTATTTTAGAAATATAAAATCTATCCAAAAGCAGACCAAATCAACCTCCTCCCTCCTCCTGGGTTCGTTCACACAACTTAAATGAAATTGCTCAATCAATCCACACCCACAGAGAGAGAGAAAAGAGTTAATTATAAATAATAATAATAATAAAAAAAAAAAGTCAAAACACCCAAAAAGGTAGTATAATAAAACAGAAATAATTTACAGCACCTAAACACATACACAGGGCGAGAAAAAAAAAAAAAAACGAACCTCCGATGAAGAAGACGAAACACTTCTGATTTTTTCCACTAAGTTTTTTTTTTTGTGAATCGTGATCTTTTTCCCCGCCTTATTTTCCTCTATATTTACAGCTAAATTTAATTCGATATAAGCCAAAATTGGGGAAAGGTATTTTGATTTTTTTTTGGTTTGTAGTTAAAGAGGCTACGCGTTAGGGGGAGAGAGAAGGTGTGAACTATTGTGGCTAATGACGATATTACCCTCGACCGCTACTGGTGGCAGTTGCAGCTGCTATTGGGCTTTTTTTTTGTCTTCTTTTAATATTTTATTTGATTGCGTGACCACGTGAGGCAGCTATACTCTGTGGTTGAGCGTACCGAATGTTTCGCATCGCACGGTCCCTTTTTATGTTACTACTACTATTTTTTTAATTAGGTTAATCAATCAATGGCAAAAATAAACGATTATGATGACTTACTATTTTTAGCAGATACCGATTTTTAAGTTTCCGATGAAAATCAACTCAGCCAAAATATATTTTTAAAATCCACCCTCATTTCACAATTCTAGTTTTTAGCTATCCAAATTTTCAATCGCAGTTTTTTTCTATTAAAAATCATCTAAGGCCCATGTATTACCGATTGGACCTATGATTGTAAGTAATAGGTCCGTTTTGTGCCCTGATAGATTAGTTTTCTCTGTTGTTGATGAGGGTTGGCACAATGGGCTTGCTTACTTAAATGTTAGGCCCATCAATGAAAGACGTCGGCCGAAGAAAGCGACGTACTACTACTACTAATAATTACAAGAAGAAGACCAAGACATTCCTGGAAGGTAGCGAGGGATGCGCATGCTTTTAGTGGAGACATCATTAATGTACTTTTCTTTTCTTTTTTCTTTGTATTTTTGTAAATATGTTGAATGATCGAAACTGGTATAGTGATATGTCGTTGAATGTAATACCAAATCACATCGATTCTCAACATGGGTAATGTGTAAACAAATCACAAAGACTTTGACTCTCTCTGTATCCAACTTAAAGAAGACTTGGAAAAAAAAAAAAGACAACAGAGAAGTTAAGTTACCTTTGTCGAGTAGTCGTCAATTATTATTATGTATAAATAAAGAGATGAGCATGAAACCAATGTTACCCTCCCTCAGTTCCATTTTTTTCTTTGCTTTTTCTTTTCATTAGTTTGATGAAAGGCTCTTGGAACTCCACGACTATCATCATTCCTTTTACTTTGTTTTCTCTGATCTTCTTATTCATTTCTAAATGTCAAGATGTTTTTGGGGTTCCTACTGAACACTTGTGTCATCCCGGACAGAGGGATGCACTTTTGGAGCTCAAGAAGGAGTTTGAAATTAAGAAGCCCTGTTCTGACGGCGCTCTTCCTCCGAAGACAGAGTCATGGGCCAATCACAGTGACTGTTGTTACTGGGAAGGTATTACTTGCAATCCCAAGTCCGGGGAAGTGATCGAGCTAGACCTTAGTCGTGGCTGCCTCCAAGGCCGGTTTCATTCTAATACCAGTCTCTTTAGGGTTCAAAATCTTCCTTTTCTAACCACTCTCGACCTTTCATATAACTATTTCAGTGGTCATATCCCATCTTCTATTGAAAATTTTTCTCATCTCACCACTCTCGACCTTTCTAAAAATTATTTCAGTGGAGGGATCCCTTCTTCGGTTGGAAATCTTTCACATCTCACTTTTCTCGACCTTTCTGGTAATGAGTTCGTTGGTGAGATGCCATATTTTGGCAATATGAACCAGCTGACCAACTTAAACGTTGATTCCAATGAACTTACTGGTACCTTCCCCCTTCCTTTACTCAATCTGACAATGCTGTCGGACTTATCACTCTCTCGTAATCAGTTCACGGGGACGCTTCCTTCTAAAATGAGCTCACTCTCTAACTTGGAGTATTTTGAAGCATGGGGCAACGCTTTTACTGGAACTCTCCCTTCTTCTCTCTTCACTATTCCTTCTTTGACGTCTATTGATTTGAGAAATAACCAACTCAACGGCGTTCTTGACTTTGGGAATATATCTTCACCATCTTCTACACTAACAGTGTTAGACATTAGCAATAACAACTTCATAGGGCCAATCCCAAGATCCATTTCCAACTTTATAAACCTTCAGGACCTCGACCTTTCTTATCTCAACACCCAAGGCCCGGTTGATTTTAGTATATTCATGAATCTCAAGTCGCTCCTACTTCTTAACTTATCTCATTTGAACACCACCACAACGATTGACTTGAATGCACTCTTATCCTCGCATCTCAACTCAATCTATTCAGTGGATCTCTCAGGCAACCATGTTTCAGCTACAACCAAAACTCCAGTTGCAGATCATCATCAATTGATTAGTCAGTTGTACTTGTCAGGATGCGGCATCACTGAGTTCCCTGAACTCTTAAGGAGCCAGGTCAATATAACGAATCTAGACATTTCCAACAACAAAATCAAAGGTCAAGTGCCTGGCTGGCTATGGACACTACCAAATTTGATATTTGTGGATCTTTCCAACAACACTTTTAGCGGTTTCGAAAGACCAACGGAACTTGGACCATCCTTTATCACCACCAAACCATCTATGCAATACTTGGTTGCCTCCAAAAACAATTTCACAGGAAATATACCCTCTTCCATATGCGCTTTGCGTTCTCTAATCACTCTTGATTTATCTGACAATAACCTCAATGGTTCCATCCCTCATTGTATGGGAAATCTCAAGAGTACTCTTTCATTTCTAAACCTTCGTCATAATCGTCTTGGTGGAGGTCTTCCAAAGAATATATTTAAAAGTCTAAGGTCACTTGACGTCGGCCATAACCAACTGGTGGGCAAACTTCCTAGATCTTTCATCCATCTCTCTACTCTTGAAGTTCTGAATGTGGAAAACAACAGACTCAACGACACGTTTCCCTCATGGTTGTCTTCTCTTAAAAAACTACAAGTTCTTGTCTTACGCTCCAATGCATTTCACGGACCGATACATCATGCCTCGTTTCGTACATTACGAATCATCGACTTATCGCGTAATCACTTCAGTGGAACTTTGCCGTCAAACTATTTTGTGAACTGGAATGCTATGTCATCACTTGGTGGAAACGAAGATCCGTCGTCTAAAGAAAACTACTTGGGAGATTCTTTTCGATACTACCATGATTCAATGGTTTTGACGAACAAAGGTGTTGAGATGGAGCTGGTACGTATCCTAAAAATTTACACAGCACTCGACTTTTCTGAAAACAAATTTGAAGGAGAGATTCCAAGATCCATCGGTCTATTAAAAGAGCTTCATGTTCTTAACTTGTCGAGCAATGATTTCACCGGCCACATACCATCATCTATGGGGAACCTGAGAGAGCTAGAGTCACTGGACGTTTCTCAAAACAAGCTTTCAGGAGAAATTCCACAAGAACTAGGGAACCTCTCGTACCTTGCCTACATGAACTTCTCTTTTAACCAGCTTGGAGGTCTATTACCAGGGGGAACTCAGTTTCGTAGGCAAAAATGCTCTTCTTTCGGGGATAATCTCGGACTCTATGGCCCTTCACTTGACGAAGTTTGTGTAGATATTCATGCATCAACACCACAAGAACATGAACAGCCGGAGTCAGAGGAAGAAGAAAAAGAGATGTTCAGTTGGATAGCAGCTGCAATAGGACTCGGACCTGGTATTGCCTTTGGATTGACAATTGGATACATTTTGGTTTGCTACAAACCAGAGTGGTTCATGAACCATTTTCAACGAAACAAACACAGAAGCAGAAGAAGAAGAAGCACCACAAAGCTTAAAAAAGAGGTAATATTCTAAATTTGAAAAAACAAAAAAAACTGTGTCTATGTATATTATAATGTAACTAACGAAATAAGTTATACGTGTTTGTATAGCCTAACTAAATCCAAGCCGAAGAAGACAATGACGCAACCCAATCACAATCAGTAACACTACAGAGTAAAAAAGAAGCTTGGGGAGAACTCAACAAATATGTCCACTTTTAGTTTTATTGTGTGGATCGGTTTAGCTTTAATACTTTTTTCATCTGCTCTGAGTCTGTCTCATAAATAAACTTATCTCTAAATGCGATCGCTGCTTTTAAGATCCAAGCCAACAAACGCTACTTTTAGCAAGAAAACCAAGTCGTTAACTCAAAATCGATACACAAAGTCACAATCTATTCACGTCTAAGCCCAACGAATCAAATTTACTCTGTTTTAGTGGGTTTGTTTATTGTTTAACAGCTCTGTTTAGTCAACTTTTATGCTTCTATGTAACTGCAACAATATAAATTGGGGCACCATTGGATTAAAAGATTGAGATTCTTCCCATTACAAAAAGTCTTTTTCCACATTGGATTTTTTTGGCAGCACCGGACCAATAGAAAAACAAACAAAGAATTGAACACTTGGAAAAGCCTAAACTGAATTCTAAGTGAATGCTCTTCAAAACTTGAAGAATGGTTCTAACTTAATCATTAGAATATGAAACACAGTGAAATCACCAACCTTTATGGAGATCAAACTCCATGAGACTGAAGCTGGGGTTTTTCTGGAATGCTTAACTCAAAAGATCTTCTTTTTCCACACCTTCATTGATCGGAGACGTCGGAGAGAATCAGATAAGGCTTGGAGATTCGGACGGCGATTGAGTTCATCTTCAAGGTCCGAATGATAAAGATTCGAACAGGGGAAAGATTTACAGAACTTGTTATGTTTGATTCAGTTAATACAGGGGAGAGAAGAAGAAGAAGGTTTTTGGAATGAGAAGATGGGTAAACCCGACCCGTTCAATTAAAATCATAGCTTGGGTCAACCGGTTTTGGAACGCTCTGGTACACGATCAAACTTCTCTTATCAACGTCGAGCCGCTTTTAGGTTTTTAATATCATGGGCCTCCACTATGACCCAATATGTTTGAAACAGAGTTTCTCGTCATACTCTTTTGGGCTTGAGAGGTGAAAGTTAATGGAAAATTGATAACTTTCATAATTAAGAAGAAAACTGTAATATTTAAATGAAATTGTACAATGAAAACTTATATATTTTCTAAGTTAACAGTTTAAAGCCTATTATAATACTCCAAAGTTTATTACTCTCTCTGTCTCACAATGTTTCAATAGTTTTACACATATTAAAAAAAAAATAAGCTTTTTATTTTTAAACTAATTTATAATTATTTTATAGTAGAAAGAAAAAACATAACCCACTAAATATTATGCCACTTGAAATAAAAATATAAAGTAAAAAGATCATTTTAGTTTTTAATCTAGAAAATCAATCTCAGACGAAATATTCTCTAAAACGTCAATCTATGTGAGACAGAGGGAGTATATTCCTACTTTTCGTAATAATAATATACATTTGATTGTCACTTGTTATTCTTTCATACATAATCATTTTGGAGTGGCACGACCAATCATTGCTTGAGTTGATCTTAATCCAAATTTTAGGAAGATAATGCCCAACTAATTCATTTTTTCCTATATAAGAAAAAGAAAAGATAATGGACAAAAAGATGATCGCCTTGTAATGATTCTAATTGTAAACCATCATGCTTCTAGATATCATCAACTGGATCGTAAGCCGATTTCATTTTCTTACAGCCAACCAATTAAAAGCCACTCAATACTGGATTTAATCTACTTTTTGATTTTTCCTTAGTCCAAGTCGTCACAAGGACAATGATCATTAATTATTATTCTTAGCTCAAATGATTTCTTCTTATAAAAAAAACAAGAAATTGCATGGAGCTAGCAAGAAATAGTCATGTTGTTTGAGACTTGGGAGTGGAGAGAGGGAGGCCACGGCACACAAACTCACAAAAAGCGTCTTTATCTTGTGCACCGTCCCACATGTGATTGCTGGGTCACCCACGCGTCAGTCAGAAGAATTATATGATCCTTTTTTAGATTGTGCTCGCTATGACCAGACCCCACAAGGACCTAACTAATCAATGTCGTTCTCACGTGGTTTATTGCCAATCTCAACTTTTTCTAACCAAAAAAAATATGACTGTGAACCTCTTCCCCTAATATTTGGGAAATGACCTAGCCCCTCTAACCGAAAGTTCTCCTCTAGATCCTTTAGTCCGCCACGTGCCATATGGTCTACATCACGTTAGATATGGGAATATGGCCTCTTGCGAGAATGAATGTAGTTTGAAACTTCGAAATAATTGAGTCAATGCAAAGATTTTGGTTTGCACCGTCGTTGCCGACACATGCATCAACCGATTTGATCCAAAGAAAAAAAGTCAGTGGGTTCCCATGAGAAGACTAACATCACATGCGGGGGTCATACACAGTCATCGCATTGGCTCCCACTAACTAGTAACTGCATTCTCTTGTGGGGAAATGCTTCGTCTAGTACAGTTCGTCACGGCGTCTTACTATTGCAAAACTGTGACGTTACTGTTTTCGATTCGAGTTAATATTTAAATGGAAATTTTTTATACTAGAGAGTCTAGAGTTCTTTTTTTTAATTTTTCGTAGGGTTAGATGGTAATGCCAAATCTACCTAAATATTTGTTAGTTTCGGTATTCATGAGATGTAGAGACAGTTTTTGATTTAAAATCTAAAAATTTGGTTTAAGTTTTCATAGTTTCGACTTTCGAGGTAGGTATATATGCAAACGTGGAGCTTGTAACGTTTCTTTTTTCTTAATTTAGAATCCTTATGTTAAACGTGTATGGCTACGATCTACGGAACTTTATCCAGTTTGCATGCTCAAAGGCCAAAGCCATTTCCTTTCTGTACTGCTTTTTTACCCATTACGGAAATTATCTTTTTGTATTATTAAACTTACCAAAGTTTTTAAAAAGAAAACAATAAAGTCTATGTTGGGTATTGTGATTTACTGGTCACTAACGTGGAAATCTACTACATTTGTTATCTACTATACTACTAATTAACTAACAAATTTCTTAAACAAAACAAAAAAATAACTCAATGAATTTTGTTTATTCAACAACTCAAAGATAGAATTCCATTTGTCTTAACTAAAAAACTCAAAATAGTTATATTAATACACCCTTTGCACAAAACAGTCCTTATATATTCGTTACTGACTTTTGCTTTTAACAACCTGTAGCCATTTTGGACTTTTTATTTTTATTTAAGTGGGCTATTTATACAAATTACCTAACTTTCCAAATTTACATATATATAAAAAAATTAATTGTTTTCTCATCATACATTTTGTCATATTGCCATCACTGTTTACTAGTACTAGACGATCGAGCCGTAAAAATATTCTCAAATTCTTTGTTTTCACATTACTGTACAAATAATTTATTTGCTAACCAATAATTGCATTAAGAATTTAGGATAGATAACCCACTAACGACCAAAGACAGCTCTGCCTCTATCTTGCCGTAAGAAAAAATGAAAGGGGTCCATTAATCTCTCCATTTGATTTTTTTTGTCTTGAATTCTTTGGAGCATTAAATGGTTGTGATTTCTGATTTTGTGAGTCTCTCTTTCTTTCTCTACTCCATTAGCTTCCTCTCCGCTTAGGGTGCTACGTCAATTTCTCCGAGCTTAGGTCACCAGCCCGGTCTTCACTCCTCTTCCTTTGATTCCTTTAGCAGCATTACGCCATCTCTCTCTGGTGTGTATATTCCGTCACTTCTTCCTAACTGTGTACGTTCTTCAATTACTTTTTGAAATCCTTTGGTGCAATTCGAAATGTTAATTTTTCTAATCTCCGAATCTTGTATATGAGAGAAAACTGTTTCAGGCTTTTTCAATCTTTCATTAAAGTTTTCAGTATCTTTAATTCTGAATTTGGAAATATACATCGAGTAAACGATGTAACGGATCCAAAGAACAGATTATTTTATTTTTACTTTATAAAGAGCTTTTATTTTACTCTTTTATTTCAAGGTTTTTATTTCATTTTTGTACAAACGACAAATCTTGTGGATTCGTTGGCAATTTTGTTTTACAAAAGAACAGAAAAATTAGGCCAAAAAATATCAAAAATATTAATTTTCCAATTTTCAGATTGTTTATTATATAGTATACGAAGGTTTTTATTGCTTATTTTCCCGGAAAAGTAAAAAAGAGAAAATCTCCGAATCTTGTAACATGATTTCTATATCAATAAGTTATCTCTTCTTAAAAGAGAAAACTCGATTTGGCTTCAAGTTCAGATCAGATCCATTATTATTTTCTCTCTCTCTCTGTTACGTACAAGTAATAATTTTTGTTTATAACTCTAGAGGAATGTTTAGAGCTCTTGTTAATGGAAATCCATGTCAGACATGAAATATTCTCTTACAATCTTTTTTTTGTCCTTAAAACTGTTTTAAATCACTCATATTGTTTTTTCCCCCGGGAAAAAGAATCTTTGAAGAAAATTTTCCTACTTTGATATTATATTTTAACTCCCTCTTGCTCTTTGTTTTAATGCAACTCTCTGAAACTCTATGTATATTATCATTCATAGGGTTCAACATCATATGATACTTTCACCTTCTGGAAAAGAATGGGACATCTCTCCTCCATGTTCAACGCCTTAGCTAGATCCTTCTCGATCAAGAAAGCCAAGAACAAGAACGGCAAAAGCTACGCCAAGGAAGCCGCAGATGAAATGGCGCAAGAGGCGAAGAAGAAGGAGCTGATTCTGAGATCCTCTGGTTGTATTAATGCAGATGGATCTAATAACTTGGCTTCTGTTTTCTCCAGACGCGGTGAGAAAGGCGTTAATCAGGACTGTGCCATCGTCTGGGAGGTACATTTACTTCTACTTCAAGCTATCTGTAGAACTGAATTATTTAGAAAGCTAGCTTGTTATAAATGCTTCTTTGAATCATATTCTTGATTCGTAAACAGGGATTTGGAAGTCAGGAAGACATGATCTTCTGTGGGATATTTGATGGACACGGTCCATGGGGTCACTTTGTTTCTAAACAAGTCAGAAACTCAATGCCTATATCTTTGCTCTGCAACTGGAAAGAGACGCTTTCTCAGACCACACTAGCTGAACCCGAAACAGACCTAGACGAATCGGATAAAAAGCTACAGCGGTTCGCCATATGGAAATACTCATACCTTAAAACTTGTGAAGCTGTTGATCGGGAGCTTGAGCATCACCGAAAGATCGATTCTTTCAACAGCGGCACAACTGCTTTAACCGTTGTGAGACAGGTGAAGAAACTTTCAAGATCATTATCTCTGTTCATTGCTCTGTTCTTTGCTTAAATGGTTTTCTTGCTGCAGGGTGAAGTTATCTATATAGCAAACGTTGGGGATTCACGTGCGGTTTTGGCCACGGTGTCAGACGAAGGAAGCTTGGTCGCGGTTCAGCTCACTGTAGATTTCAAACCAAATCTTCCCCGTTAGTTCCATAATCATAAATAGATCACGTAAATCTCACTTCATTTAGCTGAAGCAATTCTAAATCTTTTTCTTTTCAATTTCTGTTTTTTTCCTCTGTTTTTGAAAACAGAGGAGGAAGAGCGTATAATCGGATGCAACGGCCGAGTGTTCTGCCTCCAGGACGAGCCAGGAGTCCACCGTGTGTGGCAACCAGAAGAGGAATACCCAGGACTCGCAATGTCAAGAGCATTCGGAGACTATTGTATCAAAGAGCACGGATTGGTCTCAGTGCCTGAAGTCACTCAAAGGCATATCTCCATTAGAGACCAGTTTGTAATTTTGGCCACTGATGGGGTAACAACATTTAAATGAGCTTTTTAATTTTATTTTGTTTGTTTATTATTGGCAAAGTCATTTAACTTGAAATATTCAAGGTATGGGATGTGATATCAAACCAAGAGGCCATAGACATTGTTTCCTCTACTGCTGACCGGCCAAAGGCGGCTAAACGACTGGTACAGCAAGCGGTTAAGGCTTGGAATAGAAAAAGACGTGGAATTGCCATGGATGATATCTCTGCCGTTTGCCTCTTCTTCCAATCGTCAGAGTCTTCCTCATCTCTATCGCAACATGTTCACCCTGACTCGACCTTGTAAAGTAGGAGGCGAGAAAAAAGAAGATAAATGCTGTGATGTAAAATAGACTTTGCTTAAAATCGCATTGAATATCAAATTTCTTGCCTAACCAGAGTTCTGTTACAATCTTAACAACACAATCGGTTACTTGGAACTTCAACAAGCTCTTAGAGATCAAACCCTGTAGAACTAGAAATCAGAAGTATGCAGACCTATCCGGGATAAAGAAAAGTGAATATTGTATTTAAACAATTCAAGAGTTTATTATACAGCATGAGACACATAAACATTATTCACATAAAGAAGTGTACACTATACACATATATACCTCTGCAAACCTAGGAAGCTGTCAAATGAAGTTCCTCCCTCTACGGTATATAAAACTAATCTCTCTATCTAATGTGTGAGCGTCTTTAACCATTTACTATAGTTTGCCATAACCGGCTTAGGTCTCTGATTAAGCCAATCCGATTTAAGAGAAGTGGATGTATGATTAATAATCAGTGATCAGTGGAAGACTTGAGGAGCAGTGTAGAACTCGCTTTCGTTGAAAACCGGTCTGAGATCTTCTTGATCACACATGAACTGTAATGGGAAGCACACAAGGTGACCTCTTGTCTCCTTCAGCCTCTCCCACGAGTCGGTGCCGCATGCTTTAAGCTTTTCCGGTGCAATCCCAAGGTCGATCGTCGTATGACCCAGATTATCTTTTATAAGAGACACGTTCTCTCTCAAGGCAGTTCTGTGTTTTTGGATCAAAAAGAATCATTAGATCATCTCATATTGAGACAAGGAGTGTGTTAATTTAGGAAACTAAAGGAGAAGTACGAACCTTGAACGTATATGCTCATTAGGAATGCAAGAGAAGACTTGGTCGTAGATGTCAGTGTTCTTCTTAGCCGTTGCCATCCACAAGTCTTTGTATGTTGCATCTTTGATTGGATCTTCGATTATTTTCATCTAAAACAAAGTATAAGCTTAACGTTTCAAAAACTGCTATGAAGTTATAAAAAACTTTCAGCTGAAGAGAGCAAAAACAAGTGAAAATATCAAAATACTAGAGTCAAAGTTTTGAGGGGCTATAGACTCAAATGATGATAAAATTTTCTATATGTAAAATTACCTCTCCGGCGTGAAGGCCGAGATGCTCTGACCACAAGGAACATCTAAGACTGTGAGAGAATTTCCCGGCCATCCACTTCACTCCGTTCATCGAAGATTCCACAAATTCTTTGTCTTCGATCACAACTCCAATCTGAAACACGATTGATTAATGAACGCATAACTTCCATTTTTTATGTCCTAAAGAATAGAACGGAGTTGGGGAAATACCTCGGAGTCACGTGAGCCTAGTAAGCTCCGGTCGTTTATATTAGAAGATCCGATCACCGCGATTCGGTCATCAACAATCATTAGCTTACTATGCACGTAAATCTGGCTAGTGGCAATTGGACCGTCCTCAAACAACCGTCCATACGATCTCAGACCGTAGAAGGAAATGTAATCTTGCGTCTTGGTACCTAGCAAAGCGTTAAGGTTGTCAAGAATCGAAGTTCGTTCTCTAGAGATCGTACGGTACTGCCAATGCATCAGTGCTCGAACCGTGGCTGCTCCAAAGTCATCGATACCTCCCTGTTTTTACCAAACATAAAAAAAGAAAATGAGTGGCATTGTGTGGTTTTGTCTGTTAACAATTTGAGACTACAATTGGAAACAAACAAACAGTACCTGAAATCCAGGGAGGAGTGGTACAACGATCACGACGCGGAAGCACTTGTTCTCTTCATGAGCCTTCAGAATGCGTCTGTATAAAGCTTCAAGAACGCGGTTCAGAATCGTGTCATCTTTTTCTAACCCGGAGATGAAGAATTGGTTCTGATAAATAAACAACAAGATTAAGAGATTAGAATATAGAACAAATGTAAGATGATGAGATTTTATATGAAAATGCTTATATAATTAAGTTATATACCTCAATGTAGATAAAATGTTCAGCGTTTTGGATAAGCGAACAATAAGCTCGATGAATGCTATCTTCAGGCTGGCTTGTTCCAGCAGACCATTGGCTAACACTTCTGATTATCTGACACTGGCAATCACTTTGTTTCC
>NC_025685.1:1915339-1937120 GCF_000633955.1 Camelina sativa | reverse complement strand
AGATAAAATGTTCAGCGTTTTGGATAAGCGAACAATAAGCTCGATGAATGCTATCTTCAGGCTGGCTTGTTCCAGCAGACCATTGGCTAACACTTCTGATTATCTGACACTGGCAATCACTTTGTTTCCCTATCTGCCACCACCACTCGTTCACAGTCTCGTCCCGATCACTTTCCTCTGAAGTTTCCCCTGGAAACTCATCATTAGCATTACATTGATAGAGATCTTGTCTTGAACCATCATCTAAATTCAGATCTCCTCTTCCTCTTTGTCTGGCAAAGTCCGCATCGGTTTCTTGCGGGAGAAGCAAAGGGATATCTTGAGGAGGTGAAGCTGAAGAGAAAGAGTCTTGTCTAGCGAGAACAACGGGTTTTTCAGGGTCTTCCTTGGTTTTAGCCGCAACAATGTCGATCTCTCTAGTTCCAAAGTAGTGAGGGAGAACCATATGGTGGTGAGGCATCAGCAACGGTATCGCCTGTTCATTAGGTGCCTTGTTTCTCTAATTTAACAAAGACTAAAATATATCAGAACCTTTAAAACAATGCAATCGCTAAAATGCCACTGATGTCTCTACATTGTAATTACCTTAGAGTGGTTCCACCGCTGGACGAAATGTCGAGCCACATCACGACAAGGCGGTCCCCATAGAGCGCAATGGACTTCATGCCACGGCATTCTTGGATATTTTCTCCGGTCAAGCTCGTCTTTCATCGTTTCTTCCCATGAATTTGGTTCAGATTCTCTGATGATAGATATAGCCATTCGTGAGAAAGATGATTCTTTTTGTAAACAAAAGATTCAGACAAGTTCAAGATCTTACCTAGGATTGTAATAATCCTTTCCTGGCCATATATGGGGAGGGCAATCTCCGATCTTATGTTCAGCTGTATCATAGCGGCCAAAACAGAGATCTAACCCTCCAATGAAGCAAACTTGGTAATCTACAATCACTATCTTATCATGGTGCGACCTGAAAATGTCAAAGAATTGAACTTCAGTTATAGCTTAGTAGTAGTTAGCTTCATCCATGGGGTTTGCTTAATATTGTACCAGAGATAAATGCCAGAGGAGAGATGGTCTGGATAACGAAGAACTTTGACGTTCTTGTGAATGTTTTGAAGCCGTTTCTTACTGTACATACTGTTGATCTTCAGGGCAATTTGAACTTCCTTATACATAAGAATATAAATCTGCAACAAATTTTAAAGTTTAAGCGTTTATAACAAAACATCACAAAATCCATTGGAAGAAATGTGTCATATAAAGCATACCTTAACGCCCTGTTTGGCTTTTGTCTCAAGCAATGCATCTAACCGCAATGACGGATGATCTTGAAAGGGACGTTTGAGATATAGCTCCGGGCATAACCACCAACCAGTTATAAATATCTGCAGATGAAATTTTGAATTAAAACTCCATTTTGAATCCTAAGATATTATGATACGTTCTCATTTATGAGTTGAGACAAAGCAATGGAACCTCTGATGTTGCATTTTGGATTGCAAACGCGATGGCTTCAAACGCAGTGTGACCGTCTACAAACCACTGAGCCTGGCTTCCATCAGATGTCAAGCCTCTAGGTGGTGCAAACGAGCCAAACCGATGTGGACTGTTACAAGCAGCTTCTTTAACGGCCTTAACCCACTCTTTAACTTTCCCACTGCTTGTAGTTCTTAGTCTCACGGTTCGGTCCCCACTTGTCACCTTAAAGCCATAGCGCAGCGGATTATGTTCCTTCACCTGTTCAGCCAAATGCTGCTGCTCAGAAAACTCCTTCGAGTCCTGGAACAGCGATGAGTCGAACACCATTATATCTAGAAGCTTTCCGCTGAACGGATCCTCTAGTAATGCCAAGAATCCCGGTTTTAAAACCGCCCAAACCTTTAAAAGTCCAGAAAATTTAATCAGAAATTATTCGTCCCAGCTAGAAAATTTAAAGAGATTTACACAATCATGAATTTAGTTTGTACAAACCTTTGTCCAGTTAGTTCCAAAGCAGCTGAGACAATGTGAAAGAAGACAGCATCGGCCACCATCAGACCCGGGGACTTTCCTAAGGTGCTTCACTGTGACATACCCTTCTTTCATCTTAGAACCGTACTCTCTAGCAAACGAGAGTCTAGAAACTTCAAGAAATTTGCAGACCTGCAGATACTTTATAAGTGTGACGCAAGAAACATACAAATCGCAACTAGAAAATTCATAGTCATCTACCAGAAAAAGTTCTCAAACCTCTTTGGAGTTTACAATGTCCAAGTTCCCTAGAAAGAGACTCAAATAGCCTTGCATTGCAGTTCTCCCACGGTCAACAACTGTCTCTGACCGGCCTATGGTTGGTCTAATGATTGGAAACGCTGCACGCGAAGGAACATTCCTGCACACCATAGAAATCTAATGTTTCAGAAACCAAAACTTTTACTCGAATCCACAAAGCCAAAAAGTTTCCTGACTTATATAAGCACCTGTTCTTGACACTATCTTCAGTGTAGTTAAGAGGAAGAGCACCGTCGTCAGGTTCTTCATCATCTTGCACAACTGATCCTTGCATATCAAAGATCCCCAAGCTATGTAGCCACTCTCTAACCTGTCAAATAATACCGCACTTTTCGAGTTCAATAATAGTTATTTTTTTTTTTTTTTCCGGTAGCAGATTTAAAAACCCCGGAAAACTCTGACCTGTTCTTGCTTCTCGTGGAGTTCTTCAATAATCAAACGTTTCTTCAAAGCGAAGTGTAGGTATAGAACTTGAGAAGCTTTCTTTTGTAATGTCCACTTGAACTACACATACACCAAAAACAGAGGAAAACAATTTATAAGGTATTTGTTTGTTCTTAATTATTACAGAAGATGACAGAAACTTATGGAACTGAATATATGAATTATTAAAAAAATATTGCGCAAGAAGTTAAATCTTCTTTATGTGAATGTGATCTCTTTGTCATAAATATCAGAATTTGAAGGAAGAAAAGGAGAATTACTAGAGATAGAGAGACTATGGTCAGTTTCAGCATTAAATCAAACCCTAATGACAATTCAACAGAGTAAACTAATCTCTTTTAAATTATAAGAGAGCCATTGTAAATTAAAACACACACACCTGTTTATACTGAAGCTCCAAGGTGTAAGAAAGAAGCAAGGGACCAAAATCGGTGGTGTCGGGTCGTGAAACCGAGACGATCGTAGCCTTTGGAAGCTCATCGAATATCTTACATCCACCGCCGATTGAATACGCCGCCGCCGCCTCCGCATCAGCTCCGGAAGCTCTGCTCCTTCTGATGACGCCGTCCGATTTAACACCGTTATGAAGTAGCAATTCTTCCGTCGACATCGATAAAACTCCTCTCACCGTCGTCCAAACTCGCGCCGTTCACGATTGCATGTCCGAAGAACTAGCCACTGATCAACAGATCGATGTTTTGTATGTATATATATTAGATTTTGTAGATTTTAGAATCAAGGTTTAAATCTGTCCGACAATAGTATATTCAACGGCAAGGGGAGTGGTTCCGTCACGTTAGGTTTTAACGAATGACCTGGTTGCGCCGTCAGATGATGACACGTATAATTGTTGACACGTGTACGTTATTGATCAAGGGTATATGCTAACTCCCGTCTACCCTACCGTGTATATGCAACCGTCTCCGAGTTGGACAAGAGCTCTGTTTTTATATAGTGATCACTGAATCGGACAAAAGTAGCGAATATGACGATCTTACCCTTAGACTTTGGGTTGCTAAAAATAACTTTTTCTTTGTATCGAGGGACAATTTGGTCTTTTGACGAAACAGAAGTTGATGGTGTTCGGAGTATATGCCATGCAAGCATCAAAACGACAAGAATATCCTAATTTCTTTTGGTGTTTTTTTCAGAATATTCCCAAACACATACTTATTCAATTCATCTAACGTGTTGTGTGATAAGACAAATATGATTAGTGTCTCTCATCTCAAGTACAATCATATGATTTAGAATTATTCTCTCAACTTTTTAAAGATACTATTTAATGTTTATATAAAGTATAGATACATTAATTATCATATCGTATACGTAACAACATGATTATCAAATTAATCTCTGTATACAACGAATAACAAAAAATGTCATAGGTAATCACACGATAACCCGGGGTAGTAAGTAAACATATAAACCACAGAACCTTTCATAATTGAACCATCACTTTCATTTCAGGAAAGTGAATTTCATCGTCAATGATAATTGGTAAGAAAAGTTCCAATGCTAGTGAGAGATATTCCAAAACGGCACAACGTTCTCATTAATAATTTACTTGCTTTTTTTGTCAAGTCTTTTAATACATAAAGGTTAAAAATTGCAAACCGGTTTCCAAATTTTATTTGGGCTGATATTCACAAATTGGGCCTTAAAAAAAGCAAAGCATGTACGGCTCCCAGAAAATATAAACGGGTTCAAACAAAACCGGAGCTCCAGTTTCTACAGAGGCAGTGAACTTTAGCAAGTGAAGCCATATAATCATCAGACCTGAAAAAAAAATAGGGGATTCAAAAAGCATCAAAAACACACAAAACCATCGTATCTCTTCATTTCTAATTGTTTCTAGTATGCTATAGAGATTCAGACCTCTGCCCATATGGAGATCCACAAGCAGCAGTGATGTGAAACTTGGCGTTTTCCGATTTACCCTGCAACAATAATTAAAACAAGAAACTTAAAAACAAGATTATTTTTTTGAGAATTGTTTGTTCTTGAAGAACAATAGATGTCAATGCAGATCGTGTAGGAGAAATTCAAGATGGAGAACATACCTCAGCTTCATAGTAGAGCCCTGCGTACAGCGAAGCGTAGAAGTATTCGCTTGCTTGACCACTAGAGAAGTCTTTAACTAACTGTTATTTTGAAAAATCAGATACTAAGTGAGTTTGGTGGGAAGAAAATCATGACATCAATTATCAAGAAACCTGACTTAAATAAAACCTTTTCAGGATCACCACCATTCTTGAATAGATTATAAGCTTCCCGCATCACAGGCCGAGAATCTCTACCAACCTACAAAGATTTCATATACTACTTTTGTTACAACTGATCATGGAATGATAAGCTTTAGGATAAGGAAAAACAAACCTCGAGAAACTGTTTCCGTGCAACATCAACACCGTGGAGCCGAGCCTCACAGAGAAAGCACCAAATGGACTCCTCTGTGTCATTTGGGTTCTGAGCAACATCTATCCTGAACTGTTCTGCACCTTCTTCAAACCTGTTGGATATCTCATTACTTCACAATACAAAAGAAGCATTTTTTGGTAGTAATTTACACCATATTCTAATAATCAAGTATCCTAACCAAATATGACAGTGAGTAGGAAGCTAGTAGTACCTATCTAGATAGTAAAGAGAAAGCCCGCGTTGCCAAAGATCTGTCATCAAAACAAAGACTTGATTCAAAATTTCAAAGCTTTTCAGAGATATAGTCATGAGCTATAAAGATAAAAGGAGATAAAAATGTACATGCCTTTTGCCTTGGGTCCAATATAACAGCTCTATCGAACTCAGTCACCGATCCAGCAACATCACCCTGTCACAAAAGCATCTCGAATATGAAGTTTAGATTTAAGGAATCAGAATTAAAAACAAAAAAAAAATCAAATTCTACCTGTCTGAAGAGCTGCATTCCGAGTCGAGTCGCTGCGACGGCCTCACGAGGGTTGGAGTCACCGCCTCCGGTTATGGCATCCCATATCGAGGAAACAGAAGGAAGGAAGAGCCTGCGAGACAGTGCGTGAGTTGGGTGGCGGGAAAATTGGGGGTTTAGGGTTTTGAAAGGCGAGGTCGCCGTGAAACGCCGTGGAATTGTGCGAGTTGGATATATGATTGGATTTACGATCTGGGTTAGTGCCATTTTCCGAAATTTCTCTGAATCACGGCGACGATTACAGTTTCTCTAGGGATTTGCTCACTTTTCTCCAGAAGATAAGATGACAAACGGGACTACGGGAGGGAAGAGATTAGAGATGGATGGAGCAGTACAAACCGGAACAAAACCGGAAAATCCCGGTTTATTCGCTTTGATGAACCAATCGGTAATAAAGAGCTTTCGTTCTTCACAAGATGTACCAGTAGTTGTTTTCGTTTACATTCTATCGGTTTAACTGAGATTTCCTCGGTTTTTTAATTTGAACCGGGTGAAAGCAGATAATAACCGTACCGGTCATAGTCTGACGATTGACGCAGCGTAGTCCAACGAAGCAGAATCTAAAGGGCGATAATAAAAGAGAGTTTTTGAACAAATGAAGAAAGAATAACTTTGGCTTCAGAAAAGAGTAAGAAAAGAAGGTAAAAAAATAAAGTTTGAATTTGTTCCTACAGTTCCCAAAGAGGCAATGAACATTTCTTCACCAACAATCAATACCTAATCCTCCCTAGGTTTTTTTTTCTATATATAGCTTCACTCTTTCCTCGGTTAACCCAAAACGTGTAACTTGTTCTCACAAAATGGGCATCATGGCTCTTCTCTTAGTTATGCTTTTGTTTGTTCACACTTCCTCGTCCGAAACCACTATTTTCAAGCCATACAAAGAAGAAAACTTTCAGTCTCTTGTCGCAAAAGCGTGCCAGTTTATCGATGCTCATGAGTCATGCGTCTCAAACATCCGGACGCACATCAAGGAATCGGGCCACGGGTTAAGCCCGCATTCGGTTTTAAGCGCTGCGGTTAAGGAAGCACACGACAAAGCCAAGTTAGCAATGGAAGGGATCCCAACGGTTACGACGTTATTTGTCCATTCCCGTGAACAAATCGCCATAGAGGATTGCAAAGAGCTTGTAGGCTTTTCGGTGACGGAGCTTGCATGGTCCATGCTGGAGATGAACAAACTCCACGGAGGAGGAGGAATAGACGGAGACTCTCACGACGCTGCTGCAGCAGAAGGCAACCTTAAGACATGGCTAAGCGCTGCGATGAGTAACCAAGACACGTGTCTAGAAGGGTTTGAAGGAACAGAGAGGAAATATGAGGAGTTGATCAAAGGTAGCTTAAGACAAGTCACTCAGCTCGTGAGCAACGTCTTAGACATGTACACGCAGCTCAATGCCTTGCCTTTCAAGGCATCTAGGAACGAGAGCTTCCCCTCACGCCCTGAGTGGCTAACGGAGACCGAAGAGAGCCTCATGAAGCGTCATGAACCTAGTGCGATGCACTCAAACACGGTTGTGTCTCTAGATGGAAAAGGGAAGTATCGGACGATTAATGAGGCCATCAACGAGGCTCCCAACCATAGCACAAAGCGATATGTTATATATGTGAAGAAAGGTGTGTATAAAGAAAATATTGATTTGAAGAAGAAGAAGACTAACATTATGCTTGTTGGTGACGGTATCGGACAGACAATTATAACCGGTAACCGGAATTTCATGCAAGGTCTTACCACATTCCGAACTGCAACCGTTGGTTAGTATTTTTATTTTAGTTAATTAAAGTACTGATTAATTAATTGATTGATTAAGCTTTTTGTACGTTCCCCCCTTTTTGGTTTTTGTCAAATTTTGTTTATTTAGCGTGTCTGAAAATTAGAAAAGCATATATGCTTTCTGCAATCCGCAGGCTTTCAAGCTTTATTATATTTTATTTTCTTCTTCTTATAATTCATTCCTTTCTTGTGCTACAATTTTTTACTAATTCAATATCTAATTAATTACTTAATTGATTGATTAATCTTTCTATCACCTTTTCGTTCTTTTCTCTCATATTGGTCTTGGTCAAATTGATTGATTAATCTTTCTATCACCTCTGGTTTGCACAGAAAATTAAAATAATAAAAAAAAACATTCATAATAATATAAAGTGTATGTGTGTGTAAAATTTTAAACTTGTAGGCTGTGTCCGAATATATATTTATGTAAAGCAATTAATTTTGTTGTATTTAATAATTAATTTCGCAGTGGTCGAAAAATATTTCTAAATCTTGTTTGAACATTTTGCGCTGGTTTGAATCGGACGGGTGAAGAATTGTGATACATGGTCTACCACTAACTTTAAAAAAGATCCACGTCCACAAATATAATTGTCGTTTCTTACGTCTCACAGTTGGAAAAAGGAATTAGAAAATTCAGATTATGTATAATCTATGTTGTCCATATCTTTGGATATCATGAATTGTAATTTGTTGTTGGCACGTTTTAAAATACATCACTTGTGGCCTTGTGGAGCATTCTAGGATTAGGTTCTATTTAAAAATTGAACATTTTGTAGAATTTTAAGTTTTAGACGTACATTCTACTCCCTTTTCCTCATAAATAAATCAGAAACTGTTATATTACCAGAAAATAATATTAAATGAAACTTGTATAAATACACATACAAAATCTGCAAGTAAACTTGGAAACATCAACCCTGATTACTAATTAGAGATCGTTACAAAGCCATGGCTCAAAATTGTATCCTCTTCACAGCCATCTCTTTATTTATTTTCTCTACACTTTCTCATTGTCAGACTCTAATTCACTCGGACGCTGTTTGTGACTCCACACCTCACCCATCCGTCTGTAAATCCGTTTTACCCGTCGGATCACCCCATCCAGTTACCGAGTTTGCCAGCATTGTCATTCTTAAGTCTCTAGAAACTTCTAAAAGACCTTCTTGCCTCCTTCGACCAACATCATCCTACCTCAGGACCCCTTCAAGATTGCCAACTACTCGCTGGCCTGACCGTTGACCAGCTCACACGTGTGCATGCCATCAAAAAGGTCGTTCTCCGAAACTCCGAGATCAACGATTTGCTCACGCTGCTTAGCGCTGCTCTTACAAACTACGACACATGCCTAGAATCGGTTCATGAGGTCGCCAGAGAATCATCAAAGAGTGTAGTTAACGGCCACGAGGACATCCGTCGGAGGGTTTCTGAGGGTATACAGCTGATTAGCGTCTCTCTTGCATTGTCCAAGGAGGCTTGGCCGATATCATCTGATGCTCCGACGGCAAAGCCACCGCCTAGGATTCTGACGGAGGGGAAAATGTCGTCGCAACCGGAAATTTCGGATGTGAAAGCGACGGAACGTGAGAGAATGATCTACGAGAGAGTGATGTTTGTTGGACGAAAGCTTCTTCAGGTTTCTTTTCACTTAATTACTATCTGAACTGATGATCGTTATCTTCTTAGACCCCAAAAACATATAAAAGACCATTTAGTATATAAAAACTTCTAATTTACAACAAACTTTTATTATATATATATTGCCAAAATATATTCTGGTATTTATGTTGATTGAAAAGGGCCACACCGAAATCATATATGTACATGTTTATAACAAAAATAAAATCTAAACATATATATAAAGATTTTTTTTCTTTTTTTCTCACAACTGATCGACGCATTAGCCAAATCCCTACATTCATAACCAGCGGGACTCGATCTCGGGTGTGATGGTGCCTTGTGCATTAAGGACTTACCATTACCATTTGCGACCGCAGTAAGTTCACTTCAGAAGATTTTTTTTTTTGTGTGCACCATATAAAACTTTTCATACACTTTTTTAACATTCGAAGAAAAAATCATTTAAAAAAAAACTATATCTTAGGCCTTTTTTCGTCAACTATATCTTATACCTATATTGTACATCTTTATAATTATAATCACAAACTTACATTTTTAACGTCTAAAACTTTACAGTCTTCTCCCGGAGGCAATGGTGGCCTGAAGGTGGCTAGTACGGTTGTCGTTAACCCAAACGGCGTCAACGGTGATACCTTTAAAACCATAAATGACGCCGTTGCTGCTGCCCCAACAAAAGCAGAATCCGGCGACGGATACCTCGTTATTTACGTCATCGCCGGGGTTTACGAAGAGTACGTCACAATCCCTAGCAACAAATCATACGTGATGATCGTTGGTGACGGCATTGACAAAACAATCATCACCGGAAATAGAAACGTCGTTGACGGTTCCACCACTTTTGCTTCTGCTACACTAGGTAAGCCTTTTGACTTGATTGATTACTTTTATTTCACCTTCTTAAAAAGAAGTTACATTTTTGACGAAAAACAAAATTAAAAAATTACATATTTGCATGTAAGAATATGTTCGATGGTAAAATTAAAATATTATGTCTAAAAATATTGAATGAGTTAGACTAGCAAATGCAAACAGGACAAATCCATCACAATTAAGAGATGTTCTGATCTTTTATTGGACTAATTCTGATTACATTGTATTTTAGCTGTAATCGGAGAAGGCTTCATCGCGGCAAACATAACCATGAGAAACACGGCCGGGCCTAACAAACACCAAGCTGTTGCTGTCCGCAACAGTGCAGACATGTCAGCATTTTACAAATGTAGCTTCGAGGGTTATCAAGACACGCTTTACGTCCATTCACTTAGACAGTTTTACAGAGAATGTGATATATATGGAACGGTAGATTTCATATTTGGAAACGCAGCTACGGTTCTCCAGAACTGCAACATCATTCCAAGGTTACCAGTTCAAGGACAGTTCAATGCCATAACGGCTCAAGGCAGGAGCGATCCAAACCAGAACACCGGGATTTCGATACAAAATTGTAGAATTACACCTAGTGCTGAATTGGTTACAAGTAACTTCTCGGTTAAGACGTACTTAGGCCGGCCGTGGAAGGAGTACTCAAGGACGGTTTATTTGCAAAATTTCATGGATGGGTTTATCGATGGTAAAGGATGGAATGAATGGATGGGTGATTTCGCTTTGAGTACATTGTATTATGCGGAGTTCAAAAATACCGGACCAGGTTCAGAAACAGCCAACCGGGTTAACTGGCCCGGTTATCATGTGATCAATGAAAGTGAAGCTGTTTGGTTCACCGTTTCGAACTTTATAGTCGGCGACAGCTGGCTGCCCAACATGGGAGTTCCATATGCCGGTGGCTTCATGTAATCTCCATAAACTTAAATTAAACTTTGTGTATGTTTATGTCTACCGCTGTGATTTATCTATTTGAATGTGTTCATGATCAAACTTAGAAAAGTTAATCTAAAATTTAATGGTACTTATTGCATAAAATAAATGTACAATCCTTTCAGATTGACTTTGTTAAGTCATACTACTATTTGTCAAGATTCGTCTTCGTCAAGAATCAAAATTATTATTTTATGTTTTGCATTTTCTTTTCTTCTAAGACCATAGTTTGTTTCAATCATAAGTTACCGATTAGAAAAAAAAAACAAAATTTTGCACATTGATTTAATTTCTTCTAGAAAATTTGGGAAATGTACAGAATGGTATGTTAAATTAGTAGTAGAAAAAAAAACACGATTAAAACACTGATCAATCTGGTGGAGAAAAGAACAAACAAACGATGAGTTATAGAATCCCTAAAATAAGATTTCTCTAATTAGAAACTTACAAGGAAACAGAGAAGACAATAAAACCACAAACCTATTTTTGTCTTTTCAACAGATTCTCACTAACCGGATTTCCCGCCAAGCCTTAGAAAACAGAGCAACCAAAATAACAAAATTCTTAATTTGTCATTACCGTTATAAATAATCCATCACGATAATTATGAAAAGATGCACACTCCCAAGGAGGCTTACGTAACCTTCGACGGAGGAGTCCATAAAACTCACAATCTCTTGTTTTCTCAAAAGAACAAAGAACAGCTCTAATATTTTTGTACAAATAATATATTCAGAGCTGTTCAAGTTCGAAAACATTTTGATCAATAGTGAAGACAACAACAAAAATAATAGAAATAGTAACGTAAAAACACAATAAGATAAATATGTCGTACGGATACGACGATGATTCCAAGAGGAAGAAAAGGTTTATTGTCATCACCATCTCCTCTGTTCTTCTGATCTCGATGGTGGTCGCCGTTACCGTTGGCGTCAGCCTCAACAAGGGCGACAATGACTCTGATGGTAACGGAGAGATAACGTCTTCCGTCAAGGCCGTCAAGGATGTTTGTGCACCGACTGATTACAAGAAGACTTGTGAAGACACTCTGATCAAGAACGGGAACAACACCAGCGACCCTATTGAGTTGGTTAAGACTGCGTTTAAAGCTACGATGAAGCAGATCACCGACGCAGCTAAGAAGTCTCAGACGATGATGGAGCTTCAGAAGGATCCGAGGACAAGGATGGCCCTTGATCAGTGCAAGGAGCTGATGGATTACGCGTTGGGCGAGCTTAGTAACTCTTTTGAGGAGCTAGGGAAATTTGAGTTCCACAAGCTCGACGAAGCTTTGATCAATATGAGGATTTGGCTCAGCGCGGCCATCAGCCACGAGGAGACTTGTCTTGAAGGGTTTCAAGACACTAAGGGCAACGCAGGAGAGACGATGAAGAAAGCGTTGAAGACCGCAATCGAGTTGACACATAACGGGCTAGCGATCATCAGCGAATTGTCCAACTTCGTGGGCCAAATGCAGATTCCAAGCCTTAACAGCCGCCGGCTTTTGGCCCAAGGAATCCCTTCGTGGGTAGACCAGCGGGGTCGTAAGCTTTTGCAAGATGCTGCCGCCTATTCCGATGCCAAGCCTGATATCGTGGTGGCTCAGGACGGGAGTGGCCAATACACAACGATCAACGACGCATTGAAGTTTGTCCCAAAGAAGAAGAACACGACTTTTGTGGTTCACATTAAGGCTGGAATCTACAAGGAGTATGTTCAAGTCAACAAGAGCATGACGCATCTCGTGTTCATCGGTGATGGTGCCGACAAAACCATCATTTCCGGTAACAAGAGTTACAAGGATGGAATCACCACCTACCGTACCGCCACTGTCGGTATGAATGATTTTTTCACTCGTTAGCTTATATAGTTTTAGAAGTCATAAATGTCAAATTAATATAATGTTTATTGCAGCTATTGTTGGAGACTACTTCATTGCCAAGAACATTGGGTTTGAAAACACCGCTGGGGCAATAAAACATCAAGCTGTTGCGCTTAGGGTTCAATCAGATGAGGCGATATTTTTCAATTGTAGATTCGATGGCTACCAAGACACGCTCTACACTCACTCCCACCGTCAGTTCTTCCGTGATTGTACCATCTCAGGGACCATTGATTTCCTCTTTGGAGATTCAGCTGCTGTATTCCAAAACTGTACTTTGTTGGTGAGGAAGCCACTCCCAAACCAAGCATGCCCGATCACAGCACACGGTCGTATAGACCCAAGGGAATCAACCGGATTTGTGTTCCAAGGGTGCACCATTGCCGGTGAACCAGATTACTTGGCTGTCAAGGAAACCAGCAAAGCCTATCTCGGAAGGCCATGGAAGGAGTATTCAAAGACCATCATCATGAACACTTTCATTCCAGATTTCATCCAGCCACAAGGATGGCTACCATGGCTCGGTGACTTCGGCCTCAAGACATTGTTTTACTCCGAGGTCAAAAACACAGGACCAGGAGCCGGTCTTGCAAATCGNCTGTTGCGCTTAGGGTTCAATCAGATGAGGCGATATTTTTCAATTGTAGATTCGATGGCTACCAAGACACGCTCTACACTCACTCCCACCGTCAGTTCTTCCGTGATTGTACCATCTCAGGGACCATTGATTTCCTCTTTGGAGATTCAGCTGCTGTATTCCAAAACTGTACTTTGTTGGTGAGGAAGCCACTCCCAAACCAAGCATGCCCGATCACAGCACACGGTCGTATAGACCCAAGGGAATCCACCGGATTTGTGTTCCAAGGGTGCACCATTGCTGGTGAACCAGATTACTTGGCTGTCAAGGAAACCAGCAAAGCCTATCTCGGAAGGCCATGGAAGGAGTATTCTAGGACCATCATCATGAACACTTTCATTCCAGATTTCATCCAGCCACAAGGATGGCTACCATGGCTCGGTGACTTCGGCCTCAAGACATTGTTTTACTCCGAGGTCAAAAACACAGGACCAGGAGCCGGTCTTGCAAATCGGGTTACTTGGGCTGGAATCAAGACATTGAGCGACGAAGAAGTCCTCATGTTCACACCGGCTCAGTACATCCAAGGTGATATTTGGGTTCCAGGCAAAGGTGTTCCGTACACTCCAGGCCTTTTGGCTGCAAACCCGGCAGCCGCAACCACAACCCCTAGCGGCTCAGATGCTCCAGGTTTCTCTTCCTTCGGAGATACAAGTGGGGCTGGCTCGATTTCTCCAACAGCTTCTCCATCAGCTTCCCCTGAAAGTTCAGTTAAGGTGGATTCAACGGAGAGCTCTGGCGCTGGCTCAATTTCTCCAGCAACTTCCCCTGAAAGTTCAATTATGGTGGCTTCAACGGAGCGCTCTGGCGCTGGCTACATTTCTCCAACAGCTTCTCCAGCAGCTTCCCCCGAAAGTTCAGTTATGATGTCTTCAACGGAAAGCTCTATTTCGATGGTATCACAGTCTACCTAAAAAAGTGATTAAGATGTCATATAATGTGTTTTGCCTTAATCTATTTCAAGAAAACCTGAAAGATAAAAAAGTTTGCACAGCCTTCAGGGTTACGTTACAAGTCTTCCAAATTGTTGAGATTAATGTTTAGCTTTGTAAACTCATGTTTAATATCCCAGTATATTAAAATGTTGTTTATAAATCTATATTATAATTAAACTAGTGCATCTTGTAAACTCATTGTTATGTAGAAATTAGTACGCGCGAACTGTTCCAAAGAATTTTATGTTTCATCCACACTATACGAAATTAGTACTCTGTTCTAGAACAAAAATAACTATTTCACCGTTACTAGGTAATTCTCTGTTTCATGAATACTTTTTCCAGAAGTTTTTTAATTTAAAAAGTTTTCAATTTACATATCCTAAAACTGAGTAATATAATCTTACGAAAATTTTAATTAATATCGCATTCACTTGTATTTTCATACTAATAAAGATGTCTTCAATAAATTAATAATTTCACCATATGATATATATATATATATATATATATATAATATCTATGATGGGGACAACAACACATGAATAGAAAACAAATCCATGCTTACTCGGAGAAAAAGCAAAACAAAAAGAGCCACAACAGTGAAAAAGATGATTTTGTTTTCGAGGAACAGAAGTAGTTACAACTAACTATTTCATTTACTTGTGCATTCAGTTCATCTCCACCCCCAAGGCATATATGCATGCAAACAATCGCAACCAACTCTATGATTTTAGTACTAGTCTGCATTTACTTCTCCTTCACCAATTAGGAAAAACACTTCTTTTGAGAAGCTCAACGTTACTAGTCTGCATCCATGTTTTTGTGTAGTTTTTTCAGAGAAATACAAATAAATGGCAAATGCTAGCTGTTGTGTTTATTTGTCTTTAAAATATGTGTTTGATAGAAGTTAGCAGTGTTTTAAATTTTATTTATTTATTTTCCATCAACTTGTGATAACAATTAAAACTAGTATTCATGCTATCTAGAAAGATAGGTAAGAAGTTCCTCTGTAAAAGCAAACAGAAGTAAATACTAAAAGTTATTTCCCTTTGGATTCTCTATTTATATCGTCACAACCCAATATTAACTCCATCACACACAGCTGATACAGTAAAAACACATTCGAACAAAGAGAAGGCGAAATGGAAGGAATCGATCATAGAATGGTGAGTGTCAATGGCATAACGATGCACATTGCCGAGAAAGGTCCCAATGATGGTCCCGTGGTGCTTCTCCTCCATGGATTCCCTGATCTATGGTACACGTGGCGTCACCAGATTACTGGGTTATCATCTCTGGGTTACCGCGCTGTAGCTCCAGACCTCCGAGGCTACGGAGACTCTGATTCGCCGGAATCTTTCTCCGAGTACACTTGTCTTAACGTCGTTGGTGACCTCGTGGCTCTTCTGGACAGTGTTGCTGGAGATCAAGAGAAGGTGTTTCTGGTCGGCCATGATTGGGGAGCCATTATCGGATGGTTCCTCTGTTTATTTCGACCGGAGAAGCTTAAGGGGTTCGTCTGTCTGAGTGTGCCGTATAAACCAAGAAACCCTAATGTCAAGCCTATTCAAGGGTTTAAGGCTGTGTTTGGAGATAACTACTACATTTGTAGATTTCAGGTTTTGCATTCTGTCTTTTTTATTTTATTCTTTAACCAACCGACTGCACTGATCAAGTATATCACGTCGACCAAAAAATCGAAATCATTCAAATGACATTGTTTGAGTGTGGCCAGTTTTAGTTTCATTAATTTGTTTTAACACTTTAATTTGCAGGAACCGGGGAAGATTGAAGAAGAGATTGCGAGGGCAGATCCAAGAATATTTCTGAGGAACATCTTCACAGGGAGGACACTCGGTCCGTCTATTTTACCTAAGAATGATCCCTTTGGAGAAAACCCTAAACCTAATTACGAAAACATTGAATTGCCTAAATGGTTTTCTAAGGAGGATCTTGATTTCTACGCCTCCAAATTCGAATATATGAATGCGTACTATAAAGGTTTGAGTTAATTTGTTATTGGTGTTAATATCAGGAATTGGGAGCTCACTGCTCCATGGACCGGAGCTAAGATTCAAGTTCCGGTGAAGTACATGACCGGTGACTTCGACATGGTTTACACCACACCAGGGATTAAAGAGTACATTCACGGTGGTGGATTTGCTGCAGATGTTCCAAATCTTCAGGAGATAGTGGTAATTGAAGATGCTGGTCACTTCGTCAACCAAGAGAAACCACAAGAGGTCACTGCTCACATCAATGACTTCTTCACCAAACTTCAGAACAGCAACAAAAGCTTTTAGGGTTCTTGTTTGCTTATGTTATGTTGTCTATCCAATCAATTTGGTTCTTGCATGTGTTGTGCCTGCAACTACAACTCTACAAAATTATGAATAAGATTTGGCATTACGAAGCTCAATGACAATATTACACACTGAATCATGTAGCTACTGATGGAGAATCAATTCGATCTCAAGTCTGACAAATTTATTAAGAACAGAGAATTGTAGATGTCACAATGACTCGCAAGCAAACCAATGAGACAGAAATAACCAAATAAAACAAGTGATTGAAGGAAATAACTAGCAACATTATTGGTGATGTAGCAATGTTTGTCAACTAATTTGGTTCTAGACTTCTGATGTTGAGACTTTAGACAAAAGATTATAAATTTAAGTTTAACATAGTAAACCTCAATGTGTAATAAGCACACAATGAATCCAGTAGAAACAAACTTAGGAAGCATGTTTGAAATAGGCAAAGAAACAAAAATTCTCTAACAAAAATCCGATTACAAACATGATAATAAAATAAACAAAAGTAATTTACAATCTCTATTTTGATTTTACTCTAATAAAAAGTGATCTGAAAGATATTAGTAGTATTTTTATTGTTAATAAACTTTGAGGCGATCAAGATAGTTGGCAATGCATGCACACAACACAATGTCACAATGTTACAATCGCAACCACCTCTCTGAAAGGGATTTTACTAGTCTGCATTTACTTCTCCTTCACCCCCAAATGGTTATTCGTCAAACATACTATTTGAGATTTTTTTCTAACTTACATTACAACCACAATATTATTCAACTCTCTAAAAACCACATACAATATTTATTCAGTTCCCAATTTTTTTTTTGTTTATTACTTTGTTTATTTTATTTATTATATATATATATATATATATATATATATATATATATATATATATATACTCCATAAGATATTTTTCTATCTTACATTACAACCACAATATTATTCAACTCTCTTACAACCATATATGTCTTTTTAACTCTCTGAATTATATTATTTATTACTTTATTTGTTTTATTTATTTCACCAATTATTTGTATTCCTGCTATCTAAAAAGATAGATAAGAAGTTCCTCTGTCCAGGCAAACAGAAGTAAATATGAGCAGTTATTTCCAGTTGGGTTCTCTATTTATATCATCATCACACAGTTAGGCCTGACCCATAGGGGAAACAAGTGAAGCCAAAGATTCGGCTCCAAAATTTCAAAAGCCTCTTTCATTTAAAAATATGTTGAACAAAAAACCTTTTTTTTTTAAGGATATGTATAAAGTTTTTTTTATCTACATGTAAAAGACTTTTTTCATTTGTAGGATATGTAAAAGGCAAAAATATCAAGTGGTGACCTATAAAATGTTGGGCCCGCAGTGCACACAGCTTTAGAAAGTAAAAACACATTACAACAGAAACAGAAACATAGAAAAAAAAAGAGAAGGAGAAATGGAAGGTATCGATCATAGAATGGTGAGTGTCAATGGCATAACAATGCACATTGCCGAGAATGGTCCCAAAGATGGTCCCTTAGTGCTTCTCCTCCATGGATTCCCTGATTTCTGGTACACGTGGCGTCATCAGATTAGTGCGTTATCATCTCTAGATTACCGTACTGTAGCTCCAGACCTCCGAGGCTACGGAGACTCTGATTCGCCGGAGTCTTTCTCCGAGTACACGTGTCTTAATGTCGTTGGTGACCTCATAGCTCTTCTTGACAGTGTAGCTGGAGATCAAGAGAAGGTGTTTCTGGTCGGCCATGATTGGGGAGCCATTATCGGATGGTTTCTCTGTCTGTTTCGACCGGAGAAGATTAAGGGCTTTGTCTGTTTGAGTGTGCCGTATATACCAAGAAACCCTAGTGTCAAGCCTGTTCAATGGTTTAGGGCTGTGTTTGGAGATGATTACTACGTTTGTAGATTTCAGGTTTTGCATTTTGATCCTTCTTTTATGTTATTCTTTGATTATATTAACCGGCTGTACTAATCAAGTAATTCACATCGACCAATAAAATGACATTTTTTGATTGTGTACAAATTTTAGTTTCAGTTTGAATTTGCAGGAACCGGGGAAGATTGATGGACAGTTTGCGAGGGCAGATCTAAGAAGCCTTCTGAGGAACATCTTCACAGGGAGGCCACTCGGTCCGTCTATTTTACCTAAGAATAATCCCTTTGGAGAAAACCCTAACCCTACTTGTGAAAACATTGAATTCCCTACATGGTTTTCTAAGAAGGATCTTGATTTCTACGCCTCCAAATTCGACAAGACAAGATTTACTGGTGGATTGAACTACTACAGAGCCATTGATCTGTAAGTTCTCAATATATGAATGCATGTACTTTTAGGTTTTGTGTTTATTTGTTATTGGTTAATATCAGGAGCTGGGAGCTCACTGCACCATGGACCGGAGCTAAGATTCAAGTTCCGATGAAGTTCATGACCGGTGACTTCGATATGGTTTACACCACACCAGGGATTAAAGAGTACATTCACGGTGGTGGATTTGCTGCAGCTGTTCCAAATCTTCAAGAGATAGTGGTAACTGAAGATGCTGGTCACTTCGTTAACCAAGAGAAACATCAAGAGGTCACTGCTCACATCAATGACTTCTTCACCAAACTTCAGAACAAAAACCAAAGCTTTTAGGGTTCTTTTTTTGCTTATGTTATGTTGTCTCTCCACAGTCTTCGTTCTTGCGTGTGTTGTTTCAAGACGATTATGAATAAGATTTGGCATTACGAAGTGACAATGTTACACACGGAGTCTTGTAGCGACTGATGGAAATAAATTTGATCTCAAGTCTAACGAATGTAGTAAGAGCAGATAATTGTAGATTTCACAATGCCTCGCAAGCAAACCAATAAAACAGAAATATCCAAGTGAAAGAATATATGACGGAAATAATCCTAAACAGCAAGATCATTCCTAGTGAGGTAGCAATGTTGAACCATTTAATTTGGTTCTAGACTTCTAGTGATGTTGAGACTATAGACAAAAAAGATCATAGATTAAGTTTAACATAGAAAAGCTCAATGAGTAATAAGCACACGATGAATCCAGTAGAAACAAGATTAGAAACATGTCTGAAATAGGCAAAAAAGAAAACAAAAGCAGAATTCTCTAACAAAATCCGATAACAAAAGCGATCAAGAACCAACAATACTCCAAAATCAAGTTCGATGGTCGCAACAACTTTCTTAAACCTTGAATCCACGACTCTTCCTCTTTCCTCTGGCCTTCTCGAACTTCCTACCCTTGTGCCTAACATATGGCTTGGTATCACTGTGCGGCACACCAGGAGCAAGACCGAAATGCTTGACTGCTTCACGTGAATTCTTAGGTCCTCTAAGAAGAATCTTTAGCACAAGAACACCCAACCATCAGTTAACATCATCTAGTAAGTATCAAGATGAAAAAAATGGAGAAGAAAAAGTAGGTCAAGAGAAATACCGTGTTCTGGCCCAGTGGAGCTCTGAGAGCGAGCTGGTCAAAGGTTAAACATTCACCACCAGCTTTCTCAATGCGAGCCCTTGCTCTCTCTGTGAACCTCAAGGCAGTAACTTTCATTGCTGGAATCTCGTGTACCCTCAAATCATCAGTTATAGTTCCAACCAAGACGGCAATCTTATCTTCCTATAATATCAGAAGACCAAGCTCATTCAAAAACTAATAGCATAAACAATATGGTCTAGACAAAAGAGATTCAAACAAAACACTAAACAAATCCATGTCGCAGACTACGTTCTGAATAACAGTAAGCACTTTGGTTTCACAAATCAGAAACTGATTCTAAGGAAATGGAACAGATCAATCATGACCTAAGACTAATTCCAACACAAACATATAGAAGAGGGCTTCAAAAAAATGTAACCTTGCCAGACATGAACTCCACAAGCCTAGATAGAGAAATAGGAGCCTTGTTGACTTTGCTCATGAAAAGCCTCTTCAAAATCACAGCATTGAACTTGCTCTGCGTTCTCCTTACCAGAAACCGGTAAAGCTGCAAAATTTCAGAAACAAAAGTCCAAATCACGTCAATTTTATATTCATCACGACTCACCCCAAAAAAAAAGAGGAGCAAAGGATAGAAGAGTGATGTATAAATGACTGACCTTGACAGTAAGCTTGAGGTAGACATCATCTGACTTAGGAGCTGTCCTTCTGGTCTTCTTAGACTTACCTCCAGCGATCAAATCGATACCCTACAAAAACACAAACAAATCAAATATCAGAATCAACCTTGTAAGCAACATTCAATCTATTAAATAAAACTAAGAGAAATGATCCATTCACACTCTAACCAAATCCACATCCCAAATCTACTATCGAAATACTTAAAAATGACATGAATCACACCAAAATACTTATGAAACAGAAGACAAAAGCGAAACGGAGATTGAAAGAGAGAGGGAAGCAAGCAAGCAGAGGGTACCATTGTCGTCCAGGGTTGTGGTGCAGGAACCGCCGACCTTGTACAAGAAAAAAAGGATACTCAAATACTGACGCTAGGGTTTTTATATCACCAACTCGATTTTTAGGGTTCTTTTCCTTCCTCCGCTCTATGGGCTTTATTATAGTTCACTTTTATTCTTGGAAGCCCAATAGTAGTTTGGACTTAAAATTATATAATGTAGAGGCCCATTCATTTATTTTCTTCTCTTATTTTACGAGCTCCTCTCTATTATGTTAATCTGAGGATGTATTTTATGAATGAACATTAGTATTTAGTAGTATACGTAACTTTTGCAAGATTTTTATACAATAAAATTATTTATGCCGCCGTCTTGACAACAACAACAAAAGTCTTTTCTTTTGCTTAGGATTAGAAATAAACCACATATTAGGTGTACTATACTTGTTAATTTGTAACCAACGTACCAAGTATATTACTAATCAGAACTTATGATTCATAAGCAATCATAAGTTTAAACTATTAGTGGCAAAAAAAGAAGAAGAAAGAGTACCAATTTTTTTCTTGTTAAACACTGTTTGTTTTATTTAATTAGCATGGTGGAACACATTTAAGCAGAGTATGTATACACACACATACAGACGTACAAATGTGCTTTAATCTAACCATAGAACCGAACTTTTCAAAAGACGCGGTTTCTCTTTCTCCC